>NW_020837962.1:27826321-27959736 GCF_003676395.1 Aethalodelphis obliquidens
TTTCTTTCTTTCTTTCTTTCTTTCTTTCTTTCTTTCTTTCTTTCTTTCTTTCTTTCTTTCTCTTTCTTTCTTTCTCTTTCTTTCTTTCTCTCTTTCTTTCTCTCTTTTTCTTTCTTTCTTCCAAGATCTCCAGATCATTCTATTTTGTGATTAAGGTTCAGAACCATTGAAGGTCTAAATTTCTAAAGTTTCCTTCACTTATGTGTTAAATATGTTTTGTGTGGGGAAATCTAGTAGGCAGGAAGAGTTCCAGCATCTTGAATATTGGCGGAAAGCTCAAGGAACAAATGAGACATGAAGCCTCTTTTAGAGACCACTGGGTAAATCTATGCTCAGGCTCTGGAAACAGTGTGACTAAATTCGTCTTGGTAAAATCTGTTCTCTGCTTCCTTTTCTCAATCCTTACAATCTACCAAGAAACACTCACTGCTGGCTGAGTGTGGTAGCCAGCCTCTAAGATGGTCCACTGATCTTTGTCTCCTAATAGTCATGCTCTTGTGTGGTCCCCGCTCACATTGAATCACTCAAGGCTAACCTGTGTGACCAACAGAATACGGTAGAAGTGGTGGTGTGAGACATCCAAGCCTGGGTCGTAAAATGTATTACAGCTTTTGCTTTAGTATCTTGGACTCTAGCTCTACTAAAAGCCAGCTGCCATGTTCTGAGGACACTAAAGAGGTCCCATGGAGATGAATCAACTTGCCAGCTACTTGACTGAGTTGCCTTAGAAATAAATCACCCAACACAATGAGCCTTCAGATTACTGCAGTCCCAGCTGACATTTGAGTGCAATGTCATGCGAGACCCTGAGCCAGAACTGCATCATTTGGCTATTCCCCAAATCCTGGTCTATAGAAACCATGAAAGATAAAAAGTGATTATTGATTTTTAGGCTACGAAATTTTGGAATAACTTATTATACAGCAATAAATAATTAACCAGCAGGACTCATGCAAACGTTGGCTACCCAGTAAAGGAGTCAGTTTGGGCACATATTTGTAGATGATTCTAGAGCACAGCAACAGAGTTGAATATTTTAGCAACAAGTTGTATTCGATTCTACTTTAAATTAAACTGACTATTTTATACATAAGCCAAATATTAAAGTTTTTGGCAAAACTAGTGATATCATCAAAGCCTTAGCTTTTCATTAGGTCTTAACATGTAGTGAGACAGAATTTGATATACAGTCAGCATTGTTGAATAAAACTTTCTACAATTATGGAAATGCTTTATCCCTGCACTGTCCAATATGCTACTGTTGGCTGTTGAGCACTTGATGTCAGACTACTGCAACTGGGGGGCTGAATCTTAAATTGTATTAAATTTTAACTTGTGGCTACCATATTGACAGAGAATTCTATATAATTTCTGGGCAGAATATAGAGATCACAAAAATATTCTGCCATAGTTTGTAAGTTGTGAATTGAGAATAGGTGGAAGACCCAGTAAGGGAAGCAGTTTATCTGTGGTATATTCAATTAATATGCTTTTTTTTCCTTTTAACCCCTAAATATGTGTCTCTTGGAGTAAATGATGACAAACCACAAAGAAGCAGATCATAAGGGATTGTGTATAGCCAAGTTGTAATTGATTTCAGGCTCTGTGACAATGAAAGAAGTTATACTGGAATTTGAGGGGAATTTTGAGATTTTTTCAAAGACAGTTTTCTGCATGGTGCCTGCTGAACTGCTTTCTAGAAAGCTACTGGCCCTGGCCAGCTGCCGTCTTATTTCTTTTGCTGAATTTTATTGGGTGACTACACACTACAAGGCAAGCTCAAGAAGATTTCCAAGCAGTGCAAGGTCAACACAATCTATAGTTTCTAATATCTAGAGATTTTGTTGTTTATTTATGATAGTATGATGATGATGACTATTATGATTATTAACTATTAATGATTATTTTTGGATCAAATTGATTTATTAAGTTTACCTAGTATCCTGTATTTTTTTTTTTATTTAATCGGAGAACCAGAGATAAATTAATAGAAATTCCTAGCACCTTTTTGGTTCTCTGCTTTATCCAAGATTTTTAAACATGTTATACGTGGAAAATTATGGGTAGACTAAATTTTGCAACCTGAGTTTTATTTAAAATACCTATGAAATTGTTCTATTTAATTATCAGCTAATTATATTCTAACAGAAAAAAAATGATGAAAACTTATTTTTGAAGTAATCAGTGGTCGATGACATGCTCTTTGATAAAGTAAGGATTTTTTTTGTCATATAGGTATCTATGAATTATATATTTAATTTATCTGCTTTCTGATTTTGGATATTTGTTTATATCAGTTACCAAACTTTTTTTGCTTGGCTATTTTTACAAAATAAAAGGTGATTTTATTTTTGAAAAAGAAAATCAGACATATAGGTAATTAAATAAACACCCCAAATACTACCACTTATACCACTCTGAATTGTTTATACATATACGCACACATTTTTATAGAAAAAAGCTCTCAGTTATGTTTATATACACACATTTTTACAAAAATGAGTTCATATTATATGTACTGCTTTGATATTGCTTTTCATTTTACAATGAGGAATAGCATAGTTTCATGACATTATATGTCTTATAGTTACTGAAATGGGTAGTTATAAGAATAATTTTCAAGTTTTTTAAAGTCTTTGATATACATTTGTGTGTATATTAACATCCTATTTTTAATACAGTAATTCCAGAATCATATCTACTACTTCTTCAGCAAATTATGAGGCAAAATGGGAAAAATAATAGATGTAAAAATCAGATATATGCAGATTTTCCATTTAAAGCTATGTCTTTAAATGGAAACTGTCTCCAGTTTCCTGGAGACAGTTGGTCTTCCCCAGAGTGCTGAAGGACAGGGCAGGATTTTGTTTGAAAAGTGGGGAAAATTCTTGAAATATGAAGTCACTGAAACACTGTTACTCCACTGAACTTTTGAGGTCTAGCTGAATGACTGCTTCAATCGTTCCTTTGCCTCTCTTACTGCCCCAGCTTCCCTCCCAGTGTTTCATGGTGTCACCTTCAAAATAAACTGCTTGCATTGGAATGTTGCCTCGTGAAGAACCTAAATTAAATCACTTTTTTTCTTATAAAAATTTATCTTCAATATTCAACCTTAAGTCTAAAATTTTTAATTCATTTATTAATTTCTAAGAAATTTTAACTCTATTACTTTGTTTTTTCTACTGACTCAATCATGTCATCCATACATAACAGTTTTATTTCTTCCTTCAAATTCTTATTTTATTCTTTTGTAAAACAGTTTTGAAAGAATATTGGCAGAAGAATAAGAACAAATTTGGTGTTTCTTAAAAATAAACTTATAAGTGACAGTGAAAAACTGACCTTCGATTGTATATCGGTCTTCTTCTTTGAGGAAAAGATTTTTCTAACTGGGAGGAGTAGACTGAATATTGTCAAAGTGAGTATGTACATGACTGAATTTGAGAACTAAGGCCACAATTGATACAATCTTATTCCATCATTCACCGCGTCTATATGTAGTGAGTATATTGTGCCTTGGGTCCTATTTTATCTTACTTTATTATATCTTTAAAAATCTTTATTGGAGTATAACTGCTTTACAATGGTGTGTTCATTTCTGTGGTATAACAAAGTGAATCAGCTATACATAAACATATATTCCCATATCTCCTCCCTCTTGTGTCTCCCTCCCACCCTCCCTATCCCACCCCTCTAGGTGGACACAAAGAACGAGATGATCTCCCTGTGCTATGTGGCTGCTTCCCACTAGTTATCTATTTTACATTTGGTAGTGAATATATGTCCATGCCACTCTCTCACTTTGTCCCGCCTTACCATTCCCCCTCCCATGTCCTCAAGTCTGCATCTTTATTCCTGTCCTGCCACTAGGTTCTTCAGAACCTTATTTTTATTTTTAGAGTCCATATATATGTGTTAGCATACAGTATTTGTTTTTCTCTTTCTGACTTACTTCAAACTGTATGACACACTCTAGGTCCATCCGCCTCACTACCAGTAACTCAATTTCGTTTATTTTTATGGCTGAGTAATATTCCATTGTATATATGTGCCACATCTTTATCCATTCATCTGTTGATAGACTCTTAGGTTGCTTCCATGTCCTGGCTATTGTAAATAGAGCTACAATGAACATTGTGGTGCATGACTCTTTTTGAACTATAGTTTTCTCAGGGTATATGCTCAGTGGGATTGCTGGGTCATATGGTAGTTCTATTTTTAGTTTTTTAAGGAACCCCCATACTATTCTCCATAGTGGCTGTATAAATTTACATTCCCACCAACAGTACAAGAAGGTTCCCATTTCTCCACACCTTCTCCAGCATTTATTGTTTCTAGATTTTTTGATGATGGCCATTCTGACCCGTGTGAGGTGATACCGCATTGCAGTTTTGATTTGCATTTCTCTAACCATTAGTGATGTTGAGCATTCATTCATGTGTTTGTTGGCAACCTGTCTATCTTCTTTGGAGAAATGTCTATTTGGATCTTCTGCCCATTTTTGGATTGGTTTGTTGTTTTGATATTGAGCTGCATGAGCTGCCTGTATATTTTGGAGATTAATCCTTTGTCAATTGCTTCATTTGCAACTATTTTCTGCCATTCTGAGGTTTGTCTTTTTGTCTTGTTTATGGTTTCCTTTACAGTGCAAAAGATTTTAAGTTTCATTAGATCTCATTTGTTTTTTTATTTTTATTTCTATTTCTCTAGGAGGTGGGTCAAAAAGGATCTTGCTGTGATGTATGTCATAGAGTGTTTTGCCTATGTTTTCCTCTAAGAGTTTTACAGTGTCTGGCCTTATATTTAGGTCTTTAACCCATTTTGAGTTTATTGTTGTGTATGGTGTTAGGGAGTGTTCTAATTTCATTCTTTTACATGTAGCTGTCCAGTTTCCCAGCCCTAATTATTGAAGAGGCTGTCTTTTCTCAATTGTATATTCTTGCCTTCTTTATCAAAATAAGGTGACCATATGTGTGTAGGTTTATCTCTGGGCTTTCTATCCTGTTCCATTGATCTATATATCTGTTTTTGTGCCAGTACCATAATGTCTTGATGACTGTAGCTTTGTAGTATAGTCTGAAGTCAGGGAGCTGATTTCTCCAGCTCCATTTTTCTTTCTCAAGATTGCTTTGGCTATTCAGGGTCTTTTGTATTTCCATACAAATTGTGAAATTTTTTGTTCTACTTCTGTGAAAAATGCCAGTGCTAGTTTGATAGGGATTGCATTGAATCTGTAGATTGCTTTGGGTATTATACTCATTTTCATAATGTTGGTTCTTCCAATCCAATAACATGGTATACCTCTCCATCTCTTTGTATCATCTTTAATTTCTTTCATCAGTGTCTTATAGTTTTCTGCATACAGGTCTTTTGTCTCCTTAGGTAGGTTTCTTCCTAGGTATTTTATTCATTTTGTTGCAATGGTAAATGGGAGTGTTTCCTTAATTTCTCTTTCAGATTTTTCATCATTAGTATATGGGAATCCAAGAGATTTCTGTGCATTAGTTTTATATCCTGCTAGTATACCAAATTAATTGATTAGTTCTAGTAGTTTTCTGGTAGCATCTTTGGGATTCTCTACATATAATATCATGTCATCTGCAAACAGTGACACTTTTACTCCTTCTTTTCCAATTTAGATTCCTTTTATTTCTTTTTCTTCTCTGAATGCTGTGGCCAAAACTTCCAAAAGTATGTTGAATAATAGTGTTGAGAGTGGGTAACCTTGTCTGTTTCCTGATTTTTGTGGAAATGCTTTCAGTTTTTCACCATTGAGAATGATGCTGGCTTTGGGTTTGTCATATATGGCCTTTAATATGTTGAGGTAGGTTCCCTCTATGCCCACTTTCTGGAGGGTTTTTTTCATAATTCAGTGTTGAATTTTGTAAAAAGCTTTTTCTACATTTATTGAGATGATCATATGGTTTTTATCTTTCATTTTGTTGATATGGTTTATCCCATTGATTCATTTGTGTATGTTGAAGAATCCTTGCATTACTGGGACAAATGCAAGGTGTATGATCCTTTTAATGTGCTGTTGGATTCCGTTTGCTCGTATTTTGTTGAGGGTTTTTGCATCTATGCTCATCAGTGATATTGGTCTGTAGTTTTCTTTTTTCATGACATCTTTGTCTGGTTTTGGTATCAGGGTGATGATGGCCTCATAGAATGAGTTTGGGAGTGTTCCTCCCTCTGCTATATTTTGGAAGAGTTTGAGAAGGATAGGTGTTAGCTCTTCTCTAAGTGTTTGATGGAATTCACCTGTGATCCCTCTGGTCCTGGGCTTTTGTTTTTTGGAAGATTTTTAAATCACAGTTTCAATTTCAGGGCTTGTGATTGGTCTGTTTATAATTCTATTTCTTCTTTTTTCAGTCTCAGAGGTTGTGCTTTTCTAAGAATTTGTCCATTTCTTCCAGGTTATCTATTTTATTGACATATAGTTGCTTCTAGTAATCTCTCATGATCCTTTTTCTTTCGGTAGTGTCAGTTGTTACTTCTCCTTTTCATTTCTAATTCTATTGATTTTAATCTTCTCCCTTTTTTTCTTGATGAGTCCGACTAGTGGTTTATCAATTTTGTTTAGTTTCTCAAAGAACCAGCTTTTAGTTTTATTGATCTTAGCTATTGTTTCCTTCATTTCTTTTTCATTTATTTCTGACCTGGTCTTTATGATTTCTTTCGTTCTGCTAACTTTGGGGCTTTTTTGTTTTTATTTCTCTAATTGCTTTAGGTGTAAGGTTAGGTTCTTTATTTGAGATGTTTCTTGTTTCTTGAGGTCGGATTGCATTGCTGTAATATTCTCTCTTAGAAGTGTTTTGCTGCAACCCATAGGTTTTAGGTCGTGTGTTCATTGTCATTTGTTTCTGGGTATTTTTTAATTTCCTCTTTGATTTCTTCAGAGATCTCTTGGTTATTTAGTAGTGTATTGTTTAGCCTCCATGTGTTTGTATTTTTTACAGGTATTTCTTGTAATTAATATCTAGTCTCAAAGCATTGTGGTCGGAAAAGATACTTGATATGATTTCAATTTTCTTAAATTTATCAAGGCTTGGTTGGTGACCCAAGATACAGTCTATCCTGGAGAATGTTCCATGAGCACTTGAGAAGAAAGTGTATTCTGTTGTTTTTGAATGGAATGTCTTATAAATATCAATTAATTCTGTCTCATTTAAAGCTTGTGTTTCCTTATTTCTTTTCATTATGGATGATCTGTCCATTGGTGAAAGTGGGCTGTTAAAGTCCCATACTATGATGGTGTTACTGTCAATTTCCGCTTTTATGGCTGTTGGTATTTGCCTTATGTGTTGAGGTGCTCCTATGTTGGGTACATAAATATTTTTAATTATTATATCTTCTTCTTGGATTGATCCCTTGATCATTATGTAGTGTCCTTCTTTGTCTCTTGTAATAGTCTTTATTTTAAAGTCTATTTTGTCTGATATGAGAATTGCTACTCCAGCTTTCTTTTGATTTCCATTTGCATAGAATATCTTTTTCCATCCCCTCACTTTCAGTCTGTATGTGTCCCTAGGTCTGATGTGGGTGGGTCTCTTGTAGACAGCACGTATACAGGTCTTGTTTTTGTATCCATTCAGCCAGTCTATGTCTTTTGGTTGGAGCATTTAATCCATTTATTTTTAAGGAAGTTATCAATATGTGTATTCCTATTACCATTTTCTAATTTGAATTGGGTTTGTTTTGTAGGTCTTTTCCTTCTCTTGTGTTTTCTGCCTAGGGAAGTTCCTTTAGGATTTGTTGTAAAGTTGGTTTGGTGGTGCTGAATTCTGTTAGCTTTTGCTTGTGTGTAAAGGTTTTAATTTCTCCATCGAATCTGAATGAGATCCTTGCTGGGTAGAGTCATCTTGGTTGTGGTTTTTCCCTTTCACCTCTTTAAATATGTCCTGCCACTCCCTTCCGGCTTGCATAGTTTCTGAGGAAAGATCAGCTGTTAACCTTATGGGGATTCCCTTTTATGTTATTTGTTGCTTTTCCCTTGCTGCTTTTAATATTTTTTCTTTATATTTAATTTTTGATATTTTGATTAATATGTGTCTTGGCATGTTTCTTCTTGGATTTCTCTTGTATGGGACTCTCTGTGCTTCCTGGACTTGATTGACTATTTCCTCTCCCATTATAGTGAAGTTTTCAACTATAATCTCTTCAAATATTTTCTCATACCCTTTCTTTTTCTCTTCTTCTGGGACCCCTATTGTTTGAATGTTGGTGCATTTAATGTTGTCCCAGAGGTCTCTGAGACTGTCCTCAATTCTTTTCATTCTTTTTCTTTTATTATGCTCTGCAGTAGTTATTTCCACTATTTTATCTTCCAGGTCACTTATCTGCTCTTCTGCCTAAGTTATTCTGCAATTGATTCCTTCTTGAGCATTTTAAATTCATTTATTGTGTTTTTCATCATTGTTTGTTTGCTCCTTAGTTCTTCTAGGTCCTTGTTAAACGTTTCTTGTATTTTCTCCATTCTATTTCCAAGATTTTGGATCATCTTTACTATCACTACTCTGAATTCTTTTTCAGGTAGACCGCTTATTTCCTCTTCATTTGTTTGGTCTGGTGGGCTTTTACCTTGCTCCTTCATCTGCTGTGTATGTCTCTCTCTTCTTATTTTACTTAACTTACTGTGTTTGGGTCTCCTTTCTGCAGGCTGCATGTTCATTGTTCCTGTTGTTTTTGGTTTCTGCCTCCAGTGGTTAAGGTTGCTTCAGTGGGTTGTGTAGCCTTCCTGGTGGATGGGACTGGTACTTGTGTTCTGGTAGATGAGGCTGGATCTTGTCTTTCTGGTGGGCAGGACCATGTCTGGTGGTGTGTTTTGGGGTGTCTGTGAACTTATTATGATTTTAGACATCCTCTCTGCTAATGGGTCGGGTTGTGCTCCTGTCTGGCTAGTTTTTTGGCATAGGGTGTCCAGCACTGTAGCTTACTGGTCTTTGAGTGGAGCTGGGTCTTAGCATTGAGATGGAGATCTCTGAAGGAGCTTTCGCTGTTTGATATCACAGGGAGCTTGGAGGTCTCTGGTGGGACAATGTCCTGAACTCACCTCTCCTACTTCAGAGGCTCAGGCCTGACACCTGGCTGGAGCACCAAGACTCTGTCAGCCACCTGGCTCAGAAGAAAAGGGAGAAAAAAAAAGAGAAATAAATAAATAAAATAAAGTTATTAAAATATTTTTTAAAAAATATTAAAAATAGAAAAATAAAATAGTAATAAAAGAAAGAGAAAGAAAGAGAGAGCAGTCAAACCAAAAAACAAATCCACCAATGATAAGAAGCTCTAAAAACTATACTAAAAAAAAAAAACAGACAGACAGGACTGTAGGACAAATGGTAAAAGCAAAGGTATATATACAGACAAAATTACAGAAAGAATCATATACATACCCACAAAAGGAGAAAAAAATATATTTTTTTTTAAAAAGGAAGAGAGCAAGCAAATCAATAAACAAATCTACCAATGATAATAAGCTCTAAATACTAAACTTTGATAAACATAAAACAAGAAACAAATTAGATGCAGAAAGCAAATCCCAAGTCTACAGTTGACCCCAAAGTCCATTTCCTCAATTTTGGGATGGTTCGTTGTCTATTCAGGTATTTCACAGATGCAGGGTACATCAATTTCATTGTGGAGATTTAATCCACTGCTCCTGAGGCTGCATGGAGAGATTTCCCTTTCTCTTCTTTGTTCACACAGCTCCTGGGGTTCAGCTTTGGATTTGGCTCTGCCTCTGCATGTAGGTCACCTGAGGGCACCTGTTCCCTGCCCAGACAGGACGGGGTTAAAGTAGCAGCTGATTAGAGGGCTCTGGCTCACTCAGGCCGGAGGGGGAAGGAGGGGTACAGAATGCGGGGCCAGCCTGCGGTGGCAGAGGCCAGCGTGACGTTGCAACAGCCTGAGGCACACCGTGTGCTCTCCCAGGGAAGTTGTCCCTGGTTCACGGGACCCTGGCAGTGGCGGGCTGCACAGGCTCCTGGGAGGGGAGGTGTGGATAGTGACCTGTGCTTGCACACAGGCTTCTTGGTGGCTGCAGCAGCAGGCTTAGCATCTCATGCCCATCTCTGGTATCCACACTGATAGCCATGGCTTGCATCCATCTCTGGAGCTTGTTTAGGTGGTACCCTGAATCCCTTCTCCTCGTGCACCCCAAAACAATGGTTTTGTGCCTCTTAGGCAGTTCCAGACATTTTCCTGGACTCCCTCCCAGCTAGCTGTGGCACACTAGCCCCCTTCAGGCTGTGATCATGCAGCCAACCGCAGTCCTCTCCCTGGGATATGAACTCCTAAGCGGAGCCTGAGCTCCCAGTCCCCACCCACTCTGGCAGGTGAGCAGACAAGCCTCTCAGGCTGGTGAGAGCTGGTCAGCACTGATCATCTGTGTGGGAATCTCCACTTTGCCCTCTGTACCCCTGTTGCTGTGCTCTTCTCCATGGCTCCAATGCTTCCTTCCTGCCCACCCGCCATCTCTGCTAGTGAAGGAGCTTCCTAGTGTGCGGAAGCTTTTCCTCCTTCACAGTTCCCTCCCAGAGGGGCAGGTCCCATCCCTATTTTTTTGTCTCTGTTTTTTCTTTTTTCTTTTGCCCTGCCCAGGTACGTGTGGAGTTTCTTGCCTTTTGGGAAGTCTGAGGTTTTCTGCCAGCATTCCATAGGTGTTCTGTAGGAGCTGTTCCACATGTAGATGTATTTTTGATACATTTGTGGGAAGGCAGGTGATCTCCATGTCTTACTCCTCCACCATCTTGAAGCTATCTTCTTGGGGACTATTTTAAACATTGTGAATACTGAGAAGGGTAGATCGATCTGTACCCATGAGCAAGGGGTAGACAGAGAGCTGTAGATAAAATAAACAATAAGTGAACAAGTTAACTTCATAATTGATGTTTTATGAAGAAACCCCCCAAATAATTAAATAATTCATTTATATTTTCAGTCATTATTAATTAGTTCATTCATATAGTAAACATTATCTGCTATGTAAGATAGCTACATTCTAATTTTTAAGAAATATAAGAGAACAAGATTTCTGACAGCAATCTGAACTAGGAACATTATATTTTCATTTTTAAATTGGTGGTAAAGACTTATCATTTTCAAAATGGTGGTAAAGACTTATCATGTGAATTATTGCCTTTCCTTTTTAAGCTTAACATACTCTTCTTGAATGGATAACCATGCATGCAGTTTATGAACCTTCGGAAGTTACTATAGATAATCTCTAGAAGTTAGCATATATTCACTCAAGACAAATCATGCTAAATTCACATGATTTCCCATTTTGTTAGAATCTCTAGAGAACAGAAAATTCCATGGATAAAATGCATTTCAATTATTTATATTACATCAACACATCTGACAATATCTTTTGCAAAAACTTGGTGGTTAGGAAGTGCATTAAATGATAGAGCTGTTGATATTTACTGCCTTTTAAATGTATGCCTGCTATAAGTTGTAAATAATTCTGTAATTTTCTTTCTTTTTAAAAAAATTCTGTAATTTTCTAATAGAATGTGACTAGCTAGTCTATACTCTTAGCCCTGTTGGCTCAACATTTCCACTGATAATTCTGATAGGATTTTTGAAGTAAGGATACATAGGTGGGGTGCATAACTAAAAATAAATGGCAAAGCCAATGATAAAGGTGATGTCAATTGACAGAGACACACTGGTCCAAAAGAAATGAAATGAAATGAAATGAAGCAGAAACAAATTTCAAGTTCTGTTTAGATTCAGAATGTCAGCTGCATGAGAGTGAGCTGGCTTGGCTACAGTACAGATGGCAAGGTTCTGGGACTTCCCTTTGATGACAAAAATAAAATAAGCCAATAGTGTTAGGTAGCCATTAGAAAAATAGACCAGTACAATAGTTAAGTTGCATTAATGAAATATTGTGTCTAGGACAATAAAAGGAATAGAAGAAAACCAAAATTTTACCAAATACTGTTCTGGTGAGATGACTTATGGAGTAAAGTGTCAAACTCTTTGCATTATACTTTAAGGCAGACTTCTCCAATCAGAGTATGTTCAGAGGAAGGGACACAGAATTCTGAAAATCATATCTTTTGAGACAAGTCTGAAAGAACAGGGTATTGTTTTTCTGCAGGAGAAAAGTCTAAAGAGATATTTTCAGAGTACTTTTGTCTACGTGGCAAGCTTTCATGATGAAGAAGCCAGGGAAAATTTGTTTGATGCTGAACTAGACAGTTAATCTAAAATATTAGTTTGAAGTTAGAGAGATGAAGACTTTGGTCCAATAGGAAGAAAAAATAGAGCTATCCAAAACAAGGCTAACATGTGAGGGAAGACCCCTTTTACTAGGGTCATTTAAACCAAAATCTTTATGCTAGAGTGGAGTTTGGGGTCAGATGGCATACAAGTTATTTATCATTGTATAAAAAATTACCCCCTAACTTAGAGAGTAAAAACAATTTTTATTTCGGTAATCCTTTTGTGGGTCAGGAACTCAGAAGAGCTTGCCCAGGCAGTTTTCACTTGGGATTTGTCATGCAGTTATATTATATATCAACTACAACCATATGAAGGTATGTACTGACTGCACACTGGGGTTGGATGTTCAAGGTGGCTTGCTATCCTGGCTGGCAGGTTTTGCTGGCAATTGGCTGAGAGCTCAGTTGGGGCTGCCAACTGGAGCATGAACACATGGCCTCAACTTCCTCACCCCATGGTTGCTTCAGGGTAGCTGGACTTCATACCCAGTGACTCAGGGATATCAAAGCATGTGTCCCATTACACAAGAGAAGCTGCACTGCCCCTTATGATGTAGCCTCAGAAGTCATGCAGCAGCACCTTTTCTGCACTGTACTATTTGCAAGTGAGTCAGAAGCCTATGTCAATTCATGAGAGTAGGATATAGATCCCACTTTTGATGGAAGGAGTGTCCAAAATTTGTGAACATAAAGTTGCCACAGATGACCTCTTAAAGAACTTCCAACTTGAAGTCTCTGATTTTGTACATCCATTGGCTATATGGTAAGATTTTAAGAAAAAATAGGGAATTTTTATATCTTCTTTTAAAAATTCAGAGTTGTTAGTTGGGCTCTCTTGAAATTATTCATTGGTGTTATCACATAAAGGATTTTTAATTTGATTTTTATACACACACATGGTGGATATTATGAGAAATATACAACTAAAATGATAGGTTCTCCCAAATAATTTATTTGAAATTATGAATACAAATAGGTAAATAATGCTCTAAAATATTTTATAAAACAAGAGAGCTTGGCTATTTTAGGCCGGTGGAAGGGCCATGATTAGACAGGCATGTAATTGACAAGCTCAGACAATTTGGGGCTCCTCTACTTGTCTTATTGAATAGAAACAGGTACTAGGAATTTAAAAAAATTGAATGTAACCACTGTATTTGGTGACAGATAAACTTGGAGTGTTGTTTTTTATAGGCATATAGAGTTAGGCTCATCAGGATGGAGACCTAATCCTTAGCAGAATCTCAATTCAAATAACCACTGAACTTCCTATTGGCATTTGACATCAGACCCAAACCTGGCTTTGTCTTGGTGTCCTTAGTAGATGCCGAAAATCTACCTACTCTCATCACATAGCTGGGCTTCACCTATTATAAATTACACTTCTGAGGTTTTAGCAAAGGGATTTTGCTTCTTATACTTGTTTTGGCTTTTGTTGTTTTTTACTTGAGGAAGGATATCTATGTTTTCACAGAGTAACCTCTAAGCAACTATAAAATTTTGATAGAGCTAATCATACTTTAATCTTTTCTTGATGTTTCCCCCATTCTTTTTCTCTTTTCTTACAATGAAAGAAAATAGAAATAGAAATTGAAGACTTGTTTTCTCCAGCTACTGTTTTCCCCATTGACTCAAACTTTCATTATCTTCTTTCATAATTGATTAGCACTTGTTGGAAATATTTGCACATATAAATCTGTGGCTTTATTGTTGCACATCTAAGTAAAGAGTTATTTTTTATCTCCCAAAAAAGATTCAGACAGTTTTTTCAAAGTAGATTTCATTTAACAAATGCAATCTGCCACTCTTTCTAGCAAGTACTCTGTATATATTGACTTTAATTTTACTTGAAATCCAAATTCCATTTACCAGACCAAAATAAGAGACCTCTGTGTGAAAAGAAACACCTACTACAGCTTACATTAAAAACAAAAACAGGGCTTCCCTGGTGGCACAGTGGCTGAGAGTCCGCCTGCCGATGCGGGGGACACGGGTTCGTGCCCCGGTCAGGGAGGGTCCCGCATGCTGTGAATCGGCTGGGCCCGTGAGCCATGGCCGCTGGGCCTGCGCGTCCGGAGCCTGTGCTCCGCAACGGGAGAGGCCACAGCGGTGAGAAGCCCACGTACCGCAAAAAAAAACCCCAAAAACAAAACAAAACCCAGATTCCTTTATATCATGAAATATTAACGCAAACAGAGCTGCCTTTTGGTATCCAAAATGTGAAGAGTTGTGAGGGCCAAAATGGCCGACATCAAGGGCCCCCATGGGTGGGAATTCATAAATGGTACTTTGGATAAATAAAATGTTGGGTTTCAGGGTTTGTAATGAGACTCTTACTTCATTCTTTACCATTTTTTTCCTTTAAAAAATGAAAACAGACTTATTTACAACAAAACTGCAAAATAATCCTTGCAAAAGTACAAACCTACTGTTTCACCAACACATTTCCCAGGGAAGTGTTTGTGCCCCAGGCTGACTTTAAACTTTTTCAGGCCTTTCATGTAAGGCCCAGTTTATTGTAACCCAATTGTGTCAGATGGATCAACTCATCCAGGTATAAGCTCAGTGCTCAGGCCAACATTTGGTCAATGTTTGCAAAGTCTGGTCAAATAGATTATTTATTTTTTTGGAAACTGAAGGAGAGATGAAATTTGGTTTGAGTTTTTACACCAAATTTTTCCATGAAAAATCAGAGTTTACTGCTGTACTATGTCCAGTGATGGGATAAGAACATAAAAGAAGGCAGCCTGTTCTTCAGCAATATATGTGCCATTATTATGGCATCGGTGGTACCTATGCTATATTATTCTTGATCCATTACTGGCAGTTAGGACCATTCTATCACCGTAGCCAAAAGAATGTCAAAAAAGTGGATGCAGAACAGGTTCTCATGAGGTCATTCTTGCTCAGTAAGTTGGGGTGCTGGACTGGACTCCAGAATTGCTACCAGAAGAATGTTTGGTTACTTTGGACAGGTTAACAGTTGCCATTTCATTGCCCCAGGGCAGCTGGTTACAAACCCAAAACCTGAGTTGTGGAGCTCATGGCAAGAGGTAATTGCAAAGATGAGAACAAATGTTAAACCTTCCCTAACTAGAAAGAGTGTTTGAACTAGTGGTAATGTAAACAGAATGTTTTCAGAGCCTTCAGATGAACTGAAACAACAACAAAAACAACATGTTAATTTTTACCTACTTTACAAGAGATTAACAAGAAGCCTACTCATGTTTAGCCAAGGAAAAAGAAAATAAAAATATATTTATTTTTGAACAGTGGCAAATAAGGTCCTGATGAATTTTTAAAATTCTGCTGAAAAAGAATAAATCTTCTTTGTAGAAAATTAGCACGTGAATACAGCACATACAATAAGAAAGAAAACAATAATAAAAGTAAAAACAAAGAAACCATGATCCTACATCAAATAAGCATTGATTATATAGATCTGTCAGAGTTTTTATACACATATACTGAATAGAGAGTACATAAAAAAATAGGTGGATCTAATTTTGTACTATACCTTATGCATATTTCTTCACTTAATAAAATATTTTTCACGTCACATTTTTCTAAGTTTCCATTGGTTATATGGTGTTTCATCACAAAGATGCAAAGAATCTTTTTTTTTTTTTTTTAACAAGAGCCTACGGTTGAGTATTTAGGTTTTTCTACTACTTAAAAAATTTTTCAATAAACACTCCTGTGGTAAGCAAGCTTGTAGATTAAGCTTTATGTAACCACATGATTTTTCTCCTTAGGAAAAATTCCTCAAAGTATAAAGCCTTCAGTGACTCTCCATTGCTAATAGGATAAAGCCAGCTTTTCTTACTCTGGCCTGTATTTCCCTACTCTCTCAACTTCAGCCACGTTGGACATATGATTAATATCTTGTTGGAGTATTTCAGCTTTTGGCCATCCTGGCACCTGGTGGGAGGGCATTCCCTGGGTCTCTTTGTGGTTAGGTGAGGCCATGTGACTAATTATGGCCTTTTAGCCTTTTCCCCTTACCATGGTGTTTGATAACATTCCAGCTAGTGGCTGCTTTATCAGACTGTGTTCCCAAGTGAGAAGAACAAGGAGCAGAGCTAATTGGAAGAAAGTCAATTCACAGTGGTTATGAAATGTGAGTGAGAAATAAATCTTTGTTGGTTTAAACCACTGAGACTTTAGGGTCATATGTTACAGTCACATAGCAGAGCTTACACTGACTGAAACACTGGCCTTTACATTTTGCATTCCCTTCCCCTCCTTGTTATTTGTACACATTATTACATTTGCCAGGTACTTCATTTCCTTGCCTAGTAAACATTTACTTACTCAGTGCACCCTAGGAAATTTTGCCAGAAATCTGGGACTGCTCAACTTACTTACCCTTAGTATAGGCACTTTTAAAATTTTATTATTATTATTATTATTATTTGCGGTACGCGGGCCTCTCACTGTTGTGGCCTCTCCTGTCGCAGAGCACAGGCTCCGGACGAGCAGGCTCAGCAGCCATGGCTCACGGGCCCAGCCGCTCCACGGCATGTGGGATCTTCCCGGACCGGGGCACGAACCCGTGTCCCCTGCATCGGCAGGCAGACTTTCAACCACTGTGCCACCAGGGAAGCCCCTAGTATAGGCACTTTTAAATTCATATAAATATTTTTCAGTGTTTGTCAAAATTACAATTTACATTGTTCTCTTATTAGTATACCTATTTTTTGTAATGTCTATCTTTTCTTGTAGATCATAACCACTATGAGAGGTAGACATTTTACAATGTGCTTGGCACATAATATTAGGTACTTGATAAATTATTTGTGTAATGAATGAGGAAATGACAAGACAATTTCTAAACTCTATCATGGTCTTAGCCAAATCAATCTCCCAAAAGATCTCAGACTACACTGAACAAAAGTGACCATTCTCTCTAACCTATATAAACAGCTTCCCGATTTTAGAGGCAAAAAGCTCTCATTACTCATTGTTTTAATTTTATTTCTTCTAAAAGGATAAAATACTTTCATTGGTTCATTGGCCATTTTAATTCTGGTGGCCTATGCATTTCCTTTGCTTAATTTGAGTTGGGTTTCTATCACTTATAATTGAAAGGGCATTGAATAATGTAAGATAATGTGTAAATTCAGCTTTGCTCTGCTCTGTAGACCTTGTATGCTCTCTTTTGCTCTAGATCTCTGTCCTTCTCTCCTTTCTCTGAAATGTTCTAGGAGTGCCAAGTTGACTGAACTTGAGAATATTAAAGCTCTTAAGCAGCTAGTAAGGCTAACATTTTGATTCCTACTCCACTAATTTTCCTTCTGCAAAGTGTCCTCAGGAATTCTTCAAGGAGGTCTACATGACTGAAAGGACAAGATTTGGACATTCTAGAGTCTATGGCTATGAAACCATCCAGTCACCAGTTCTTTAGAATCCTGATGCAACACATCTTATCTAGTTATCTATTTTACCTGTGAAACTAACTAAACAGTCATGTATGAACATCTAAAGTCATAGAAATTACAGCCCAATCCTGGTATAGCATAATACAGATGGCATAATATTCCAAGAATTAATTTTAGCCTAATTTTGTTTTCTTGTCTCTGGAAGCAGACAATTCAAAGTGTGAATAAAAATTCATTCAAAATAAACAAACTTATCTATGCTCTGTGGTTCCCACCCCTTAGCAAATTGTATCCTTTCTTTCTATAAGGGTTAATTCTATATAATTTACAAAAGGATTAGTTATCTATTAAGTGTTCACATCTTCAGCCTTGTGATATAAATTCTATTCTCCTAGGTTTGTAGCAAAGCTTACTTTCATATGTATTCTACTTCCTAGGGAAAACGCTAATTGTTTTTGGTCACAAAATGTATACATATATACACTCCCCAAATTTGATCCTAACATCTGCCTGAAAATCCCAGTAGAACAACCTTTGCAATGCTGACCTTCATTTTGCTCTCCAGAGAAAAGGAAACTTTTCCTTTGTATTTCTTTTGTCTAACCCTTATAATCATTTCCCCCTATAATTTAGTTTGGTTCAAATGATTGCTCTGTTTCAGTGAAGTAAACTGCATTTCCAGATTTAGGCTGCACTGTCTGTTATAGAGATATGTTGCAGGAATTATTAATAAATACCTCCTATATGTTGTGCATTGCTGCAGAAAGCAGATACCTGTGGAGAGGAGTGATACCCGCTGGTACCATTGTATCCATTCAGGGGTCTTGGTGTGTGAGTGAGTCTGCCTGACACGTCACAATCACAATATCCTTTGCTTCATGTTGGACTAGTCCAGAGTATATTACTTTTCTATGTACCACACACGTGTGCCACAGATGGCCACTTTTAATTTCAGAGCTCAAATGTAATAAATTCAGCACATTAATATTTGGTCAAGATTAAGTGCTGGGAGGCTACTATGGAAAACCCATCATTCAAGTTCATCTCTAACCAGGCAGTTGTGATTCCATTGCTACAAAATAAACCTTTGTCGTGCCTTCTCCTCAGCCTCACAACATTTTCTCTTTCTTTGTAAGACATAAATCTAATCCACATGCTAACATTTGCTTACAAGCTGTGCAAAAGAACTCAAGGTTTTGGTATTTGGTTAAAACAGACCTTTGAAGGAGACTTTCTACTAGTTGTATGAGTCGAAGTGCATCCTGGCTTTCTTTTTTGCCCTCTGTTGGACCCTGCATTGATTTTACTTATTTATTTTATGTTTTATTGAATTCAGTGGAAGACAGTCAAATCATCAGCAGGAATTCCAGTGGAATTACTGTGTTGATGCGCATGGTGTGAGAGGCTTGGTGGAAAGTCTGATTTCTGTACTCAGGCCAAGAAGGAAGACTCTCAGGTGGAGAAGTGATAAGAAAATATTAAATAAAGTTGGACAAAGTTATCACAGAGACTCCCATCCATCCTTTCTTGCAATCCATCCCTTTTCTTCTTTCTTTCTACCCATTTACAGCTTATGTTCCAAACGTTATCATTGTTATAACCTTGTAATAACAACCTTGCCAAGAGCCCACCTACTTACTCTTCTGTTACCATAATGATGTAGTAATATCTAGGTAAGTAGACACTGACTAATAGTTGACCTTATTGACCTCATGTATTTACCTTCTCCATGCCTGCACTTGAACAGATAAACACTACAGACAAGTTCTGCTAGGTCATGTGTTGCACATTCCTGGTTACAAGTCTCAATAGCACTTCCACAGGCTCAGCCTGGTTGTTACAGTTTGTGGTCAGCTCACTCTCTGACTCTCCATGATGACCACTCCGAACTTCCTCCACTCTTCTCCACTGCCCAACTCCTCTCCTTCTGTCTCAGAAGACATCACCTCCTGTTTAGGTGCCATCCCTCCACCCAGCTTTTGTATCCCATCTTTTCCAGCCATTTCAGTAATGGTAGCTTTTTTATTTATTTTTTTGTGTGTGTGGTACGCAGGCCTCTCACTGTTGTGGCCTCTCCCGTTGTGGAGCACAGGCTCTGGACGAGCAGGCTCAGCAGCCATGGCTCACGGGCCCAGCCGCTCCGCGGCACGTGGGATCTTCCCGGACCGGGGCACGAACCCGTGTCCCCTGCATCGGCAGGCAGACTCTCAACCACTGCGCCACCAGGGGAGCCCGTAATGGTAGCTTTTTAACCTTTTCTCCCTTGAATATTTAGCTGCTTACTCATACATGGATCCTTTCTATTGTCCTTCAAACAGATGTGTAGATTCATCGACTCTCTGTTCAACTCCATTGACCTGTTTGTTTATTTTTGCAGAAATACCACACTATTTTAGTGTCAGTGTCTTTATAAGAAGGCTTGCTATCTGGTGGTACAATTTCCCTTACATTAGTCTTCTTCTTTAAGGTTTTCTTGGCTATTTTGTACTTTCTGATAAATTTTAGAATCAGTTTGTCAACCCACACACATACACATACCCACACACCATACTTAGATATGTCACATACACAACTCTGTTGGAATTTTTATTGTGATTGTATTGAATCTATAGATCAGCTTGGGAATGGTTTGCACCTTTGCAATATTGAATCTTCCAATCCAAGGGCGTAAATATAGCTCTTCATTATTATATATATCTTCTCTAAAGTCTCTGAATGCAAATTTTATCATTTTTTTCTTCTAGAAATCTTGCATATCTTATGTTAGATTTATGTTTTAGTATTTTTAATTGAAAGTAGTACCTTTTAATTTCTTTTTCCCCTTGTTGCTTATAAACAATATAATTTCATGTTGTGTATTAATTTGCATTCAGCAACATTCTGAAATTCGATCATTTATTTGAACAGTTCATTTGTAGTGTCTTTGGATTTTCTACGTATAATCATATCATCTGTTAATAATAGCACTTTTTCCTTTTTCCATTCTAGTTACTTTCCTTTCTTTCCTTTCCTCCTTTCTTCCTTCCTCCCTCCCTTTCTCTCTCCATCCTTCTCTTTCTTTCTTTCTAGAATTTAAGAAGAACCAGCAATTTTGAGAACTTGAGAAGGAGCTTAGTAATTTTGTATTCATATATACATATACATATATATATATATATATATATATATATATATATATATATATATATATTCACTTACAGAGGACCCTAAAAACTGAAAAAGTTTAAGGATGCACAAAACTTTTTTGTTTCACCTCTGAAATAATGGTTATAATGGAAGAATAACCAATTTTGATGTGTTTATTTTTCAATAATTAGGGAAGTAACAATAGATCTAGATGAAACAAATATGGCAAAATGTCAACAAGTGGTGATTTTATTGGTGGGTATTAAGATGTTTGTTGTACTACTTTTTTCTCCCATTTATGTTTGAAATTTTCACAATAAAATTAAAAAATGTATAAATGGATTAGTTGTTCTATTAAAAGACAAAGATTGACAGTTGGGAAAAAAAATCTATATGATATTTATAAAAGACCCACCTAACACAAATATGTGGAATGCTTGAAATAAAAGGATAGGAGGATAAAAAGATTACTCGCAAATACAAACCAAAAGAAAATGAGATAGTTATAGAAGTATCAAATATAATAGATTTTAATATAAAGAGGGTCAACTCACAAGAAAGATAAAATAATTCTAAACGTAAAAGAAAGAATTAATATGTACATCTTTTCCTTTAGGTACCATTTTGAGTAAGGAATTGATGTATGAGATAGTTGTCAAAGTAGTGTATGTGGGGTTCTGTTTCATTTTATATCCTTATAAGTATCATTATGCAGTCATGAAGTTTTACGTATTCAAAATGTTTGAATTATAGGTTGGACTATTCTTGATGCTCAAATTATCTCATATTTGGCTAATATGAGCCTTTTTAAATGTTTGATCCTTTTACACAAAATAAAATGCAAGTTACTTGGGTATTCAAATCAGTTATCACGTTTTATGTTTTTTACTTTGCCAGTTTAAAAATGTTTTTCTCCTCCTTCTTTTGTGCTTTTTTTGAATTGTTTTTTTTTTTTCAGGAAGCTCAGCCAACCCATTAGTCCAGGGTTTTATTGTGGGTTAGTCATGTAGGCACAGTGTCCACGTGAGTGACCTCAGCTATTGGACTCCAGCTTCCCAAGAGGTCAAACTGACACAGTAAGGCCCAAGGCCTTGGGCATACAAAAACACTGTTATCAAGCAAGATATTCTAAAGGCTCAGAGATTATCTCCCAGGATCCTGTCAAGGGCCAGTCCTGAAGACAGGCTTTTTTTTGGAATGTGCAAACTTGAGCAGCCTGGGTCTGCTGAGGTAACCCTTTCTTGCACTCAGGCTGTGAAAAACAAATAAAAGTTTAGCCAGAATTTTTACTATGTTCCCTTGTGAGTATTAAAATAATACTTTATCCCAGAATTGTTAATTAATATACTTCTAAAATCCAACCCTCTTTAAAATATGCTTGGAAGGGAAAATGCTACTTTTCAGCTTTTTTTGCTAAGAATCTCCGGCTCTAAAGTGAATCTTCTCTTTCACCTGCTTGTTTTACACATTTCAGAAACGTGATTGCTACCAGCCTATGGATAGAAATATTGAAATGATTATTTCTGTTAATAAAAGCACATTTTAGTGTTCTTGACCCCATCAACTTAGGCTCTACCTCCATCCCACCCCCAACCCCACCTCAATCCCCTGCTGAGTCTGGGAGAATAACTAACCTTTGAAATGGCGTGGGAATATGCCCTGGCAAGAACTCAGTGAGTACAGGTTATCTTTGGTTCCACGCAGAGATGGGGAGGACATTCACTCTATAATTTATGTCAGAACTTATCCAACTGAGCACCAAAGCATCTCTACTTGATGCCTAATCTCTCACAGTCCTTGGCATAGCGGGGCTTTCGTGTTCTGCCTGTAGCCCCTACCCCACAAGGCTCAGATTAGCATCCGCAGGGCAGGGCTGTGAAAAGAGCAGCCCTGTCCAGTCTCTTACTCTTCCCAGCAACCTTTCCTCCCTGCAGATTTCTTCACCTCCCACAGCTAGATGCCTGACAGCTCTTTCTTTTTCTGATCAACAGATATGAGGACACAGGTTACAGTGGAATTGCAAGGCTGAGACACCAGATTAGTGCCAATTTATGAAAAATCTTGGGAATCTCATTCTCCTCTTGCACGATAGAAAAGTTGGCCAAGTTCAGTAGAGGTTTTCAGCGTGACCAGGGCACTTTGAAGTAGTGGTTCCGAGACTTTTTGCTTAAAAAAAATCAATTAATTTAAATAAGTTTAGGAGAATCTAGTAGAATTTCCATATTTTATTATGAAGTTCGAGAAAGAACATTACAAAGTATAGCTATTATCTTCCATTCATTCATTCTTTCCTACTGAAGTACCTGCACAGAGCATACTCTAGGAATAAAATATATATATATTTAAATGAAATAAATTTAAATTCTTAAGAACTTTATTTTATTTTGTCTTAGGTTGGTGAAAACTTGGCTATGACTCAGCTCTGTATGGAAACCAGCACAGGACTGCCTTCTTAGAGGTGATCATTGTTTTGGTTACTCCTGTCTTGCAAGGGCCTAACTCAGTGCCTGGTACACAGTAGGTACTCAGTCACTGGACAAAATAAATGTACAGGTGAATGAGGCAATGTGTGGGTGGAATGGTAAGCAATGGATTGCTGCTGTTTTACCAATTATTTTTAATTCTCAAACTCCATTCACAATTGTAGTCCGTTGAATTGTGGCCCCCACCCAAAGATATGTCTACCTAGGATCTCAGAATATGACTTTATTTGGAATAAGGGTGTTTCCTCAGGTAATTAAGGAAAGACTCTTGAGATAGGATCATCCTTGATATCAGACAAAAAAGGAGAGGATATACAGAGACACAGGGGGAAAGCCATGTGAAGACAGAAGTAGAGATCACAGTGATGCGTCTACAAGCCAAGGATTGCTAAGGATTGCCAGAGAGAAGATGTGAGAATGGGTTCTACCTCAGAGCCTCCAGAGAGAAGAAAGCCTGCTGACAGCTTGATTTTGGACTTCTGGTCTCCAGAACTGTGAGGGAATATATTTCTGTTGTTTTAAACCACCAATTTTTTATAGCAGCTCTAGAACTGAATACAGCAATCTACATATAAACTTGTAGTCACTTTCATGTATTCAAAAAATCATTGTGGAATATTTGCATGATATTGGTAACACACTTTTAAAAAAGTTACTAATTATGTTTTATAAAGCTATTTAAATTGAATCTTTAATACTCTTTGTACACAATGTCTAAATGTGTTACCATTTAAATTGTGAACAGAGGCTATTCACTTACAAAATTACAGCATAAAATATGATTATAAAATTATAGAAGATAAAAGTATGATTTGTTGACAAATAAAAATGGCAATTATATCATGTTTTGTTAGAAGATAGTTGTTCATTAGATTTATTTTGAAATTTAGTTTTATGTTTTATATCATCAAAAATAAAGACTACTTTTATTATCTAATGTTTAGAATATTACTATTTTGGATTAACAATCAGCTGGTCTATTTTTCTAAAAGGTGTGTTTATTTCTAAGTTATAAGAGAGTTGGCTTGGTATTCTATCTTCAAAAAGAAGGCATCTCTGGAACTTCTGCATTCATCTTAAATGAAAAGACAAATTGCATGTAAACCCTGTTCTATTTTCTCTTTTTAATTCCTGATTTTCAGAGATTGAAAGATATTCTGATTTGGTATGCAGGAATTTTAGTCAAAAAAATTTAATGTGCTGATTTGATGTTGATCATGTTGAGAAAAGTTTACATGATTACTGAAATTTGTGTGACCTCCCTATTATAATTGATGATAATTCACTCTTGACTTCAACCTACCATCATTTATGAGTACAAGTTAAACATAAATTAAGAACTATGGTAGATTATTATTCAGGAAATATTTTCTCCCTCCTATACCCTACCTGTGTTATTTCCCCACTTTGTTGATGTTCAGCTTATTTTTATCATATGTTGCAGTTGACTAGTGTATACTTTGAAAAGTAACATTTTATTACTAAAAGTTCCCATATAACTTCAAATAAAAAACAATTACTTTTTAAGTAAGAATAATAGGATTGTGATGATAAGCACAAAATTGGTTTTGGCTCTTATGGTTGGCAGTTATAGCATTCAATTTACTATTCATATTTTTTGTTTTGGTTGAATAGTATCAAGGAAATTTGATTGGAAAGGAAATTATCAAGGAAAGTCATTTAGAATAATAATTACAAGTGTTGACTTCTTTTTTAAAACTTTGTTTTACAGTGTTAAGATTATCTTTAACTAAACTTGAAGCCCTAAAGTGAATTAATAGGACGTTGGGTAGTTAAAAATTACAAACAATATCTCACACTTGTGAACATTTTTTATTGTAATTATTAAAGTTAGATAATAAGGAGTCTGAATTTATCGTATAGGTGGTACAGTGCAAATATTAAAAAGTGATAGGGCTTCCCTGGTGGCACAGTGGTTGAGAGTCTGCCTGCCGATGCAGGGGACACGGGTTTGTGCCCTGTTCTGGGAAGATCCCACATGCCGCAGAGTGGCTGGGCCGGTGAGCCATGGCCGCTGAGCCTGCGCATCCGGAGCCTGTGCTCTGTAACGGGAGAGGCCACAGCAGTGAGAGGCCCGCGTGCCGCAAAAACAAAACAAAAAAACCAACCAAACAAACAAACAAAATGATAGATCACTATATGAGAACTTACTATTGAACAAATGCCCCAGCCTCTGTGTGACAGACCTAAGCCTTGCCTGGTGTTTGAGTATAATACACAGATGCCAGTGCTCTAGCCCCTAGATCTTCAACGTGTGGTCTGTGGATGGCAACATCAGCATTGCCTGGGAGATGATCAGAAACACAGAGTTTCAGTCCCTACCTGGAGACCACTGAATCAGTATCCCTGGGGGTGGGGTCCTGCAATCAGTGTTTTAACAAGCCGCTTGTGTGATTCTGATGCAGTTCAAATTTGAGAGGTGCTGGACCAGATGGCCACATTCTAGGATGGTACCTATACAGACATGTGTAGTCCAGAAATGACATAGAAGATCAGTCTAGAAGCCCTAGTATAGTGTACGTCTTATTAATAGCTCATTTGTGAACATTGCAAATATGTCAGAGAGAGGGTAGAAGGAGATGCATTTCAATTTCTGCATCAAAGAAGAAATTGACTAGAATGTACATAATTGTTCCCATATATCCGTTTTATAATATGTAATTAATTGTAAATTTTTGAAATTATTGTTTTACAAAGAACTAAGTATATTTCAAACAGAAATCTGGATCTAATTTTTTGGAAATCCTGAGATTGAAAATCCATCACTTCTGTGCAGTTTCTCACAGTTTGGTGGAAGGGAAAGGCAAGAAAGAAACAGTTAAGATGCGGGGATCCCTGAGCATCAGGCAAAAGGTGCTGTCAGATATGAAGTGGAAATCCCTGGAGAGAATGTGAATACATAGGGAACTTCCAGGGAGAGGCAGCAAAGAATTGCACATTTGGGCTACAAGCCTCTTGATAAGATTGTGGGGTTTTGTACTCTGATGGGTAAAGAAAGTCAGCTTCTTCTCTTTTGATTGTTTAACCATTTTATTAAGGTTTAATTCACATACCATAATATTCACCCATTTCAAGTGTACAATTCAGTGTTTTTCAGTATATTCACAGAGTTGTGCAACTATCACCATTATCTAGTTTTAGAACATTTTCATCATTCCACAAAGAAACTCCTGTACCCATTAACAGCCATTACTCACTCCCTCCCGCGCCCACCACCCCAACCCTAGGCAAACACTAATCTGTTTTCTATTCCTAGAGATTTGCCCGTTCTGGGCTCTTCATATAAGTGGAATCACATGGCATAAGTCCTTTGCATTGTTTTGTATTTGGCTTCTTTCACTTTGCATGTTTTCAATATTCATCTGTGATATAGAATATATCAGTATTTCATTACTTTTTATTACAAAATAATATACCATTGTATGGATATAACATATTTTATTAATTCACTCATCAGTTGAAGGACATTTGGGTTGTTTCTACTTTGGGGCTATTATGAATAAAGTTTGCTATAAATATTTATGAACAATTTTTTTGTGGACATATGTTTTCATTTCTTTTGGGTATATACCTTGGAGTGGGATTGTTAGGTCATATGGTAACTCTACATTTAATCTTTTGAGAAACTGCCAGACTGTATTTAAATAACATTGAATGCATCATCTTACATTCTTACCACCAATGTATGAGGGTTCTGATTTTCCCGCATTCCTGCCAACATTTATTATTTTGTGTCATTTTGATTACAGCCATCCTTCTCGTGTTAAGTGGTATCTTATTGTGGTTTTGATTTGCATTTTCCTAATGACTAATAATGTTTTTGTATTCTTTATGGTCATTTATATGTCTTCTTTAGAGAAATGCCCACTCACATCTTTTGTATTTTTATTATTGAGTTCTAACAGTTTTTCTATAATATGGGTACAAGTCCATTATCAGCTATATAATTTTCATCTATGAAGTACAATTTACACTTCATCTTGCATGTAAACCCCCCCATTAATGACTTAGTTGGGGGCCCCAGAATGATGGCTCAGTGGGTGAAGTTAATTCCTATAAAATAGGCCAGGAGGGCCTGATGCTAGTGGGCAGGTGCGCAGGAGCAGACTGATTATGTGCTCAGTCAGGTGACTCAGCATCCAGGCTCCCAGGATTGGTCCCTGGGTTCATTTCCTGTAGGGATAGTCTGGGCCACAGGCTGAGACTGCTGGGGGACACAGGACACTGTGCAGGGTGTGAGGTGTCAACCAATTTCGTTATTTTGGATGATCCCACAAATGTAAGTGTTCATTTTTGTACTCTCAATACTATTCTACTGATTAATATGACATTTTATGCCAGTATCATGCTGCTTTGGTTACTGTAATTTTGTAGTTAGTTTTAAAATTGAGAAGTCTGAGTCTTCCCACTTTGTTCTTCTTTTTCAAGATTGTTTTGGCTATGCTGGGTTCCTTGCATTTCCATATGAATTTTAGGATCTGCTATTCAATTTCTGCAGAAAAACCAGCTGAGATTTTGATAGGTTTGAGTTGAATCCTTAGGTCCACTTAATTTTCTTATACGATTGTAAATGCCTTCAATATACCAAGGAATCTCAAATATCTATACTTAATCCAGACATGTTAGAAATTCTAGATTTGTACATCTAACTGCCCACTTGGTCATCTGTGTGGCATCTCAAACTTATTGCATTCAAAGTAACTCTTGGTGTTTCTGCCCATCATCTGAACTTCCTCTAGCTCTCCTTCTCCCGCTTAATGGCACTCTTATTTATCTAGTGGATTGTGCTGTGAATCAAATCAGATTCTTTAGGTTATAGGTGATTTCAACATAAAAAGTTTCATTTTCTCATGGAAAAGAAGTCTGGAGTTATGCAGCCTGGGCTGGGGCTGCCATGTGAGTACCTGCCTTCTCCAATGTTTATCCCTTGTCTTCATGATTCAGATTGACTGGAAAAGTTACAATTTCACATTTGAGTTCCAAACAGAAGGGTTTTGGAAGGGGAGAGTAAGACCATGACATCTCCCTTTTAAGAAAACATCTCAAACACTTCCACATATATTTTATCGGCCAGTGTTTAGCAATATAATGTAATAGCCATATATTCCTGAAGGTGAGACAGAAAACTATAAATCTTATCTGCTTCTTGGCACATCAAATAAATTTAGGGTTCTGTTGTTAAAAAGGAAAAGGGAAAATGGATGTTGGAATTGGATGTTAGCAGAGAATCATCCTGTAAATGTCATTTTCCTTTTCTTTCCCTTCTCACTCAAACTATAAGGTCTTATTCAGTTTACATCCCAATAGTATAGTGAATTGGTTTAATTTCTATCTCCAATGCCTTTTTATCCAAGCCATCATCATATTTTTCCAGGAGTGGCATCCAGTTCTCTCTGTTGCTACTCTTTGCTCCTATATTCTTCAAACATCTTGTCAGAATAATGTTTTGCAAAATGTAAATCTAATAACATTGTTCCCTAGCTTGAAATTCACCTAAAGTTTTCTTTGCCCTTAGTAGACTTGGAATTACCCAGGTGACCTTGCATGGATTGGCCTCTACTTATATCTCTAGCCTTAGTTCACACCATACCCTCTTCACTTTTTCTGATTCTGTCACGTGGACATTTTTCAGTACCTCACACATATTGTGCTTCCTGTTACAGGCAAATACCATTGCCTCTATTGGAATGCATGTTTCCCCACTCTTTGACTAGCTAAAATAGTACCTTTTATTCTTCTGATCTCCCTAATGAGGTCAAATTCTCCTATTATAAGTTCACACAGCTCTCTCCTGTGAAATATGTAGCACTGCAGTAATTATCATTTATATGATGATTTGCTGTTATTCTTTTCCCCAAAAAATCCCCATGAGGATAGACATGATGCCTTTATTTGCTCATCATTGTGTTCTTACAATAGCATATGGCATTTGGTACATTCAATAAAAACTGGTTGAATGAATGAATGAATGAAACAATAATTGAAGAAATATCATGGGGATGAGTGGATCAATTATTTGAGCTTCAAAAATGTAAAATTAGGACTGACATATTGAATATTTGGAACCCTTCATTGCTGAAAAGAAAAGAACATTATTATATGTCAAATTGCCCAACAATTTGTCTAGTGAATATGTGATCTCATTCATTTATCAAAGAGTGACTGAGTCCCCTCCACCAGGAAGCCTACACAACCCACTGAACCAACGTTAGCCACTGAGGTCAGACACCAAAAATAATGGGAACTATGAACCAGCAGCCTGCAGAAAGGAGACCCCAAACACAGTAAGTAGAGCAAAATAAGAAGACAGAGAAATATGCAGCAGTTGAAGGAGCAAAGTAAAGACTCACCAGACCAAACAAATGACGAGGAAATAGGCAGTCTACCTGAAAAAGATTTCAGGGTAATGATAGTAAAGATGATCCAAAATCTTGGAAATAGAATGGAGAAAATACAAGAAATGTTTAACAAGGACATAGAAGGGGACAACATTAAACACACCAACATTCACATTATAGAGGTCCCAGAAGAAGAAGAGAAAAAGAAAAGGACTGAGAAAATATTTGAAGAGATTACAGTTGAAAAATTCCCTAGTATGGAAAAGGAAACAGTCAAGCAAGTCCAGGAAGCTCAGAGAGTCCCATACAGGATAAATCCAAGGAGAAACATGCCAAGATACATATTAATCAAACTATCAAAAATTAAATACAAAGAAAAAATATTAAAAGCAGCAAGGGAAAAACAACAAATAACATACAAGGGAATCCCCATAAGGTTAACACCTGATCCTTCAGCAGAAACTCTGCAAGCCAGAAGAGAGTGGCAGAGCATATTTAAAGTGATGAAAGGGAAAAAAACTACAACCAAGATGACTCTATCCAGCAAGGATCTCATTCAGATTTGATGGAGAAATTAAAACCTTTACAGACATGCAAGAGCTAAGAGAAAGCAGCACCACCAAATCAGCTTTACAACAAATGCTAAAGGAACTTCACTAGGCGGGAAACACAAGAGAAGAAAAGATCAACAATAACAAACACAAAACAATTTAAAAAATGGGAATAGGAACACAGATATTGATAAATACCTTAAATGGATTAAATGCTCCAACTAAAAGACATAGACTGGCTGAATGGATACAAAAAAATCCCCATATATATGTTGTCTACAAGAGACCCACTTCAGACCTAGGCAGACATACAAACTGAGTGTGAGGGGGTGCAAAAAGATATTCCATGCAAATGGAAATCAAAAGAAAGCTGGAGTAGCAATTCTCATATCAGAAAAAATAGACTTTAAAATAAAGACTATTACAAGAGACAAAGAAGGACACTACATAATGAACAAGGGATCAATCCAAGAAGAAGATATAACAATTATAAATATTTATGTACCCAACATAGGAGCAATACATAAGGCAAATACCAACAATCATAAAAGGGGAAATCAATAGTAACACCATCATAGTATGAGACTTTAACAGCCCACTTTCACCAATGGATAGATCATCCAAAGTGAAAATATATAAGGTAACACAAGCTTTAAATGATAAATTAAATGAGACAGAATTAATTGATATTTATAAGACGTTCCATCCAAAAACAACAGAATACACTTTCTTCTCAAGTGCTCATGGAACATTCTCCAGGATAGATTGTATCTTGGGTCACAAATCAAGCCTTGGTAAATTTAAGAAAATTGACATCATATCAAGTGTCTTTTCGACCACAACACTATGAGACTAGATGTCAATTACAGGAAAAATCTATAAAAAATGCAAACACATGGAGGATAAACAATACACTACTAACTAACCAAGAGATCACAGAAGAAATCAAAGATGAAATAAAAAAAATACCTTGAAACAAATGACAATGAAAAGACGACGACACAAAACTTATGTGATGCCGCAAAAGCAGTTCCAAGAGGGAAGTTTAGAGCAATACAACCCTTCCTCAAGAAAAAGAAACATCTCAAATAAACAACCTAACCTTACACCTAAAGCAATTAAAAAAAGAAGAACAAAAACCCCCAAAGTTAGCAGAAGGAGAGAAATCAAAAAGATCAGACCAGAAATATATGAAAAAGAAATGAAGGAAACAAGAGCAAAGAACAATAAAACTAAAAGGTGGTTCTTGAGAAGGTAAACAAAATTGATAAACCATTAGCCAGACTCATCAAAAAAAAAAGGGAGAGGACTCAAATCCATAGAATTAGAAATGAAAGCGGAGAAGTAACAACTGACACTGCAGAAATACAAAGGATCATGAGAGATTACTACAAGCAACTCTATGCCAATAAAATGGACAACCTGGAAGCAATGGACAAATTCTTAGAAAAGCACAACCCTCCGAAACTGAACCAGGAAGAAATAGAATATATAAACAGACCAATCACAAGCACTGAAATTGAGACTGTGAATAAAAATCTTCCAAGAAACAAAAGCCTAGGACCGGATGGCTTCACAGGTGAATTCAATCAAACATTTAGAGAAGAGCTAACACTCATCCTTGATAAACTCTTCCAAAATATAGCAGAGGGAGGAACACTCTCAAACTCATTCTAGGAGGCCACCATCACCCTGATACCAAATCCAGACAGTGATGTCACAAAGAAAGAATACTATGGGGCAATATCACTGATGAACATTGATGCAAAAATCCTCAATAAAATGCTAGCAAACAGAAACCAACAGGACTTTAAAAGGATTATACACCACGATCAAGTGGGATTAATCACAGGATTGAAGGATTCTTCAATATATGCAAATCAATCAATGTGATAAATTACATTAACAAACTGAAGGATAAAAATCATATGACCGTCTCAATAAAAGCAGAAAAAGCTTTTGTCAAAATTCAACACCAATTTATGATAAAAACCCTCTGGAAAGTAGGCATAGAGGGAACTTACCTCAACATAAGAAGGGCCATATATGACAAACCCACAGCCAACATCATTCTCAATAGTGAAAAACTGAAAGCATTTCCACTAAGATCAGGAACAAGACAAGGTTGTCCACTCTCAACACTATTATTCAGCATAGTTTTGGAAGTTTTAGCCGCAGCAATCAGAGAAGTAAAAAAATAAAAGGAATCCAAATTGGAAAAGAAGAAGTAAAGCTGTCACTGTTTGCAGATGACATGATACTATATATAGAGAATCCTAAATATGCTACCAGAAAACTACTAGAGCTAATCAATAAATTTGGTAAAGGAGAGCAGGAAGATGGCGGAAGAGTAAGACGCGGAGATCACCTTCCTCCCCACAGATACACCAGAAATACATCTACACGTGGAACAACTCCTACAGAACACCTACTGAAGGCTGGCAGAAGACCTCAGACCTCCCAAAAGGCAAGAAACTCCCCACGTACCTGGGTAGGGCAAAAGAAAGAAGAAGAAAAAAAGAATAAACAGAGACAAAAGGATAGGGACGGCACCTGCACCAGTGGGAGGGAGCTGTGAAGGAGGAAAAGTTTCCACACACTAGGAAGCCCCTTCGCGGGCGGAGACTGCGGGAGGCGGAGGGGGGAGCTTCGAAGCCGTGGAGGAGTGCACAGCAACGGGTGCGGAGGGCAAAGCGGAGAGATTCCCGCACAGAGGATCGGTGCCGACCGGCACTCACCAGCCCGAGAGGCTTGTCCGCTCACCCGCCGGGGCGGGCGGGGCTGCGAGCTGAGGCTCTGAGGCTCGGGTTTCGGATTCGGACGGAGCGCAGGGAGAGGACTGGGGTTGGCGGCTTGAACATAGCCTGAAGGGGTTAGTGCACCACAGCTAGCCGGGAGGGAGTCCGGGGAAAAGTCTGCACCTGCCGAAGAGGCAAGAGACTTTTTCTTCCCTCTTTGTTTCCTGGTGCGTGAGGAGAGGGGTTTAAGAACGCTGCTTAAAGGAACTCCAGAGACGGGCGCGAGCCGCGGCTGAAAGCGCGAACCCCAGAGACGGGCGCGAGCCGCGGCTGAAAGCGCGGACCCCAGAGACGGGCGCGAGCCGCGGCTGAAAGCGCGGACCCCAGAGACGGGCGCGAGCCGCGGCTGAGGGCGCGGACCCCAGAGACGGGCGCGAGCCGCGGCTGAGGGTGCGGACTCCAGAGACGGGCGCAAGCCGCGGCTGGAGGCGCGGACCCCAGAGGCGGGCGGGAGACGTTGGGGCTGCTGCTGCCGCCACCAAGGGGCCTGTGTGCGAGCGCAGGTCGCTCTCCACGCCCCTCTTCCGCGGAGCCTGTGCAGCCCGCCACTGCCGGGTTCCCGGGATCTGGGGACGACTTCCCCGGGAGAGCGCACAGCGGGCCTCGGGCTGGTGCAGGGTCACGCCGGACTTCGCCGCCGCAGGCCCGCCCCGCATTCCGTGCCCCTCCCTCCCCGCCGGCCTCAGTACGCCAGAACCCCCAATCAGCGGCTCCTTTAACCCCGTCCTGTCTGAGCAAAAAACAGACGCCCTCCAGCGACCTACACGCAGAGGCAGGGCCAAATCCAAAGCTGAGCCCCTGTGAGCTGTGAGAACAAAGAAGAGAAAGGGAAATCTCTCCCAGCAGCCTCAGAAGCAGCGGATTAAAGCTCCACAATCAACTTGATGTACCCTGCATCTGTGAAATACCTGAATAGACAGCCAATCATCCCAAATTAAGGAGGTGGACTTTGGGAGCAAGATCTATGATTTTTTTCCCTATTCCTCTTTTTGTGAATGTGTATGTGTATGCTTCTGTGTGAGATCTTGTCTGTATAGTCTTGCTTCCACCATTTGTCCTAGGGTTCTATCCGTCCATGGTTTTTTCTTAAAATTTTTTTCTTAATAATCAATTTTAATTTTAAGAACGTTATTATACTTTACCTTCGTCCTTTCTTTCTTTCTTTCTTTCTTTCCTTCCTTCCTTCCCTCCTTTAGACAACGAATCATCCCAAATTGAGGAGGTGGTCTCTGACAGCAAGATTTATGATTTTTCCCCCTTTACCTCTTTTAGTGAGGGTGTATGTGTACGCTTCTGTGTAAGATTTTGTCTGTATAGCTTTGCTTCCAACATTTGTCCTAAGGTTCTATCCGTCCCTTTTTTTTTTTCTAAATAAGAATTTTTTAATTCAATAACTTTATTATACTTTATTTTATTTTTACTGTATCTTCTTTCTTTCTGTTTTTCCTTCTTTCCCTCCTTCCTTCCTTCCTTCCTCCCTCCCTCCCTCCTTTCGTTCCTTCTTGCGTTCCTTCCTTCTTTGCTTCTTTCTTTCTTCCTTCCTTCCTTCCCTCCTTTCCTTCTTTCTTTCCTCATACTTCTACTAATTCCCTCTACTTTTTCTCCCTTTTATTCTGAGCCGTGTGGATGAAAGGCTCTTGGTGCTCTGCCTCTGAGGTAGGAGAGCCAACTTCAGGACACTGGTCCACAAGAGACCTCCCAGCTCCACATAATATCAAACGGCGAAAATCTCCCAGAGACCTCCATCTTAACACCAGCACCCAGCTTCACTCAACGACCAGCAAGCCACAGTGCTGGACACCTGTGCCAAACAACTAGCAAAACAGGAACACAACTCCACCCATTAGCAGAGAGGCTGCCTAAAATTATAATAAGGCCACAGACACCCCAAAACACACCACCAGACGTGAACCTGCCCACTAGAGAGACAAGATCCAGCCTCATCCACCACAACACAGGCACTAGTCCCCTCCACCAGGAAGCCTACACAACCCACTGAACCAACCTTAGCCACTGGAGACAGACATCAAAAACAGGAGGAACTACGAACCTGCAGCTTGCAAAAAGGAGACCCCAAACACAGTAAGATAAGCAAAATGAGAAAACAGAAAAACACACAGCAGATAAAGGAGCAAGATAAAAATGCACCAGACCTAACAAATGAAGAGGAAATAGACAGTCTACCTGAAAAAGAATTCAGAATAATGATAGTAAGGTTGATCCGAAATCTTGGAGATAGAATGGACAATAGAATGGACAAAATGCAAGAATCAGTTAATAAGGACCTAGAAGAACTAAAGATGAAACAAGCAACGATGAACAACACAATAAATGAAATTAAAAATACTCTAGATGGGATCAATAGCAGAATAACTGAGGCAGAAGAACGGATAAGTGACCTGGAAGATAAAATAGTGGAAATAACTACTGCAGAGCAGAATAAAGAAAAAAGAATGAAAAGAACTGAGGACAGTCTCAGAGACCTCTGGGACAACATTAAATGCACCAACATTCGAATTATAGGGGTTCCAGAAGAAGAAGAGAAAAAGAAAGGGACTGAGAAAATATTTAAAGAGATTATAGTTGAAAACTTCCCTAATATGGGAAAGGAAATAGTTAATCAAGTCCAGGAAGCACAGAGAGTCCCATACAGGATAAATACAAGGAGAAATACGCCAAGACACATATTAATCAAACTGTCAAAAATTAAATACAAAGAAAGCATATTAAAAGCAGCAAGGGAAAAACAACAAATAACACATAAGGGAATCCCCATAAGGTTAACAGCTGATCTCTCAGCAGAAATCCTACAAGCCAGAAGGGAGTGGCAGGACATACTGAAAGTGATGAAGGAGAAAAACCTGCAGCCAAGACTACTCTACCCAGCAAGGATCTCATTCAGATTTGATGGAGAAACTAAAACCTTTACAGACAAGCAAAAGCTGAGAGAGTTCAGCACCACCAAACCAGCTTTACAACAAATGCTAAAGGATCTTCTCTAGGCAAGAAACACAAGAGAAGGAAAAGACCTATAATAACGAACCCAAAACAATTTAGAAAATGGGAATAGGAACATACATATCGATAATGACCTTAAATGTAAATGGACTAAATGCTCCCACCAAAAGACACAGATTAGCTGAATGGATACAAAAACAAGACCCTTATATATGCTGTCTACAAGAGACCCACTTCAGACCTAGAGACACATACAGACTGAAAGTAAGGGGATGGAAAAAGATATTCCATGCAAATGGAAACCAAAAGAAAGCTGGAGTAGCAATTCTCATATCAGACAAAATAGACTTTAAAATAAGGACTATTAAAAGAGACAAAGAAGGACACTACATAATGATCAAGGGATCGATCCAAGAAGAAGATATAACAATTGTAAATATTTATGAACCCAACATAGGAGCACCTCAATACATAAGGCAAATACTAACAGCCATAAAAGGGGAAATCGACAGTAACACATACATAGTAGGGGACTTAAACACCCCACTTTCACCCATGGACAGATCATCCAAAATGAAAATAAATAAGGAAACACAAGCTTTAAATGATACATTAAACAAGATGGACTTAATTGATATTTATAGGACACTCCATCCAAAAACAACAGAATACACATTTTTCTCAAGTGCTCATGGAACATTCTCCAGGAGAGATCATATCTTGGGTCACAAATCAAGCCTTGGTAATTTAAGAAAATTGAAATTGTATCAAGTATCTTTTCTGACCACAACGCCATGAGACTAGATATCAATTACAGGAAAAGATCTGTAAAAAATACAAACACATGGAGGCTAAACAATACACTACTTAATAATGAAGTGATCACTGAAGAAATCAAAGAGGAAATCAAAAAATACCTAGAAACAAATGACAATGGAGACACAACGACCCAAAACCTGTGGGATGCAGCAAAAGCAGTTCTAAGGGGGAAGTGTATAGCAATACAAGCCCACCTTAAGAAGCAGGAAACATCTAGAATAAACAACCTAACCTTGCGCCTCAAGCAATTACAGAAAGAAGAACAAAAAAACCCCAAAGCTAGCAGAAGGAAAGAAATCATAAAAATCAGATCAGAAATAAATGAAAAAGAAATGAAGGAAACAATAGCAAAGATCAATAAAACTAAAAGCTGGTTCTTTGAGAAGATAAACAAAATAGATAAACCACTAGCCAGACTCATCAAGAATAAAAGGGAGAAGACTCAAATCAATAGAATTAGAAATGAAAAAGGAGAGGTAACAACTGACACTGCAGAAATAAAAGAGATCATGAGAGATTACTACAAGCAACTCTATGCCAATAAAATGGACAATCTGGAAGAAATGGACAAATTCTTAGAAATGCACAACCTGCCAAGACTGAATCAGGAAGAAATAGAAAATATGAACAGACCAATCACAAGCACTGAATTTGAAACTGTGATTAAAAATCTTCCAACAAAGAAAAGCCCAGGACCAGATGGCTTCACAGGGGAATTCTATCAAACATTTAGAGAAGAGCTAACACCTATCCTTCTCAAACTCTTCCAAAATATAGCAGAGGGAGGAACACTCCCAAACTCCTTCTACGAGGCCACCATCACCTTGATACCAAAACCAGGCAAGGATGTCACAAAGAAAGAAAACTACAGACCAATATCACTGATGAACATAGATGCAAAAATCCTCAACAAAATACTAGCAAACAGAATCCAACAGCACATTAAAAGGATCATACACCACGATCAAGTGGGGTTTATTCCAGGAATGCAAGGATTCTTCAACATACGCAAATCTATCAATGTGATAAACCATATTAACAAACTGAAGGAGAAAAACCATATGATCATCTCAATAGATGCAGAGAAAGCTTTTGACAAAATTCAACACCCATTTATGATAAAAACCCTGCAGAAAGTAGGCATAGAGGGAACTTTCCTCAACATAATAAAGGCCATATACGACAAGCCCACAGCAAACATCATCCTCAATGGTGAAAAACTGAAAGCATTTCCACTAAGATCAGGAACAAGACAAGGGTGCCCACTCTCACCACTCTTATTCAACATAGTTTTGGAAGTTTTAGCCACAGCAATCAGAGAAGAGAAGGAAATAAAAGGAATCCTAATCGGAAAAGAAGAAGTAAAGCTGTCACTGTTTGCAGATGACTTGATCCTATACATAGAGAATCCTAAAGATGCTACCAGAAAACTACTAGAGCTAATCAATGAATTTGGTAAAGTGGCAGGATACAAAATTAATGCACAGAAATCTCTGGCATTCCTATATACTAATGATGAAAAATCTGAAAGTGAAATCAAGAAAACACTCCCATTTACCATTGCAACAAAAAGAATAAAATATCTAGGAATAAACCTACCTAAGGAGACAAAAGACCTGTATGCAGAAAATTATAAGACACTGATGAAAGAAATTAAAGATGATACAAATAGATGGAGACATATACCATGTTCTTGGATTGGAAGAATCAACATTGTGAAAATGATTCTACTACCCAAAGCAATCTATAGATTCAATGCAATCACTATCAAACTACCACTGGCATTTTTCACAGAACTAGAACAAAAAATTTCGCAATTTGTATGGAAACACAAAAGACCCCGAATAGCCAAAGCAATCTTGAGAACAAAAAAAGGAACTGGAGGAATCAGGCTCCCTGCCTTCAGACTATACTACAAAGCTACAGTTATCAAGACGGTATGGTACTGGCACAAAAACAGAAAGATAGATCAATGGAACAGGATAGAAAGCCCAGAGATAAACCCATGCACATATGGACACCTTATCTTTGATAAAGGTGGCAGGAATGTACAGTGGAGAAAGGACAGCCTCTTCAATAAGTGGTGCTGGGAAAACTGGACAGGTACATGTAAACGTATGAGATTAGATCACTCCCTAACACCATACACAAAAATAAGCTCAAAATGGATTAAAGACCTAAATATAAGGCCAGAAACTATCAAACTCTTAGAGGAAAACATAGGCAGAACACTCTATGACATAAATCACAGCAAGATTCTTTCTGACCCACCTCCTAGAGTAATGGAAATAAAAACAAAAATAAACAAATGGGACCTAATGAAACTTCAAAGCTTTTGCACAGCAAAGGAAACCATAAACAAGACCAAAAGGCAACCCTCAGAATGGGAGAAAATATTTGCAAATGAAGCAACCAACAAAGGATTAATCTCCAAAATTTACAAGCAGCTCATGCAGCTCAATAACAAAAAAACAAACAACCCAATCCAAAAATGGGCAGAAGACCTAAATAGACATTTCTCCAAAGAAGATATACAGACTGCCAACAAACACATGAAAGAATGCTCAACATCATTAATCATTAGAGAAATGCAAATCAAAACTACAATGAGATATCATCTCACACCAGTCAGAATGGCCATCATCAAAAAATCTAGAAACAATAAATGCTGGAGAGGGTGTGGAGAAAAGGGAACCCTCTTGCACTGCTGGTGGGAATGTGAATTGGTTCAGCCACTATGGAGAACAGCATGGAGGTTCCTTAAAAAACTACAAATAGAACTACCATATGACCCAGCAATCCCACTACTGGGCATATACCCTGAGAAAACCGAAATTCAAAAAGAGTCATGTTCCAAAATGTTCATTGCAGCTCTATTTACAATAGCCCGGAGATGGAAACAACCTAAGTGCCCATCATCGGATGAATGGATAAAGAAGATGTGGCACATATATACAATGGAATATTACTCAGCCATAAAAAGAAACAAAATGGAGCTATTTGTAATGAGGTGGATAGACCTAGAGTCTGTCATACACAGTGAAGTAAGTCAGAAAGAAAAAGACAAATACCGTATGCTAACACATATATATGGAATTTAAGAAAAAAAAATGTCATGAAGAACTTAGGGGTAAGGCAGGAATAAAGACGCAGACCTCCTAGAGAACGGACTTGAGGTTATGGGGAGGGGGAAGGTTGAACTGTGACGGGGCGAGAGAGAGTCATGGACATATACACACTAACAAACGTAGTAAGGTAGATAGCTAGTGGGAAGCAGCCGCATGGCACAGGGATATTGGCTCGGTGCTTTGTGACAGCCTGGAGGGGTGGGATAGGGAGGGTGGGAGGGAGGGAGATGCAAGAGGGAAGAGATATGGGAACATACGTATATGTATAACTGATTCACTTTGTTATAAAGCAGAAACTAACACACCATTGTAAAGCAATTATACCCCAATAAAGATGTTAAAAAATAAATAAATAAATAAATTTGGTAAAGTTGCAGGATACAAAATTAATGCACAGAAATCACTTGCATTCCTATACACTAATGATGAAAAATCTGAAAGAGAAATTAAGGAAACACTCCCATTTACCATTGCAACAAAAAGAATAAATACCTAGGAATAAACCTACCTAAAGTGTCAAAAGACTTGTATGCAGAAAATTATGACACTGATGAAAGAAATTAAAGATGATACAAATAGATGGAGAGATATACCATGTTCTTGGATTGGAAGAATCAACATTGTGAAAATGACTCTACTACCCAAAGCAATCAAAAGATTCAGTGCAATCCCTATCAAACTACCAATGGCATTTTTCACAGAACTAGAACCTAAAAATTCACAATTTATATGAAAACACAAAAGACCCTGAATAACCAAAGCAATCTTTTTTTTTGAATTTTATTTATTTTTTATACAGCATATTGTTATTAGTTATCCATTTTATACATAGTAGTGTATATATGTCAATCACAATCTCCCAATTCATCACACCACCACCCACCCACTCCTCTTTCCCCTATTGGTGTCCATACGTTTGTTCTCTACATCTGTGTCTCTATTTCTGCCCTGCAAGCCAGTTCATCTGTACCATTTTTCTAGGTTCCACATATATGCGTTAATATATATTTTCTTTTCTCTTTCTGAGTTACTTCACTCTGTATGACAGTCTCTGGATTCATCCATGTCTGTACAAATGAGCCAATTTTGTTCCTATTTATGGCTGAGTAACATTCCATTGTGCATATGTAACACATCTTCTTTATCCATTCGTCTGTTGATGGGCATTTAGGTTGCTTCCATGTCCTGTCTATTATAAATAGTGCTGCAGTGAACATTGGGGTTCCTGTGCCTTTTTGAATTATGGTTTTCTCTGGGTATATGCCCAGTAGTGGGATTGCTGGGTCATATGATAATTCTATTTTTAGTTTTTTAATGAACATCCATACTGTTCTCCATAGTGGTTGTATCAATTTACATTCCCACGAACAGTGCAAGAGGGTTTCCCTTTCTCCACACCCTCTCCAGCATTGGATGTTTATAGATTCTCTGATAATGCCCATTCAAACTGGTGTGAGGTGATGCCTTGTTGTAGTTTTGATTTGCATTTCTCTAATAGTGATGTTGAGCAGCTTTTCATGTGCTTCTTAGCCATTTGTATGCTTCTTTGAAGAAATGTCTATTTAGCTCTTCTGCCCATTTTTTGATTGGGTTTTTTAATTTTAATATTGAGCTGCATGTGTTATTTATATATTTTGGAGATTAATCCTTTGTCCATTGATTTGTTTGCAAATACTTTCTCCCATTCTGAGGGTTGTCTTTTCCTCTTGTTTGTAGTATCCTTTGCTTTGCAAAAACTTTTACGTTTCATTAGGTCCCATTTGTTTATTTTTGTTTCTATTTCCATTTCTCTAGGAGGTGGATCAAAAAATATCCTGCTGTGATTTATGTCAGAGAGTGTTCTTCCTATGTTTTCCTCTAAGAGTTTTATAGTATCCTGCCTTACATTTAGGTTTATAATCCATTTTGAGTTTATTTTTATGTATGGTGTTAGGGAGTGATCTAATTTCATTCTTTACATGTAGCTGTCCAGTTTTCCCAGCACCACTTATTGAAGAGACTGTCTTTTCACCATTTTATATCCTTGCCTCCTTTGTCATAGATTAGTTGACCATAGGTGTGTGGGTTTATTTCTTGGCTTTCTATCCTTTTCCATTGTTCTGTATTTCAGTTTTTTTGCCAGTACCATATTGTATTGATTACTGTAGCTTTGTAGTATAGTCTGAAGTCAGGGAGTCTGATTATTCCAGCTCCATTTTTTTCCTTCAGGACTGCTTTGGCTATAAGGGGTCTGTTATACCTCCAAACAAATTTTAAGATTTTTTTATTCTAGTTCTGTAAAAATTGCGATTGGTAATTAGAAAGGGATTGCATTGAATCTGTAGACTGTTTTGGGTAGTATAGTCATGTTCACAGTACTGATTCTTCCAATTCGACATCATGGACTATCACTCCATTTGTTAATATCATCTTTAATTTCTTTCATCAGTGTCTTATAGTTTTCTGCATACAGGTCTTTTGCCTCCTTAGGTAGGTTTATTCCTAGGTATTTTATTCTTTTTGTTGCAATGGTAAATGGGAATGTTTCCTTAATTTTTCTTTCAGAGTTTTCATCATTAGTGTATAAGAATGCAAGAGAATTCTGTGCATTAATTTTGTATCCTACATCTTTACCAAGTTCATTGATTAGCTCTAGTAATTTTCTGGTGGCGTCTTTAGGATTCTCTATGTATAGTAGCATGTCATCTGGAAAGAGTGACAGCTACACTTTTTCTTTTCCAAGTTGTATACATTTTATTTCTTTTTCTTCTCTGATTATTCTGGCTAGGGCTTCCAAAATGATGTTGAATAAAAGTGGTGAGAGTGGACATCCTTGTCTTGTTCTTGATCTTAGAGGAAATGCTTTCAGTTTTTCACCATTGAGAATGATGTTTGCTGTGTATTTGTCTTATATGGCCTTTATTATGTTGAGGTAGGTTCATTCTATGACCACTTTCTGGAGAGTCTGTATCATAAATGGGTGTTGAATTTTGTCAAAAGCTTTTTTGCATGTATTGGGATGATCATATGGTTTTTATACTTCAATTTGTTGATATGGTTTATCACATTGATTCATTTGCATATATTGAAGAATCCTTGCATCCTTGGGATAAATCCCAGTTGATCATGCTGTATGATCCTTTTAATGTGTTGTTGGATTCTGTTTGCTATTATTTTGTTGAGGATTTTGCATCTATATTCATCAGTGATAATGGTCTGTAATTTTCTTTTTCATAGTACTTTTGTCTGGTTTTGTTGTCAGGGTGATGTTGGCCTCATAGAATGAGTTTGGGAGTCTTCCTTAGTCTACAACTTTTTGGAAGAGTTTGAGAATGATGAGTGTTATTTCTTCTCTAAATGTTGGATAGAATTCACCTGTGAAGCCATCTGGTGCTTGACTTTTGTTTGCTGGAAGATTTTTAATCACAGTTTCAATTCCATTACTTGTGATTGGTCTGTTCATATTTTCTATTTCTTCCTGGTTCAGTCTTGGAAGGTTATACCTTTCTAAGAATTTGTCCGTTTCTTCCAGGTTGTCGATTTTATTAGCATAAGGTTGCTTTTAATAGTCTCTTAGGATGCTTTGTATTTCTGCAGTGTCTTTTGTAACTTATCCTTTTCCATTTCTAATTTTATTCATTTGAGTCCTCTCCCTCTTTTTCTTGATGAGTCTGGCTAATGGTTTATCAATTCTGTTTATCTTCTCAAAGAACCAGCTTTTAGTTTTATTGATCTTTGCAATTGTTTTCTGTGTTTCTATTTCGTTTATTTCTGCTCTGATCTTTATGATTTCTTTCGTTGTATTAACTTTGGGTTTTGTTTGTTCATCTTTCTCTAGTTCCTTTAGGTGTAAGGTTGGATTATTTATTTCAGATTTTTCTTGTTTCCTGAGTTAGGCTTGTATTGCAATAAACTTCCCTCTTAGAACTACCTTTGCTGCATCCCACAGGTTTTGGATCATTGTGTTTTCATTGTTATTTGTATCTAGGCATTTTTTAATTTCCTCTTTGATTTCTTCAGTGATCTCTTTAGTGTTGTATTTTTTAGCCTCCATGTGTTTGTATTTTTTACATTTATTTCCCTGTAAATGATTTCTAATATCATAGCATTGTGGTCAGAAAAGATGGTTCATATGATTTCAATTTTCTTAAATTTACTGGGGGTTGTTTTGTGACCCAAGATGTGATTTATCCCAGAGAATGTTCCATGTGTGCTTTAGAAGAAACTGTAATCTGCTGTTTTTGGACGGAATTGGATGGAATGTCCTAAAAATATCAATTAAAACTATCTGGTCTATTTTGTCATTTAAAGCATGTGTTTCCTAAACCCTGCAGAAAGTAAGCATAGAGGGAACTTTCCTCAACATAATAAAGGCCATATATGACAAACCCACAGCCAACATCATTCTCAATAGTGAAAAACTGAAAGCATTTCCACTAAGATCAGGAACAAGACAAGGTGGCCCACACTCACTACTCTTATTCAACATAGTTTTGCAAGTTTTAGCCACAGCAATCAGAGAAGAAAAGGAATCCAAATTGGAAAAGAAGAAGTAAAGCTGTCACTGTTTGCAGATGACAATTTACTATACATAGAGAATCCTAAATATGCTACCAGAAAACTACTAGAGCTTATCAATGAATTTGGTAAAGTAACAGGAAACAAAACTAATGCACAGAAATCTCTGGCATTCCTATACACTAATGATGAAAAATCATTAAAGTGAAATCAAGTGAAATCAAGGAAGTGAAATCAAGAAAACACTCCCATTTACCATTGAAACAAAAATAATAAAATATCTAGGAATAAACCTATGTAAGGAGAAAAAAGACCTGTATGCAGAAAATTATAAGACACTGATGAAAGAAATTAAAGTTGATACAAGCAGATGGAGATATATACCATGTTCTTGGATGGGAAGAATCAATATTGTGAAAATGACTCTACTACCCAAAGCAATCTACAGATTCAATGCAATCCCTATCAAACTACCACTGGCATTTTTCACAGAAATAGAACAAAACATTTCACAATTTGTATGGAAAAACAAAAGACACCAAATAGCCAAAGCAATCTTGAGCACGAAAAATGGAGCTGGAAGAATGAGGCTCCCTGGCTTCAGACTATACTACAAAGCTACAGGAATCAAGACAGTATGGTACTGGCACAAAAACAGAAATATAGATCAATGGAACAGGATAGAAAGCCCAGAGATAAACCCACACACATATGGTGACCTTATCTTTGATAAAGGAGGCAGGAATGTACAGTGGAGAAAGGACAGCCTCTTCAATAAGTGGTGCTAGGAAAACTGGACAGCTACATGTAAAAGTATGAGATTAGATCACTGCCTAACACCATACACAAAAATAAGCTCAAAATGGATTAAAGACCTAAATGTAAGGCCAGAAACTATCAAACTCTTAGAGGAAAACATAGTCAGAACACTCTATTATATAAATCACAGCAAGATCCTTTATGATCCACTTCCTAGAGAAATGGAAATAAAAACAAAAATAAACAAATGAGACCTAATGAAACTTCAAAGCTTTTGCACAGCATAGGTAACCATAAACAAGACCAAAAGACAACCCTCAGAATGGGAGAAAATATTTGCGAATGAAGCAACTGACAAAAGATTAATCTCCAAAACTTATAAGCAGCTCATGCAGCTCAAGAACCAAAAATAAACAACCCAATCCAAAAATGGGCAGACGACCTAAATAGACATTTCTCCAAAGAAGATATAAAGCCTGCCAACAAACACATGAAAGAATGCTCAATATCATTAATCATTAGAGAAATGCAAATCAAAATGACAATGAGATATCATCTCACACCAGTCAGAATGGCCATCATCAAAAAATCTAGAAACATAAATGCTGGAGAGGGTGTGGAGAAAAGGGAACACTCTTGCACTGCTGGTGGGAATGTGAATTGGTACAGCCACTATGGAGAACAGTATGGAGGTTCCTAAAAAACTGAATATAGAACTACCATATGACCCAGCAATCCCACTACTGGGCATATACCCTGAGAAAACAATAATTCAAAAAGAGTCATGAACCAAATAGTTCATTGCAGCTCTATTTACAATAGCCCAGAGATGGAAACAACCTAAGTGTCCATCAATGGATAAATGGGTAAAGAAGATGTGGCACATATATACAGTGGAATATTACTCAGCCATAAAAAGAAACGAAATTGAGCTATTTGTAATGAGGTGGATAGACCTAGAGTCTGTCATACACAGTGAAGTAAGTCAGAAAGAGAGAGACAAATACCGTATGCTAACACATATATATAGAATTTAAGAAAAAAAAATGTCATGAAGAACCTAGGGGTAAGACAGGAATAAAGACACAGACCTACTGGAGAATGGGCTTGAGGATACGGGGAGCAGGAAGGGTAAGCTGTGACAAAGTGAGAGAGACACATGGACATATATACACTACCAAACATAAGGTAGATAGCTAGTGGGAAGCAGCCGCATGGCACAGGGAGATCAGCTCGGTGCTTTTTGACCGCCTGGGGGGATGGGAAAGGGAGGGTGGGAGGGAGGGAGATGCAAGAGGTATGGGAACATATGTATATGTATAACTGATTCACTTTGTTATAAAGCAGAAACTAACACACTATTGTAAAGCAATTATACTCCAATAAAGATGTAAAAAAAGTCTTATCCCAACTTTTTCTTTTTAATTAAAAAATGCTATTTCGTAAAAACTGTCAATTAAAAATGGAATAGCAGCAAAAAAGAAAGAAAGAAAGAAAAATCCCTGTGACATCTGAATTTTTGATTTATTGTAGAAAACTTCAACCCTCAGAAGGAAACTTCGTGCACTTTATCTCTGCTAAAGTAAAAAATATCCAATACAGAATCTAATATTTGATGTGTTACTAATATTTTCACATGCAGAAAAAACTGACTATGAATGATGACATTATCCTGAATTCTGTGTTACTCAGTCAATTGATGATGCATAGTTCCCTCTCTTTCTATAACACCCCTTCCAATAAATATCTGTCCCATAAAAATAAATAAATAAAATAAAACTTGTGTTTCCTTATTAATTTTCTGTGTGGATTATCTGTCCATTGTAAGTGAGGTCTTAAAGTTCCCCACTATTATTGTGTTATTTTCAATATCCTCACTTATAGCTGTTAGCAGTTGCCTTATGTATTGAGGTGCTCCTATTCTGGGTGCATATCTATTTATAATTGTTATATATTCTTCTTGGATTGATCCCTTGATCATTATGTAGTGTCCTTCCCTGTCTCTTGTAACATTCTTTATTTTAAAGTCTATTTTATCTGATATGAGTATTACTACTCCAGGTTTCTTTTGATTTCCATTTTCATGGAGTATCTTTTTCCATCCCCTCACTTTCAGTCTATATGTGTCCCTTCGTCTGAAGTGGGTCTCTTGTAGACAGCATATATTTGGGTCTTGTTTTTGTATCCATTCAGCAAGCCTGTGTCTTTTGGTTGGAGCATTTATTTCATTCATGTTTAAGGTAATTTTTTATATGTATGTTCCTATTACCATTTTTTAAATTGTTATGGGTTTGTTTTTCTAGGTCCTTTTCTTCTCTTTTGTTTCCCACTTAGAGAAGTTCCTATAGCATTTGTTATAGAGCTCTTTGGTGGTGCTGAATCCTCTTAGATTTTGCTTGACTGTAATATTTTTGATTTCTCAGTCAAATCTGAATGAAATCCTTGCTGGGTAGAGTAGTCTTGGTTGTAGGTTCATCTCTTTCATCATTTTAAATATGTCATTCTACTCCCTTCTGGCTTGTAGAGTTTCTGCTGAGAAATCAGCTGTTAACCTTATGGGAGTTCCCTTGTATGTTGTTTGCCATTTTTCCCTTATTGCTTTCAATGATTTTTCTTTACCTTTAATTTATGTCAACTTGATTACTATGTGTCTTGGCATGCTTCTTCTTAGGTTTATTCTGCCTGGGACTCTCTGCACTTCCTGGACTTGGGTGGCTATTTACTTTCCCATGTTATGGAAGTTTTTGATTGTAATCTCCTCAAATATTTACTCAGGTACTTTCTCTCTCTCTTCTCCTTCTGGGACCCCTATAATGCAAATGTTGGTATGTTTAATGTTGTCCAAGAGGTCTCTTAAGGTGTCTTCATTTCTTTTCATTCTTTATTCTGTTCCACAGCAGGGAATTCCACCATTCTGTGTTCCAGGTCACTTATCTGTTCTTCTGCCTCAGTTATTCTGCTATTGATATAGTGAATATAGTGTATTTTTCATTTCAGTTACTGTATTGTTCATCTTTGTTTGTTTTTTAATTCTTCTAGGTTTTTTTTATTTGAATCTTCTAGGTGTTTGTTAAATATTTCTTGCATCTTCTCGATCTTTGCCTCTGTTCTTTTTCCAAGGTCCTGGATCATTTTCACTATTATTATTCTGAATTATTTTTCTGGAAGGTTTCCTATTTCCACTTCGTTTAGTTGTTTTTCTGGGGTTTTATCTTGTTCCTTCATCTGATACATAGCCCTCTGCCCTTTCATCTTGTCTATCTTTCTGTGATTGTGGTTTTTGTTTCACAGTCTGCAGGATTGTAGTTCTTCTAGCTTCTGCTGTCTGCCCTGTGGTGGATGACGCTATCTAAGTGGATTGTGCAAGCTTCCTGATGGGAGGGAGTGGTGGTGGGTAGAGCTCGGTGTTGCTCTGGTGGGCAGAGCTCAGTAAAACATTAACCTGCTTTTCTCCTGGTGGGTGGGGCTAGGTTCCCTTCCTGTTGTTTTTTTGGCCTGAGGTAATCCAACTCTGGAGCCTATCTGGCTCTTTGGTGGGGCTAATGGCAGACTCTGGGAGGGCTCACACCAAGGAGTACTTCCCAGAACCTCTGCTTCCAATGTCCTTGTTCTCTTTGTGAGCCACAGCCACCCCCCGCCTCTGCAGGAGACCCTCCAACACTAGCAGGTAGATCTGGTTTCGTCTCCTATGGGGTCACTGCTGCTTCCCGTGCATCCTGATATGCACACTACTTTGTGTGTGTCTTCTCTGTTTACTCCACTCCTATTGAAGTACTGCAGTTATATGCCACCAGCCTTCAAAGTCTGTTTCTCTAGGAATTCTTCCTCCCATGGCCAGACCCCCAGGTTGGGAAGTCTGATGTGGGGCTCAGAACCTTCACTTCAGTGGGTGGACTTCTGTGGTATAAGTGTTCTCCAGTTTGTGAGTCACCCACCCAGCAGTTATGGGATTTGATTTTATTGTGATTGGACCCCTTTTATGATCTCATTGTGGCTTGTCATTTGTCTTTGGATGTGCAGTATTTTTTTTGGTGAGTTCCAGTGTCTTCCTTTTGATGATTGTTCAGAACTTAGTTGTGATTCTGGTGCTCTCACAAGAGGGAGTGAGTGCACATCCTTCTACTCCACCCTCTTGAACCAATCTCAGCCAAAACAATCTTAAGAAAGAAAAATGGAGCTGGAAGAATCAGGCTCCTTGACTTCAGACTATACTACAAAGCTACAGTCATCAAGACAGTATGGTACTGGCACAAAAACAGAAATATAGATCAATGGGACAAGATAGAAAGCCCAGAGATAAACCCACACACATATGGTCACCTTATCTTTGATAAAGGAGGCAAGAATATACAACAGAGAAAAGACAGCCTCTTCAATAAGTGGTGCTGAGACAACTGGACAGCTACATGTAAAAGAATGAAATTAGAACACTCCCTAACACCATATATAAAAATAAACTCAAAATGGATTAAAGACCTAAATGTAAGGCCAGACACTCTAAAAAAACTCTTAGAGGAAAACATAGGCAGAATACTATGATGTAAATCACAGCAGGATTCTTTTGACCCACCTCCTAAAGAAATGGGAATAGGGAAAAAAAATAAGCAAATGGGACCTAATGAAACTTAAAAGCTTTTGCACAGCAGAGGAGACCATAAACAAGATGAAAAGACAACCCTCAGATTGGGAGAAAATATTTGCCAATGAAGCAACTGACAAAGGATTAATCTCCAAAATTTACAAGTAGCCCATGCAGCTCAATATCAAAAAAACAAACAACCTAATCCAAAAATAGGCAGAAGACCTAAATAGACATTTCTCCAAAAAAGATAGACAGATTACCAACAAACACATGAAAGGATGCTCAACATCCCTCATAATTAGAGAAATGCAAATCAAAACTACAATGAGGTATCACCTCACACCAATCAGAATGGCCATCATCAAAAATATCTACAGATAATAAATGCTGGAGAGTGTATGGAGAAAAGGGAACCCTCTTGCACTGTTGGTGGGAATGTAAATTGATACAGCCATTATGGAGAACAGTATCGAGTTTCCTTAAAAAACCAAAACTAGAACTACCATATGACCCAGCAATCCCACTACTGGGCATATACCCTGAGAAAAGCATAATTCAAAAAGAGTCATGTACCACAGTGTTCATTCCAGCTCTATTTACAATAGCCAGGACATGGGAGTGACCTAAGTGTCCATCAACAGATGAATGGATAAAGAAGATTTGGCACATATATACAATGGAATATTACTCAGCCATAAAAATAATGAAATTGAGCTATTTGTAGTGAGGTGGATGTACCTAGAGTCTGTCATATAGAGTGAAGTAAGTCAAAAAGGGTAAAACAAATACCATATGCTAACACATATATCTGGAGTCTAAAAAAAAGAAAAAAAATGGTTCTGAAGAGCCTAGGAGCAGGACAGGAATAAAGACGCAGATGTAGAGAATGGACTTGAGGACATGGGGAGGGGGAAGTGTAAGCTGAGATGAAGTGAGAGAGTGGCATGGACATATATATACTACCAAATGTAAAATAGCTAGTGGGAAGCAGCCACATAGCACAGGGAGATCAGCTTGGTGCTTTGTGACCACCTAGAGGGGTGTGATAGGGAGGGTGGGAGGGAGATGCAAGAAGGAGGAGATATGGGGATATATGTATATGTATAGCTGATTCACTTTGTTATAAAGCAGAAACTAACACACCATTGTAAAGCAATTATACTCTAATAAAGATGTTTAAAAAAAAATAGTGACTGAGTACCCAGTGTATGCCCCAGCACTTGCTGTTTGTATGAACTTAGTGAGTTATCAAGTACTCCAAGTCTTAGTTTCCTAATTTGCTCAAATAACAACAATTGATCTCCCAGAAGTCTTCTCCAACAGTCTGCTGGTGTCTACCCTTGCAACTTTTATTTCAAGACCCTCCTCACCTGTTCATCAATTCACTGGTAATTAAAATAAAAAATCTGCTTCTGAGGTTCATGTCTCTCTGAAGTAGAAAGTTATACATTAATAGATGCTTTCATCATACTGATTATTTACTGTCATTCTAATGAAGTGTGCTAGGTGTTTGGTAGAATTTAGTACTGACAACATTTAGTCCTCATGGAAGTCCTACTCTTGTGGAGATAGAGGAAGATGTAAAATAACTACAAAATAATTAAATGCCAACTTGGGATAGACATTGTGAAAGGCAATTTAAGAATTATGATGTGGAAATGAAGGGGACTGATTTTAATGTGGGTCTGGGACACTTTCTCTGAGAAAGTGATATTTAAGCAAAGACTTGTAGGATGAATAAGGAGTTGAATTAGCAAGGAGTAGGAGGAAAAAAATATCCCAGGCAGGATTATGATGCCCCCAAAGTGGAGCAGAGCTTCTTGTGACTTTCCAGAAGGTTTTGAGGCTGGTAGATCCTCTGCAGCACTCTGACGAGTGCAAAGAACAATGGGTCATTTTCTCCCTCTTTGCCTTGGGAGAGTGTATTTCCATTAATGTAATTTGAGTGTACGTTGCCATTTTTGACCACTTCATCACTATTTTGCTTGAGGTCAGTTAAGTCCCCAGAGTCTTGATCAAAGAAATGCGTGTTAAGGCGTTTATGTACTTACAATTAATATTTGACACTATATAGGAGATTTTAAATGTCACTGCCTATTTTTTTCATAACATTTTGTTTTTGAGATAATATTTAACCTTTAATCCTGTTACATTCTACTTTTTCTTTAACAGATATCAATGGATACTGCACACTAAATACATATTAAACCCAATTACATACTTTTTGTTCAAGAGAAGTAACATACACATGGAAGAATAAGCAATAAAATGATGGCAAATATGTCAAAGTGCTGAAAGCATCTGCTGCATAACTGAGTCAGATGTGGTCTTAATGTCAAAGGCAGGCCTTTACTTCCATGAATTAATGAACAGATGAGGGAGGCCATGAAAAAAAAATAAGAAAAGAAGATGTAGAGGTTTTGTTTTGTTTTGTTTTTTAAATCACAGTAATGCGAGCAGATGAGATGAAAAGTGTCTTGAGGTATCAAGGAATAAATCTCCCTCACTTGAAGTGACTTATAGCTGTTGGATGCCAAAAATAGTCTGATTGTAGTATTTTGTGTAAATGAATGCTTATATAATACATTAAAGACAGGGAAAGGGAAATGAAGACTCATATCCTAAGCTTTTATGTGGTGAAGTATTAAAATAGTGAAAGTGTTTTTAGGAGTTTGAGTACACCAGAGCTCATACTCAGAATGCCCATCACTCCCAGGCTGACATTCTTTCTTACTCACATTAATTAAACTCCCCCCTTATGTCTCTAGAATAACATCTATATTTCTAGAGTGCAAAACTTAGACAAGTAAGCGTTCATAGTAGCATGGGTATTTGGAAGAAGATGGTAGTTTTTAGGAGAAAAGTCAATTGTTTTATTATTTTAAAGCCTTGAGAATGAGAATTAAAACTGGGATGAGTTTCCCATCCCTCTTGAGGCAAGTGTGCTCTGAATTACAGCTCATTCTCAAAGCAGGAGTGTGACCATAGCTGAGTTTGTTGTCATTCCTGATCTTGGTTCAGGGTTTTTGGTGATACAAACACTAGTTATTATGACCATCCACAGCCGGTTCCAGAACAAAATTGTGAGTCATTAAGTCTTTTGGCCTCGACTCGTGCTGTGTGTGCATCCTATGGCCCTGGCCCAAGAACACTCCTCAACTTTTTTTCAACATTCTGTGTCTTTAATTATAGTAATAACAGAACCAGCCTGTATTGGGAACTTATAATGTGCCATGCATTTTGCTAAGGGATGCACATATATATTTGCATCCTCTACAACACAAATAAAATATTATATGTATGTAATGTTTATATATACAACAGAAAAATATACACATATAAGTAAATATTATCTACATAGATACACACACAAAAGCACATACAAACCTATATGCATAGAATAGGGTCTGGAAGGAAGTATAAAATATGAACTGATTACTGAAGGCTTATAGGGTTATAGATATTTCAGTTTGCTTTGTACTTTTTTGCATTTTCAAAACTTCTTAGGTGAGTATGTTTGGAGTCAATCATTAAAAAGAACAAGATAAATGTGGGAGAAAATACTGTAGTTGCCAAGAATGCAAAACATTATAAGATTTTAAAACCTATCATATACATTATTTTATGCATTGTCCTACTGGAGTCATGAAACCCCCTAGAAAGATAGTGAGATAAAGCTGTGGTTTAGAGGCCCTCTTCCTGTGAAATCTCTGTGAGTATGTTTTTGACTTATGGAAGAGGCCAGCTTCAATGAGAGACAATTCTGCAGGCTGTAGTAAGTGATCTTGCAAGCAGCTCTCTGTAGTTTTAAAAATGTAGAATTAGAAGTGAAATTGAAGCCTTTCATTGTCCAGGAACTTACAAGGTGAAGTGAGTCAGCTGCATTTGTATAGTCCAGGGTAGAGCAAGAACAATTTGCTCAGCAATGATCAATTTATTCTCTATAAATTAGAGAATATAAATAATATAAAGTATATATTAGAGACATAGCGTTGGTCAGTCACTTAAACTTTTTAGTTGCTTGTTTTCTCACATGAACATGAGCAGGTGGACTAGTCTTTGTGAACTTCTCTAGATTTCAGTGTCTGGAATTCTGAGTCAACATGAATTTCACCATGAAAAGACTCTTAGAACACTTACAGGAATGACAGAACTGTTACCAAGTCCAGACTCGTTCTGCTCGCCATACGACAGGCCAATAAATAGGGGTACGAGCTGTTGGGGCAAGGAATAATGACTTTATTCTGAAAGCTAGCAGACCAAGAAGATGGCAGACTTATGTCCGGGAGAACCATCTTATCCAAGTTAGAATTCAGGCTTCTTTTATACTAAAAAGAGAAAGGGTATGGTTTGTTGTTGCAAACTTCTTGGTGTCAGAATTCTTTGTTCTTGCATCTGTCTATGTAGATCAGGTCAAGATGTTCCTGTAAACCTTCAACAGACAAATGCTATTCTCTATTCCACAACTTTTTATCTCTATCTAAATGGAAGAGTGTTATACATTTAAAGGTCAGAGTCTTGAGAACAGGCTATCCTGTATACTTCAGGCTATAGGCAACATTCTTTTACAGAAGGTGCAGAGTCAGCATGATTAAGCACAGGCAAAAGAGCACAAAGGTTAAAGTAAAAGAAACAGATCCAACATGGAGTCAGGATTATTCTTCCCTATTACAGAACTATAGATGAAGGATAAATGGAACCTTCTCTCTAAGCATGAAGAAAGAAATCAGGAGCAAAGGGCCCCAAGAGTAGCTCCACTTATAGTAAGAAAACAAAACAAAACAAACAAAAACAAACAAACAAAAAACCCTTTTCAGTTTCCACTGAAAACCACTCTTAGTGGTTTTGCTGTTGTTTGAAGTGGGTTTTTTCCACTGAAGTTAAAAACACCTAAAATGAGATGGGCCTGCATGACTCTTTTCTGGTCAGCTTGAAGGGACAAGTGGAAATATTTAGAAGATAGAGTTTTGTAGAGGAAAGAAATCCAGAAGGTAAAGTGGATGGGAGAGAAGGTAGAGTTGAGAGGTCAATGATCCAAATTCCTAGAATCTGAAGGCAAAGCACTTCAGATGGAAAACACTGTGTGTGGCATAGTTTGGGAAAGATATATGTGCATTCTCTTCCTGAGCTTAAACCCATCTATCGGCTGAGAGTGTTCAATTTTCTATCTTCAGGCCACGTGTTTCTTATAAGCCTGAGACTCCAACATCCAATTATCCATTTGGCATTTCTAGTGGGACATCTCATAGGCATTTCAAGTTTACTATGGCCCAAACAGAGCCCTCAATTTCCTTCTCTAACCTGGCTTTCCTCAGTTTTTTCCATCTCTGTAAATGGTACCACGATTTATTGAAGCCAGAAGCCTACAAGTTTTTCTTGACTCCTCTTTTGCTCTCATCCTCCACATCTAATACATTATCAAGTCCTGTAAATTGTCTTTCCAAAATATACCTCATCTCCATCTATTTTTCTCAATTTTGATAACTCCTAAAATCACCATCATGTTTTACCCAAATTTCTGCTATAGCCTACAGATTGGTTTTTTCATTTTTATTCTTGCCCCTACAATTTATTGTCCATCACAGCCAGAAGGATTAAAAAAAAAAAGCAGTTTTCTGCATACATCCACTGTTCTTAGAATAAAAACTGTGCTCCTAGCCATGGACTATAAATGCCTGCATGATCAGACTCATTCTTCTCCACATCTGCAGCTACTGTTTTCTCCTTTGAAATATCCCAAAGGTGTAACATCTTTTCTAGTCTCAAAACACAACCACTTATTTAGGCCACAAGATTTCTCTCCTTTTCTTCTACCTGAAATGTTTTTTTCCTATCAGATCTCAGATGTCATTATGGTTTGCCTCTATTATCAGTCCTCAGCTTAAATTTCACTTCATCAAAATAACCTTATCATGACCACCCTGTTGAAAATTAGGCCTTTCTCTCATTCTCTATCATGACAGATTTAAATTTTCCTTGCAGCTTAATATTAGTCAGTTATTATCTACTTGTTGATTTATTTAACTGTGAATAGCCAGTCTTGCCCAATTAAGTCTGAGATCTCAGAAGATGGACTTTGCCTTCTTTGTGGGATCAACAGCCCCTACACAGCGCTGGTTCATAATAGGCACTTGATACATCTTTGTTGAATGCATGGATAGATTTGTGGGCTTAGGCCTCAACCAGTGGGAGAGCCAAACATATTTTTGACCATGTCAGGATCACAGTATGGAGAGTAATAGCTTCAGAAGTGACTACTTTGAAAACCACTTTCTGTTGAATGCATAACCTTTAAAGACTTTAACTGAAGAAAAAATCTCATTAGTCTATTATCATACCTTTATATGTATAGGATTTGCTTATTGAAATGGGTTCCAGATCAGTAGTGACAACTAATATTTTGCTGGCATTTTCTCAATTGAATTCTTTTTTTTTTTTTTTTAAGAAAATGTTGGGGGTAGGAGTTTAGTAATTTATTTATTTATTTTTGCTGTGTTGGGTCTTCGTTTCCGTGTGCGGGCTTTCTCTAATTGTGGCAAGTGGGGGCCACTCTTCATTGCAGTGTGCAGGCCTCTCACTATCGCAGCCTCTCTTGTTGTGGAGGACAGGCTCCAGATGCGCAGGCTCAGTAGTTGTGGCTCATGGGCCTAGTTGCTCCGTGGCATGTGGGATCCTCCCAAACCAGGGCATACCTGGTCCTCCAGACCACATACCACAAAAAAAAACATCAAAAAAAAAAAAGTACTTGCTGAAACCCTTTGGGGAGTTTGGGACTTTCTGGGCATGAGCCACCCATCTCCTTGCTTGGCCTTGCAATAAATCTTTCTCTGCTCCAAACTTCGATGCTTTGGTTTGTTTGGCCTCAATGTGCATTGGGCACAGGAACTTGTGTTTGGTAACATGTGGAATCCAGAGTACAGTGCTAAATCCAGCTTTTCCCAAAAGTATTTGTGTAACTTCAGCAGCTAGTGACCCTACAACCTCCAATTTTCTCATCTATAAAATAATATAGATGGAGGAAGGATTTGGAAATAATTTTTCCTTAGATTCCATTCAAAAACTATTTTCTGATTCTAGAAGAGAGATTTATTTCCTCTTAACCCACAAGTAGGAGGCACTAATGTTTAGTGTGGTGTTTCCAACCTTACTGCACTTGTGTACTTCCTCTAATTCTTTTGCCATAGATACATGCTACATATAAAATTACCAACTGACATCTTTCTTTAAATTGATTCACTTTTGTTTTGGTCACACTGCCATATAGGAAAAAACAAAAGTAATGGTCATAAGAATTTAAATTTAAAAATTGAAAAAATATATTAAAAGTTAAGCATTATAATTATTTGTCTAACTCCAATAATAATTTTACCCTTAGAAAAACATGGTTAAATCTCATGTTAAAACATGGGTTAAAATTGTAGCTCTTTCAAATCCAAGTTGGAAGAATTGGAACACATTTTTTTTAGCCTTAGTTTCTTTAGCAGCAAAACACAAATACATACATATGTGTGTGTGTGTGTGTCTATATCTATCTATCTATCTATCTATCTATCTATCTATCTATCTAGATATAGATACACACACACACACACACACACGCAGACAGACACAAACAGGTAGATAGGTAGGTAGATAGATAGACAGACAGGCACACTCAGAAGAAGGGCTAGCTGGTAAAAGAGGAGAATTCAGAGTTAATACTTCTTTCTTGGGTTTTGAGCCCTTCTTCTTGCCTGGGGCAGAGAACCTAATAGAAAGAAGAAAGAAAGAAAGCAGAAAGAATGAAAGGAGGGAGTGAGAAAGAGAGACAGAAAGAAGGGGAGGGAGAAGGAAAGGGAATAAGGGAGAAAGAAAAGCAAAGAAAAGAGAAAGAAAGAAAGAATGAAAGAAAAGAAAGAAAGAAAGAAAGAAAGAAAAGAAAGAAAGAAAGAAAGAAAGAAAGAAAGAAAGAAAGAAAGAAAGAAAGAAAGAAAGAAAGAAAGAAAGAAAGAAAAAAAGAAAGAAAGAAAGAAAGAAAGAAAAAAAGGAAAAGAGAGAGAGAAAGGAAAAGTAATCCTACCATGCCTACTGGAAAACATGTTAGCACATACACCAAACAACCAAGAGATGCATCAAAAGCTCTTGGTGTGCAAAAGCAACAGTTATGACCTTTAAAAGTTGCATTGTTATTTTGGCTCTTTACAAGAGTAGCTTATTAAAGTTGTTAATACTTAGTGTGGTTGCACCTGTTATATTTAGCAACAAGAAGGATATTTACAAAAATAGATACTTACAGAATAGATATGAGAGTCTTTCCACTGCTCTGGTTCACTTTGTACTGAATTATCTTTCTCTGCCTTATGTTTGTGTTGCAAACAAGCTTGGCTCCTAAGGCTTTTACTCTACTACTTTTTCAGTTAGTATCCCTACAACTCCAAGATGTATTCTGAGGCTTAAGCTAACATTCTCTATCGAATGTGTATAGTGGTCTTTGCCAATGATATAGTCTGCGAGGAGACAAGAAACTTTCTAATTCTATCTTGGGTAAACTGAAATCTAGAAAGGAGTAATGGTACAATATACTTTCCCTGGATCCACAAGGCAAAGATGAGTTTCTTTGCCTTGTTATTAGAATTATTTTCCCATGCTTGTAAATAAATACCTTCTCAAAGACATAGTCAACCAAAGATTCCTTTTTTGCATTTATTCATTCTTTTCTCACCCTTCACATTAAGCTGCATTCTGAATTTCAACCTAATTGCCAAAATCTTGGCTCCATTAATATTTCTGTCTGGTAAATTACATTCATCCGAATGAACTGAATTTGAAAACCCTTCTAAATGACCTCTGGAAGAAAACAGCTCCTGGCAATTAAAAGCGAATAATTTGTAATCATCATATATTGACTAAGATTGGTCATAATATTTATAAATAACCATAGAAACACATGACTAACAGGATCTACATTGTTGCTTCCAAACTTCCTTCCAGCACCAAGGGAGTCACATAACACTTATAATCTGAAAAGCCAGGTGATGGCAAATATTATTTACATGGAGATAGAGCAGCTAGACCTACTGGAGTAAGTCTTTAACATGGAATTATTTTGCAAACATCCAGCCACATGCAGGCAGAGTTCTGATGACACGTGATTGATGAAACCTCTCTCCAGTCATGCCCACATATTTGAGAAAAGGAATTTAAGAAACAGCAGAAATAGAAATACTTCATAGTCCATCCTCTAAGATAGTGGAGGCAAACTTCATACCTGGAATGGAAACCATTCATTCAGTAGGAAAACGAATGCAGCCTTGTCTCAGGTAACAAATTAAATCAAGGCGCCATGTGAGTGTCATGTCAGCAGACAGCTGTGAAGCTAGGTGTTGGGGAGACTGACACTATTTGAGAAAGTTATTTCTGACTAATTAACCTTGGCCTATGAAATCACATTGGGAAAGGCGTTGTCCCATATCACTTACCCAAGAATGACTTCAGGAGGCTGGAAGTAAGAATTGTCTGTCCCTGGAATATAATGAATGCAAATTGGCTTTCCATGATCTGAAGCATTAAACCTGTGTCTGTTTTGATGCCTTGACAACATCTCACTGTCCCAACCTCCGTTTATTCAACATGCTTCTATCAAACATTATGTATCCTGGGATCTAATCTAAGTATTGGAGATACAGCAGTGATCATCATTGGATGATCCCGGCTTGAATATGGGAATGATTTATCTAAGTTAGTTTTTCCAAATAATTGATCTTAATGACAAATAACACTGCAGCGTTAGTTAGTAACATGTTATGGATTTGAACTCAGTCTAAATATTAGTTTGGAAATACCTACTTATGAATAAACTGGTCAAATTGGAATTCTCTTTTATTTTCTTATTTTAATCTTTTACAGCAATGTGATTCTATTTGAGGTTTATAGAATCATTTAGCCTTAGATAAATCCTCTGTGTATTAGTCTATATTCAATTAAAGTTGAAATACAATATATATTCCTCAAGGGAAGGGGTTCTGAATTTGAATATTTTTGGCTTTTAATATAATACTGTGAAGGCCCTGAATAAGTATTAAACAAAATTTTTAAAAATGAATCATTTCCCTTGCTTTTATTTTATTTTTTATTAATTTAATTTTATTTTTTTTATACAGGAGGTTCTTATTAGGTAACTATTTTATACATATTAGTGTATATATGCCAATCCCAATCTCCCAATTCATCCCACCATCACCACCCCCTTCCTCATTTTTCCACTTTGGTGTCTATAAGTTTGTTCTCTACATCTGTGTTTCTATTTCTGCCTTGCAAACTGGTTCATCTGTACCATTTTTTTAGATTCCACATATATGCATTAATATATGATATTTTTCTCTTTCTGACTTACTTCACTCTGTATAACAGTCTCTAGGTCCATCCATGTCTCTACAAATGACCCAATTCCATTCATTTTTATGGCTGAGTAATATTTCATTGCATGTATGTACCATATTTTCTTTATCCATTCATCTGTTGATGGGCATTTAGGTTGCTTCCATGACCTAACTATTGTAAATGGTGCTGAAATGAACATTGGGGTGCAAGTGTCTTTTTGAATTATGGTTTTCTCTGGGTTTATGCCCAGTAGTGGGATTGCTGGGTCATACGGTAATTCTAGTTTTAGTTATTTAAGGAACCTCCACACTGTTCTCCATAGTAGCCATATCAATTTACATTCCCACCAACAGTGCAAGAGGTTTCCCTTTTCTCCGCACCCCCTCCAGCATTCGTTGTTTGTAGATTTTCTGATGATGCCCACTCTGACCGGTGTGAGGTGATACCTCACTGTAGTTGTTTTTTTTTTTTTTTTTTTGTGGTGTGTGGGCCTCTCACTCTCGTGGCCTCTTCTGTTGCGGAGCACAGGCTCTGGACATGCAGGCTCAGTGGCCATGGCTCACAGGCCCAGCTGCTCCACGGCATGTGGGATCCTCCCAGACTGGGGCAAGAACTCGTGTCCCCTGCATCGGCAGGAGGACTCTCAACCACTGCGCCACCAGGGAAGACCCCTCACTGTAGTTTTGATTTGTGTTTCTCTAATAATTAGTGATGTTGAACAGCTTTTCATGTGCATCTTGGCTATCTGAATGTCTTCTTTTGAGAAATGTCTATTTATATCTTCTGCCTGTTTTGTGATTGGGTTGTTGTTTTTTTTTTTTAATATTGAGTTGCATGAGCTGTTTATACATTTTGGAGATTAATCCCTTGTCCATTTATTCATTTGCAAATATTTTCTCCCACTCTGAGGGTTGTCTTTTTGTTTATAGCTTCCTTTTCTGTGAAAAATCTTTTCAGTTTCATTAGGTCCCATTTGTTTATTTTTGTTTTTATTTCCATTACTCTAGGAGGTGGGTCAAAAACATCTTGCTGTGATTTATGTCAAAGAGTGCTCTTCCTATGTTTTCCTCTAAGAGTTTTATAGTGTCTGGTCTTACATTTAGGTCTTTAATCCATTTTGAGTCTATTTTTAATGTATGGTGTTAGGGCGTGTTCTAATTTCATTCTTTTACATGGAGCTGTCCAGTTTTCCCAGCACCACTTTTGAAGAGAATGTATTTTCTCCATTTTATATCCTTGCCTCCTTTGTCATAGATTAGTTGACCATAGGTGTGTGAGTTTATTTCTGGACTTTCTATCCTGTTCCATTGATCTATATTTCAGTTTTTGTGCCAGTACCATATTGTCTTGATGACTGTAGCTTTGTAGTATAGTCTGAAGACAGGGAGTCTCATTCCTCCAGCTCCACTTTTCTTTCTCAACATTGCTTTGGCAATTCAGGGTCTTTTGTGTCTCCATACAAATTTTAAGATTTTTGTTCTAGTTCTGTGAAAAATGCCATTGGTAGTTTGATAGGGATTGCATTGAATCTGTGGATTGCTTTGGATAGTATAGTCATTTTCACCATATTGATTCTTCCAGTCCAAGAACATGGTCTATCTCTCCAGCTGTTTGTGACGTCTTTGATTTCTTTCATCAGTGTCTTATAGTTTTCTGAGTATAGGTATTTTACCTCCTTAGGTAGGTTTATTCCTAGGTATTTTATTCTTTTTGTTGCAACCGTGAATAGGATTGTTTCCTTAATTTATCTTTCTAATCTTTCATTGTTAGTGTATAGGAATGCAAGAGACTTCTATACATTAATTTTGTATCCTTCAACTTTACCAAATTCATTGATTAGCTCTAGTAGTTTTCTGGTGGCATCTTTAAGATTCTCTATGTCATGATATCAGATATCATGATATCTGCAAACAGTGACAGTTTTACTTCTTCTTTTCCAATTTGTATTCCTTGTATTTCTTTTTCTTCTCTGATTGCCATGGCTAGGACTTCCAAAACTATGTTAAATAATAGTGGTTAGAGTGAACATTCTTGTCTTATTCCTGATCTTAGAGGAAATTGCTTTCAGTTTTTCACCATTGAGAATGATGTTTGCTGTGGGTTTGCCATATATGGTCTTTATTATGTTGAGGTATGCTCCCTGTATGCACACTTTCTGGAGAGTTTTTATCATAAATCGGTGTTGAATTTTGTCAGAAGCTTTTCTGCATCTATTGAGATGATCATATGATTTTTATTATTCAATTTGTTAATATGGTGCATCACATTGTTTGATTTGCATATATTGAAGAATCCTTGCATCCCTGGGATAAATCCTACCTGACCATGATGTATGATCCTTTTAATATATTTTTGGATTCTGTTAGCTATTATTTTGTTGAGAATTTTTACATCTATATTTATCAGTGATATTAGTCTGTAATTTTCTTTTCTTATAGTATCTTTGTCTGGTTTTGGTGTGAGGGTGATGGTGACCTCGTAGAATCAATTTGGGAGGGGTCCCCTCTCTGCAATATTTTGGAAAAGTTTGAGAAGGATGGGTGTTAGCTCTTCTCTAAAGGTTTGATAGAATTCACCTGTGAAGCCATCTGGTCCTGGCCTTTTGTTTGTCAGAAAATTTTTAGTCACAGTCTCAATTTTGGTGTTTGTGATTGGTCTGTTTATATTTTCTATTTCTGCATGGTTCAGCCTGGGAAAGTTGTGCTTTTCTAAGAATTTGTCCATTTTATTGGCATAAAGTTGCTTGTAGCAATCTCGTATGATGCTTTGTATTTCTGCGGTGTCTGTTGTAATTTCTCCTTTTTCTGATATTATTGATTTGAGTCCTCTCCCTCTTTATCTTGCTGAGTCTAGCTAAACGTTTGTCAATTTTGTGTATCTTCTCAAAGAACTAGGTTTTAGTTTCATTGATCTTTGCTATTGTTTTCTTTGTTTCTATTTCATTCATTTCTGTTCTGATATTTATGATTTCTTTCCTTCTACTAACTTTCAGTTTTGTTTGTTCTTCTTTCTCTATTCCTTTAGGTGTAAGGTTAAGTTGTTTATTTGAGATTTTTCTTTTTTCTTGAGGTAAGGTTGTATTGCTATAAACTTCTCTCTTAGAACTGCTTTTGCTGCATCACATAAGCTTTGGATAGTTGTATATTTGTTGTCACTTATCTCTAGGTATTTTTTGATTTTCTCTTTGATTTCTTCAGTGATCTCTTGGTTATTTAGTAATGTACTATTTAACCTTCATATGTTTGTGTTTTTTACATTCTTTTCCCTGTTATTGATTTCTAATCACATAGTGTTGTGGTCAGAATAGATGATATGATTTCAATTTTCTTAAATTTACCAAGGCTTTATTTGTGACCCAAGATATGATCTATCCTGGAGAATGTTTCATGTGTACTTGAGAAGAAAGTGTAATCTGCTGTTTTCAGATGGAATGTCCTATAAATATATTTAAATCTATCTGATTTATTGTGTCATTTAAAGCTTGTGTTTCCTTATTAACTTTCTCTCTGTATGATCTCTCCATTGTTGTAAGTGAGGTGTTAAAGTCCCCCACTATTACTGTGTTACTATTTCCTTTTTTATAGCTGTCAGCATTTGCCTTATGTATTGAGGTGCTCCTATTCTGGGTGTGTATATATTTAAAATTGTTATATCTTCTTCTTGGATTGATCCCTTGATCATTATTTAGTGTCCCTCTTTGTCTCTTTCCATAGTCTTTATTTTAAGGTCTATTTGGTCTGATATGAGTATTGCTACACCAACTTTCTTTTGATTTCCATTTGCATGGAATATCTTTTTCCATCCCCTCACTTTCAGTCTGTATGTGTCCCTAGGTCTGAAGTTGGTCTCTTGTAGGCAGCATATATATTGTGCTTGTTTTTGTATCCATTCAGTGAGCTTGTGTCTTTTGGTTGGAGCATTTAATCCATTCACATTTAAGGTAATTATTGATATGTACATTCTTATTACCATTTTCTTAATTGTTTTGGGTTTGTTTTCGTAGGTCCTTTTCTTCTCTTGTGTTTCCCACTTAGTACTTGTTCCTTTAGCATTTGTTGTACAGCTGGTTTTGTGGTGCTGAATTCTCTTAGTTTTTGCTTGTCTGAAAAGCTTTTGATTTCTCCTTTGAATTTGAATGAGATCCTTGCCAGGTAGAGTAATCTTGGTTGTAGGTTCTTCCCTTTCATCACTTTAAATATATCATCATGCCACTCCGTTCTGGCTTGTAGAGCTTCTGCTGAGAAATCAGCTGTTAACCTTATGGGAGTTCATTGTATTTTATTTGTCATTTTTCCCTTGTTGCTTTTAATAATTTTTCTTTCCTTTCAATTTTTGTCAATTTGATTACTATGTGTCTCGGCACATAGTAATTGCATGCACTGTGCTTATATCTGAGAATGTCCTTGTCTTTAAGAAACACAGTGTGTTTACAAGTAAGAGAAAATCATGTCTACAACATGTTTTCCTTGGGTTTATCCTGCCTGGGAATCACTGCACTTCCTGGACTCGGCTGACTATTTCCTTTCCCATGTTAGGGAAGTTTTCAACTATAATCTCTTCAAATATTTTTTGGGTCTTTTCTCTCTCTCTTCTCTTTCTGGGACCCCTATAATGCGAATGTTGGTGCGTTTAATTCTGTCCCAGAAGTCTCTTAGGCTGTCTTCATTTATTTTCATTCTTTTTTCTTTATTCTGTTCTGAGGCAGTGAATTCCACCATTCTGTCTTCCATGTCACTTATCTGTTCTTCTGCATTAGTTATTCTGCTATTGATTCCTTCTAGTGTAGTTTTCATTTCAGTTAATGTACTATTCATTTGTTTGTTTTTTCTTTAATTCTTCTAGGGGTTTGTTCTTTCATTCTTCTAGGTGTTTATAAATATTTCTTGCATCTTCTCGATCTTTGCCTCCATTTTTTTCTCAAGGTCCTGGATCATCTTCACTATTATTATTCTGAATTCTTTTTCTGGAAGTTTTCCTATCTCCACTTCATTTAATTGTTTTTCTGAGGTTTTATCTTCCTTCATCTGGTATATAGCCCTCTGTATTTTCATTTTGTCTGTCTTTCTGTGAATGTGGTTTTTGTTTCACAGGCAGCAGGATTGTAGTTCTTCTTGCTTCTGCTGTCTGCTCTTCAATGGATGAGGCTCTCCCCTGCTTTTAGAATGACTTCCAGACTCTGTTTCTTCATTAGCCACATTTAAGAACCATAACATAGAGACCAAATTGCTATTGCTCTTTGCTCTAGGATCTTTCATAGACAGGGACAGTTCATGCAAGGTCCTAGTGTGTGTGTATGTTGAGAGTATGTTGTAGACATGATTTTCTCTTACTTGTAAACACACTGTGTTTCTTAAAGACAAGGACATTCTCAGATATAAGCACAGTGCATGCAATTAACAAAATCTGAGAAATCAACATATGCATAATAATATTATCTAATGCTCCCCACTCCCCCATGTTATTTTGCTGGCCCAGAATCCAACACACGATCCTATGTTGTCATGTTTCTCTAGTGATAGTTCATCTGGAATTATTCCAGGTCCTACCTGTTCTTCCATGACCCCAACATCCCTAGAGAGTACAGGATAGTCATCTTGCAATGTGCCCTCAATTCAAGCATATTGAGGGCTGTGCATTCCTATCAGAAATCCACAGAAGCCATGCTGAGTCTCTCTCATATCTGAAGAATGGGTTTTGAAATTAGAAACCACAAGTATCAGGCAATGTAACCTGGGGAAAATTTTATAACTTTCCTGAACTTCAGTTTCTTCATTTGTAAAATAAGAATATTAATATGAACCTCACCTTGTTGCTAGGAAATTATATAGTATGGTAAATTAGTTACAGTAATGTCTGGTATATATAACACTTCAACAAATGTTAGTAGTCATTGCATCTATCTTAGAAGACGGACATAAGTAAGCCTTCAGAAATCATGGTTGATATCCAGGTTTCCTAATACATCACCAAGAAAGCAGCAGAACCCTTGTGATTTGCTATTATCTTTGGCAAAATATTTAGCAGAAGGAAGGGGTGGCTACAGTTACTGTTTCATGGGAGGTTTAGGATTAACTGAATCATTCAGTTCTGCATACTAACCCTGTCCATGACAACTCATGGAAACTTGTGCTTCAAGTCATAATCCAATGATAAAATTAATGTAAAATTCACTTCCCAACCAGCCTGGGTATGCCTAACTTGGATGAAAGGAAAGTGGGAGAATTTGGGGGTATAATTATTTGAGGGACCAGCTGAAAGACAAGGGATACCTGTCCAACCACATTTGTCTCATGCAATGGAACTTTTTATTTTTTTAAGTGATGAATTGTCACCTGAACTAAGAAGAGGTCATCTTGGTCTAAACTTTCTGAGTTTTCTTTTTTTTTCTTCTTCTTTTAATTATAGTACATTATTTTTTAGTGCAGTTTTAGATTGACAGGAGAATTGAGCAGAAGGTACAGGGATTTCCCATATAAGCCCTGCCCCTATATATGCACAGCTTCCTCCAATATCAAAATCCTCCATGTGAGTGGTAGTTTGCTACAATTGGTGAATCTACATTGATACCTCATTATCACCCAACATCAACCGTTCACATTAGGGTTCATTCCTTGTGTTTCACATTCTATGGATTTTGAGAAATGTGTGATGACATGTCTACCATTATGGTATCATACAGAGTAGTTTCACTGCCCTAAAAATTCTCTGTGCTCTGTCTATTCATCTCTCTCTCCCACCAACACCTGGTAACCACGGATGCTTTTATTGTCTCTATAGTTTTAACTTTTCCAGAATTGTACAGTATTTAGCCTTTTCAAATTGACTTCTTGCACATAGTAGTATAATTTTTAGGGTTCCTCCCTGTTTTTTCATGGCTTGATAGCTCTTTTTCTTTTTTTAGCACTGAATAGTAATTCATTATCTGGGCGTACCACAGTTTATTTATCTATTCACTTACTGAAGGACATCTTGTTTGCTTCCTTGTTTTGAAAATTATGAATAACACTGCTATAAACGTCCATGGGCAAGCCTTTGTGTGGACATAAGTTTCTACTCATTTGGGCAAATAAATACCAAGGAGTGTAGTTGCTGAACTGTAGATTAAGAGTATTTTAGTTTTGTAAGAAACTGTGAAATTGTCTTCCAAAGTGGCTGTACCAATAAATAAACCAAAAAAAAAAAAAAAACCACCAAAAAACCAAAACACAAAGTGGCTGTGCCATTCTGCATTCCCACCAAAAATGAAAGAGTTTCTGTTACTCTACATCTTCCTCTCACATCCTCCTCAGCATTTGGTTTTGCCACTGTTTTGGATTTTAGCTATTTTAATAGGTCTTTTACCAATTTTAAAATAATGTTACTAGGTTTATTACTGCTGAATATAAGAGTTCTTTGGACACTTTAGATAACAGTCCTTTATCAGATGTGCCTTTTGTAAATATATTTTCCCAGTATGTGGCTTGTCTTCTCATTCTCTTGGCAGTGTATTTTGAAAAGTAAAACTTTTAAATTTTACTGAAGTTCAGCTTATCCATTGTTTTTTTTTCATGAATCATGGCTTTGGTGTTGTATCTAAAAGTTATCACCATACACAAAGACATCTAGATTTTCCCCTATGTTATCTTCTAGGAGATTTGTAGTTTTGCATTTTACATTAAAATCTGTGATACATTTGAGGGGTGTGTGTGTGTGTGTGTGTGTGTGTGTGTGTGTGTGTGAAGGGTTTAGGTCTGTGTCTGGATTCATTATTATTTTTTTCTTTATGTAGGTGTCCAGTTGTTCCATTACCATTTGTTGAAAAGGCTATGATTTCTGCATGGAGTTGCCTTTACTCTTTTGTCAAAGATCTAGTTGACTATATTTATGTGGATCTGTTCCTGGGCTCTCCATTCTTTTCTTTTGATATATTTGTATAGTCTTTCACCACACTGTCCTGATTACTGTAGCTTTACAGTAATTCTTGAAGTTGAGTAGTTTCAGTCCTCTGACTTTGTTCTTCCCCTTCAATATTATATTAGTTATTCTAGGCCTTTGCCTCTCCATATAAACTTTAGATTCAGTTTGTTGATATCCACAAAATTACTACGTGGGATTTTGATGGAATTTCATTGAATCTATAGATCAAGTTTGGAAGAACTGACATCTTGACAAATTGAGTCTTTCTATCCATGAACATGGAATATTTATTTATTTAGTTCTTCTTTTTAGTAAGATTTCTTTCATCAGAGTTTTGTAATTTTCTTTATATAAATATTATACATAATTTTAAATTTACACCTAAGTATCTCATTGATAATATAAATATTATGTTTTTAATTTCAAATTATATTTGTTCAATGCGAATATATAAGAAAGTAATTGACATATATATTAACCTTATATCCTGCAATCTTGCTATAATTGCTTCCAGGAGTAATTTTTTTTTTTTTTGTCAATTCTGTCCTATTTCTTTCATAGAAAATCATATTATCTATGAACAACAACAGTTTCATTTCTTCTTTCTTAATCAGTATACCTTTTATTTCTTTTTCTTAACTTCCAGTGAGATATTGAAAAGGAGTGGCTAAAGCCAGTTGATATCTCAAACTTGTGTTTTCTTTACTATTGCCCATTTTTGAAAAGGCTTGCAATTAATAAAGAAATTTTCATATCAAGAAGTATTTTTTTTAAAATGTCTTTCTTGATATTACCTAATTTCTATTTTCCTTTTCAAGAATATTTCTTGAAATCACTGTCATGGCCACTATCATCTCTTCTTTGATCCTTTTTTTCCCAGTCCCTTGATACTGTTCTTGTCTAGGTCGCTGTAACCTTCATCTTGTCAAATCCCATGGCCATTTTTCTTTCATCTCCTTAATCTCTCAGCAGCACTTGATCCAGTGGATCACTCTCTCTTTTCTGATTCATTCTCATTGTCTGTGAATAAGTAGCAGATCTTGCAATTCCAATACTTCAAGATCAATGAGAGGAAAGTTTTGAACAGTTTTTATTTCTACAGTGTAGAATGATGCCTGGCATACATATGCTCAATTTTCCAGAGTACAATTGCAAAAATTATAATATAATCTGCTTACTCAACATTATTTCACATGGTAGATCACTGCCATAATTTTGATGGGAAAGTCTGAGATCACAAGTAGCTTACCCAGGAGTTGAAAGGAAAGCTAACATTTACTGGGTGTCTGGTATTGTTCAACGTGCTCTACATGAATTAGGCCATTGGATTCTTACTCGTGAAAGACTTAAAGGTGAGGAAGGAGGTTCAGATAAGTTTAGAAATGTTCACAAGACTACATAATCTGTAAATGGCCGGGATCATATTTGAATATACATCTGAATGACTTCTATGCCTCAGTACTTTCTACTAGGAGAAAGAACAAGGGCCCAGATCTATTAGCAATCTGTTCAGGGTCATTCTTTTGGAATGGGTTAGGAGATTTTCACTGTTAACTGCCAGTGCCTTGATCTTGGATTTCCCAGCCTTAGATTTCCTGGAACTGTGAGAAATAAATTTCTTTGTTTATAAGCCACCCAGCCCATGGTATTCTATTATAAATGCCTGAACTAAGACACCATATTAATGGCATTAAGTCTTGCAATCTATGAACACAGGTTGTCTTTCCATTTTTAATGTCACCAGTTTTTGATAATTAGAAAATTTAAGTCTAGGTAAATGATTGGTGGAATTGAATGTGTTCAGGGTTCTTCATGATGTGTGATTTTGATTATGTGTGTAGCCTTCCTCAGCCTCAATTTTGAAATCCTAAAAAATTCTGTAAGGATTACTCTTTGCTTAGACCTACAAGTCTGGATGTTGGTGACTGGGATCTCCACAAGTTTTAACTCTAAATTTTTAATTTTATTGATGTGTGAGAAAAGGGTGGAGAAAAGGAGCTTTATTTATTCTTCCTTTCTACTACTCTGCTTTTATATCTAAGAAGAAGTGTGGTTATGTGTGTTATTGTGTATTGAGAAGGCAGTAATTAGTTTCTTACACTGCCTCAAATTTGTGTTTTTAGGAGATATTAAATGTGAGAGAGATAGAGGGAGCCAAATTTCATACTTATGAGCAGCCCAAGTATTTTAACTACAGCCATTACTGCTACTAAAACTACAATTATTAGAAAAATCTCATTGAAAACCTATTATGCCCTAGTGCCATGCTAAGAGTTTTAAATGCGACAACCCATTATATCCTCACAGCAACCATATTGAACAAGTATTATTATTACTACCTCCATTTAAAAAAATAAATTTATTTATTTATATTTATTTATTTTTGGCTGCATTGGGTCTTTGTTGCTGCGTGTGGGCTTTCTCTAGTTGCGGTGAGTGGGGATACTCTTTGCTGTGGTGTGCAGTCTTCTCCTTGCGGTGATTTCTCTTATTGCAGAGCATGGGCTCTAGGTGCGCAGGCTTCAGTAGTTGTGGCTTGCAGGCTCTAGAGCGCAGGCTCAGTAGTTGTGGAGCACAGGCTTAATTGCTCTGTGGCACATGGAATCTTCCTGGACCAGGGCTTGAACCCATGTTCCCTGCACTGGCAGGCAGATTCTCAACAACTGCATCAGCAGGGAAGCCTATAACTCCATTTTAAAGATAAGAAAATTAAGGTATTGAGAGATTAGATGACTTGCCCAAATTTAGGCAGCATTAACATCCTGAGCTATGTCTCCAGCCAAAGGTTATGTACAATGGTCTAAATCCTCTGTATATGCCCCTTAAGGGCATGCATGATCACATTGGTTGAGTGGAGACATTCTTCCAGGTTGTTACATAGCATCTTGAGGGGCTGTTGAAAGGAACAACACCCTTTTACACTTTTATGGCTTGTGGGATCTTAGTTCCTCCACCAGGGATTGAATCCAGGCCCTCTGCAGTGAAAGCATGGAGTTCTAACCACTGGACTACCAAGGAATTCCACCATTTGCACTTTTATTCTTGTAGTTTTGCTCATTTGAAACAGTCTCCCTCTCCTTTAAACATTCATACCAATTCATCTTCTAATGCCTAACTGTCTTTTTTCCCTCTGGGAAATTCTTTATTTTCTCTCAACCATGATTATATTCCTGCTCTCTGACCTTCTGCAGACCTGAGAACTTGAAGTGATTTATGAGATCACTTCTCTGCACTTCCTCATTTTTCACATTGAGAAACTGAAGCCCAATGGTATTAAGTCATGGAACTAAAGACTGACTGTTGCCCAGGGCTGGAGTTTCCAACAAAGTTCTCTATCCATTGTATGTTATGTTGTCCTTAACTGAGAAAATGTGATGTTTGATCATATGCTGTCTTCTCATATTTTATGAATGTCGGGCCTTCTTCTCCAAGTAGGCTGTGATGACCATGATGTCAGGAACTTCCCCATATATGCCATGGTATCCCATTATTATTAGACAATATGTTGTCAACATATGCTTGTAGGATTAAATCTTGTGTCCAAGAAGAGGTTATCACAATTACAAAGAGAATGGGTTTTAGTATATCCTAATTTGCTGAATGCAAGTATGGATCTCTCAACCAAGCCTAGGAGAGTTTGGTTGAGCACTGTATATAGGCAATGTACTGTGTTCATGACTGATATTCTGTATATTTATGTGCCCTATTGTAGAGAATTATTCACAATTGGGTTCCAATTCTCAGGCAATTAATAAAAATTATTTTTGCTACAAGTTTTTAGATATACAGTTAGGACAATTCTTGTTAGATGAAATTTTTAGATGAGTGGATTGTGTGATACGATGAAAAGAGGAATGTCAATCTCTGTAAGTAAGAGGTAAGAGGCAAAGAGTCAAGTTATGAATGGCTTTTTATTGAAATATACTGGAATGTAGCCTTGTGTTAACGGGTGCTTTTGTAGACTAAGATTGGTATGACTGTCCTGCAATTGTGATTAAATTATGCTTATTGTTTTCTTATTTGTACAGTCTTTGGTCTTTTAATCCCTTTGAGCTTGTTGTCCAAAGAATCAATATTTAAAAAGATGCTATAGTTACCAAAAGGATTATAGCATTGTTGTAGCTACTGGTTTATCAGTGAAGGGGTGTGAAAAATATAAATAAATTTCTTTAATTCAGCCTTGACTAGAATGTCAAATGTAACTGCAAGAAATCCATCAACCTCATTCAATATTTTAATAAGAATTTCTGAAATAATGGATGTCAAAACTTGAACTTTGAGTAATCTGGTGGACCTGTCAATCAAGGAACCCCAACCTGCCCTGGCCAAGGGGAAGAGGGGCCAATGACAGCCTCTCTTTGGACTCTCGAGCAGAATGGCAAAAAGACCTAAAACAGCTGGAAACAATTCACCCAGAAGTAGAAACTCTCTATTTCATTGTGTTGGAGGATTAAGAAAAGTTTAGCAACTAGTCATTTTCTTGGTACCATAACATTAAAGTTAGATAGATCTTCACTAAGTATGTATCTAGTCAACACAAAGTTGTATTTCTGAATTTATATACTAAAAAGGGCAAAGGCAATTTTGTTGATATTTTTTATAATACAATAGTTTAAAGGATTATTAACTTCTAAAACTGAGGTTAGGATATGTTTGTGTAAACCATATTTGTCAGAATGTTAATTGTAAAATTTATGTTTATTCCCTTAAAGTTGCAAATTCTAAGTGGGATGTAGACTTTCCACACCAAGCTTGGTGATAATTAGGTGCCTAGGACAACCTTGTCCATCTCTCATTCCTTCCTAAAATTAGAACTATATCTAAAGGCATATAACTCTGTGTGAGTCAATTTTATAAATAAAACTTGTGTCTCCAATTGATTTGAAATCAGGGTAGAGTTACAATTTGTTATGACAGTAAGATTAAAAATTCACTTGATTTTTTCTAAAGGTAATAGTCTATTCACAAAGGAACTTATAAGAATAGCCAACTATTGGGAGTTCCTAAGATGACAAGTAGGAAGACCCTGGGCTCAACTACTCCTATGCTCACACCAAAATTACAACAATTTACAGATAAATTATTGATGAGAGAGACTGGAACCTACAAGAAAAGACCTTCTACAACTAAAGATATAAAGAAGAAACTACAACGAGATGGGTAGGAGTGTGGAGTTGTAGTAGAGTCAAGACTCATATCCCTGTGTGAGTGACCCACAAGGGGGAGAATAACTACAATTGCAGAGGTTCTCCCCAAGGAGCAAGATGTCTGAGCCCCACATTGGGTAGCCTGGGGGTCTTGTGCTGGGACGAGAAGCATCCAAACATTTAGTTTTGAAGGAAAATGGGGTTTACTTTCAGGACCCCCAGAGGCTGTGGGAAATAGAGACTCTAATCTTAAAAGGCACACATGAAATCTCTAGGACCCAGAGCAGAAGAAGTAAATTGAAAGAATCCTGGGTCAGACACACCTGCTGATCATACAGAGTCTCCTGAAGGGGCAGGAGGCAAGTGGCGCTCACCCTGGGAACATAGACGCTGGTGGCAGCCATTTTGGGGAGCTCATTCTAACACGTGGACGCTGGTGCAGGCAAGCGTGATTTTGGAACTTTCCCTCTAGCTTATTAGCTCGGGATCCAGACTCATCCCCACCCACTAGCATGTAGGAACCAGCACTGGGACACATCAGACCAAGCAACTAACCAGGCAGGGACACAGTCCCACACACCAGGGTGCAGTTATTAGACCTAGGACTCCAGGGCCCTGCAGCCAGAGACTCTGGGGCCTGACTCCATCCACCAGTTGGCAGGCTCCAGCCCCAGGACAACCTGGGCCCTGGCCCAGGAATCTTCATATTAAATTAATTCTTCTGATAATTATGAAGCCCTATTAAGTTTGGAAACCATCAGTCTTCACAAAAGTGTTTGTGAGATTAAAAGGAAACCATTTACACAAGAGAAGTTCAGCTAAGTGGTGATGAAGCCAGAATGAAGCAACTCCCTTGATCTTCACAGATGGGGCATGCAGCTGTGCTTCCATACTTTCTGGTACCTCAGTTGCAGTATTTTTACAAAAGTGGATCTAACTATGCTTTCTCTTTTTTAATCCTCCTTTTCTCTTGACTGGGTGTATATTGATTGACTAAGACTTCTCTATTCCACTTCAGCAATCTTTCTCTAATCTGCTCTCTTGTCTCCATTCCCACTGATGTGCTTTCAGTTCAGTCTCCAGTTACTTCCCATTTTCCATCTGGATTATTAGAATATGGCCCATAAACCTGTATCTGAAGCCCTTGGGCCCAGATGTATTTCAGAGATTTTTGGTATTGTTTAAACATGATCCATATGCCATATATTAGTGGGGCTTGAGTCAATACTCCATATTCAAACACATTAATATTTCTACAGTGAAACAGAGTGGGGGTATTATAAAAAGCTTCTGGTCAGTTTAGGTCAGTTTTGCCATCAATGAGTTGCCAAAACCTTTGGTATTTTGGAATTTCAAGAAAGAGATTGTTTCATAAATAAACTTACTTCTTGCCTCCAATTCCTCTTTCTGTTTTAAAAATGTGTTATATACTGAATTGTCTTCCATTTGCAAAACCACTATGCTGAGCACTCCAGGAGATGCAAAGAAGAGAAAAACAAAATGTCGGCCTTCAGAGATGCTTGTTTCTCTTAGGAAAAATTAGACATGAAAAGAAATATCATACGGGACAAAATGAAAGAAGGGTATGAAGGGACGAGGTTGTCATAGCACAGACTGAATAAAAGTCTATGGGGCATCAGAGTTTGAGTTGGAGGGCTGTCATGGTGTAAAGTGACTGCTGACAAATCCCTTTTTTAAGATCTCAGTGTTTTGAGTGACCTACATAGATCTGAGAAGCAGGCTGTTGAGATGGTTCATTTAAAAATCTTCTATCACCTCTATGGATGATGATAGATTTTCTCACAAAATCTCATTACTCCCTGTATCACTTATCTGTTTTATTTATTATTCCTTATGTTAGCTGTGTTTATTACATATTGTTGTATAACAGAGAACAGAACTTCAGTGTCATTCAAAAATTTGTGTTTATTGCTTACATATCTGGAACCATCGGGGGGTTGGCTGGGTGACCTTGCTGAACTGTGCTGGACTTAACATGTCTGGGGTTGCCTCGTTGTCAGCTGATTTAGGCTGCTTTGGCTGGGGCTACAGTGGCTGCTGGAAACACTTGGCTGTGTTTCACGTGACTTCATCCCCCAACAAGCTATCCCAAGGCACTTTCTCGTGGCAATGGCAGAGGCATAATAAGCCCCAACAAGCAAGCCCATTTCAGCTTTTGTTGTGTCACACCTGTTAACATCCTATTGGCCTAAGCAAGTCATATGGCTGAGCCAAAGTCAAGGGGCAGTTACCCCATCCCCAGATGGGGGGCCAGCAAAAGTACATGGCAAAGGATATGGTTGCAAAAATGGGTGAAGAATTGAGATAATTTTTGCAATCTTCTATACTTCTCTTTTCCAGACTTACTGTTTTAACCTTTATGAAACAGAATGATATCCTCTGTCCTAGTAACCTTGAATTATTTCCTCTTCATTTGCACACACTATGATTGTCCATAATGGTCCCTATGCTTAAAATGTCCTTTTCCCTCCCTGCATTAATCCTTTAAAGTCTAGCTGAAATGTGCATGAAGCTTTCCCTGCGAATGGTAGGCATTTTTGTGCAATGCCCTGTGCTAAACAACAAATAAGAGGTAGGGTCAGTGTCTGTTTCATCTCAGTATAACCCATTCTGATTTGGACCAATAGAATTTTGAAAATAGCGTGGCCAATTTTATGAATAAAAATGTCTGCCAAGAGGTTCACCATTGAAAAGAAAGGTAATAGAAATGTGAACTGGATGGGAAACATTTTTCACTTGCTTTATGATTTTAAAAAAATCAGCAAATCATCAAAAGAGAACAAATTTGAATCTTTAATTAGGACTTGGATTATAACCCATTTGGAATAAGATATAAAAGTGGGAAAATCAACTATTTTGAAGTCATTGTGACCTGTGTTCAAATCCTCATATTTTCACTTTATTCTTTGTGTAAACTTAGGCAGATTATGGACTTTCTAAGGATTCATTAGCTTCATCCTTTCATAATGTATTGTGAAAATTAAATGAGGCATAAAAATTATGTGAGGCAACTGGCACATTTAGGCATTCAGAAATGTCAATTTACAGTTCTTTTTCTACCTTCAAAGGAAAAGAAGCAAAATAGTATAAAACAACATAATTTAATCTTTCCTTAAGAAATTTTCATTCATTTTTGAATTAGTATCATTCAATACCATTCTTTTTCAATTACTTGCCTATTCTAATATTCCTCTAATAACAGATCACTGGTGTGCCTTGTGGCACACACACAGGGAAAAGCAAGGCTCCTTGACCTCTGGACACCAGTGAAAATGTTGGTCAAATTATGTGACATCCTTTGTCTGATGTGTCTGTCTCACAGCCCAGGTGGTTGGCAAAACATAACCTGCAAACCTTCTGCAAAGTTTTTGTGACATCTGTGACAAAGTGAGACAGTGTCTGTCTCACTGCAAAGCCTCTGCAAAGTTTTTGTGACATCTGGAAGTATGCTTATGTTTGATGTCCTGAGTCTATTCATCAAAGACCTTGTGGAGAAAACCACTTGTCTGTACTATCATCTGCATAGAATTTAAATACACAGCACTCGGGCCAAAATAATCTGGCAGATTCAGGAGCAAGAAAGAAGAATGATGGTGGCTCCAAAGTGACCCTAAATCCACTCTGTACATTGTTCTGACATTGCTCAGCTACTCAGAGGTTTGCTGCTACTCTTTTAGAGGTTCAAAACAACCCTCTAATGGCTCTATGAAAGTGATTTATAGGCAGTAGAGGAATATCACAATACCAGTTCTGTGGTCAAAGAGTAGTGAATTGTTAACCTTAGTACTTTGAGTTTTGGTTTGTCAATTATGTAAAGAAGCTACCAACAGTGTGCTTGCCCCTTGAATATTAAACACCTGGCAACCTGTCACATCCCATGGAGCTGAAATCTTGCTTTTGATTTTAAAAGCAGCATCATAGTTGAGTTTCCACTTAAGTGACTTTCAGCTGCATTTGAATTGCCTGAAGTTGAATAAAAATATGTTTCACCAGGTGTTTTCCAAGTAAGGTTTCTCAGAATTCTGCCAGAGGAGTTGGGAACTGATTTGTTAATATGTGTAATCATGGCAGGGATCACCAATCTCTAAAACAAATAACAGAAATAGAAAGACATGGTAAGTCTATAATAAACAAATTCTGTATATTTTTATGAGAACATGTTAAACCTCTATCCAAGGTTTGACAGAAGCAAAGACATACTAACTTAATTAAACCATACCAAATAGTGGAAGACGAGGAAACAAGTACTTATGATTCTAGGAGAACTCTTACTTTATTCTAGAATAAAAATAACATGGAGCACCTTCTTGCATGGGTTCATGCATGAGGTGATTGATAAAGTGGAAGAAATTGTTAGGAGGCTTGACTCCTAGTTTTCTGAGATAGAGATCACCCGGCATCCCATTCATTAATGATGCTCTCATGATGGACAGTTGTGGAAGTGAGGGAAAAGAAGCAGGATGGGGCAGAGGGAGAATGCAATATCTGTGGACATGGACATGCTAGGATTAGTTTGACCTTTTAGAGTTGACCAAGTTAGGATGAAGGGGCTGCACCTCTGTACTCCCTTTTTGATCAGTATTTGGATGTAGGCTGCCCTGGAAGGAGGCACAGTCTTGGATAAGGTAGTTTCTTCAACTGAGGCAGTCCACAGAGTATTAACGGTGGAGGCTGTCTTCTTGAATCGCTACCAGTCAATGGGCGTATAAGTCCTTCATTCCTCAAGGCGGATTTGGCTATCACAGGGTCCACCACACTACCTCAGCACTTAATTTTTTTTCATACTACTTTATTTTCTAATCCATAAGGTTTATTTTGTCACCTCATATCTCAAACAATGATAAAAGGTGCTAGATTCATAATGTTTGCTTTTCTTTTTCTTTTTACAAAATGACAGTGATTCAACCTTATTACTTCATATTGAGTGTTCATGTACTCACTGAATTCAGCAAATATACAAGGGATTGGGAGCACTTTGGTGAACAAAATAAAGTCCCTGTCCTGAAGGAGCTTACAAAATCATTAGTGACTAATCCACCCAAGTGTGATTATTATTCTTTGCTTCCTAGGGGTTGACACTTGGTCAGTACAATTTAATAGTAAGCTAATGATTAGTCAGTCATTAAATACCTTGCTTTTCTGTCTTCTACACTTTCTCAAGGGCATCTGTGTGTGAAAGGTCACCTTCACAGTTCAGGAAATTTACAAGACAGCTTTAGGTTTCACTTCCTGCTTGTGCCAGGCCTCAAGGTCACCCAGAGGTGAATGGCTGAGGTCTTATAATTTCTCGAGGTTTTCCTTGGCTTGCACAGAGCCCTGTGCATGAGAGAGGCCTTTTGGAGTCTCAGGAAAATGTTGGAATTTTTCAAGCTTTCTTCTAGGACTTCCTTTTACATTTTTGTCTGAGATCTAGCTTTCTCTAACTCAAATCACAGCCTTAGGCATCTGCAATGTTGCTGGGAAATTGCTATTATTTATACCAAACTCCTGAAGATAAGGCTTTTTTGGCTGAGCTGAACTCCCAGTCAGATCAAATAACTGCAGAACTTGGAAATGGAGATTCTTCTAGGGAGCTACCAGATTGGACAAAATATTGACCTGAATACGAGGCTTCTAACAGAGCTCTAAATGATGCCAGTCTTCTCCAGCTCTGAGGCTGCTGGCTTTTCATGACTACAGTGCCACTCAGCTGGTCAAGTAGGGTGTAGATGGAATAGCCTCAAGATAAATGCCATAAAATCCACTGTCTTGAGCATTCCCGGGCTGTCCAGTGGTTAGGGCTCTGCGCTGTCATTGCCAAGGGCCCAGATTCGATCCCTGGTCAGGGAACTAAAATCCCACAAGGCACATGGTGTGGGGAAAAGAAAAAAAATCCACTGTCTTACTGAGATATGGAAGTCATTTCTCTTGGACAAGCACTTTTCAGTTTGTTCATTGGTTTTGGTTAGTTTCAAGAGTTCTGAAATCATTGATTTTAATTGTTTTGCAGTATTTTCATTGTTTTTGTATGAGAGCAGGTTCATCAACATCCTTACTACACATCCCATAAACTATTCCTGGGTTCTTAAACTTCATGATGATGTGTGTGGTGTAGTCTTTTTATTTAATTATCCTTTATTGTTCTGGGCTTTTCCAATTAAGAAATGCATGCCTTTTAACTCTGGTAATCCTTCACATATGATTTGTTAAATAATTTCTTCCCATTTCTAGTCCCATTTTTTCCATCTGAAATGCCTACTTCTCATATTAATTATCCAAGCCTCATTATTTTTCTCATATTTTTTCTGTTCTTTTTTTCTATTTTCTGTTCTGTTTGATTCTTTGTTCTATTTTATCTGTTTCCTTGATATTATCTTCTCAATCTATTTTGAATTTTTTATTTTGGTGATTATATTCTTAATTTCTAACAATTGTTTCTTCTCCATTATTTCTTGTTTTCCAAATACAATAATTATTTTTCACTGTTGCACACTAAATAACATTTCTTATGAAGTTTTATTTAGTATTTTCTAGAGATTCCTTTTTTTTTTCTGTTTGTTTTTGTCTCTTTATATGTTGGAAGCATATTATACTGTCTGGTGGTCCTTGGCTGTCTATTTCATGTTAAGAGTGAGGCACTAAAACTTACTGGTTTTGGTGGGATTTTTGGATGGGATTTATATTAGGATGGTTATTTGGCTTGTGAGCAGAACATTAAATTATTTAATTGAGGACTCATATATGCTAGTATGCAAGCAGCATTTCTTTAAAATTGGGGCCACTCAGTTTCTTCAGAGAAGTACCTTTTTACTGCTTGCACAGGATGTGGAAGTCTATTCTCTGGCATATCTTATATAGACTATCAGTTAATAAACTTTATTTTTCAACCCCGCATCTTGCCTCTTCTGCTTTAACCATCATATTTAGTGCATCTGAATGCCGTGTCTTTCTAGGTTTCTTCAGGGTAAAAGAACCCTACTATTTTTCCCATCTCCTTCACAGTGACCTTAGGCTGCATTTTTCTGTATTTGCTAACTCAGTTACCATCTTTCATCTGCTTTCTCCCTTGCCAAACTTGTTGAAATTTTTTGTATGCTAATGCAGACTCTCTCTTCCCCATTCTCTTTGTCTTTGATTCATAGAATTTTATACCTTATTCTTATTTTGGTGGGACTTTAAAAGAAGTCCCACTAAAAATAAGAGGAAATACATAATCTGTAAAAAATATTTGAAAAAGGGGAAATAAAGAATCTTTACATGGAAGTCTTCTACGATTGAATTTATAAACAAATCCTTTGGACTATTTTTCGTATTAGACTCATCATTAGTAATTATTAATTTCAGCATATAAGCAACTCTTGAATTTGAGTAATATTTCACAAAGTAATTTTTTATATTAATGAAAATTTGAAATTAAATTATTAATTTATACCACATAAAGTGTACAAATCATAAGTTCAATTGATATTTACATATGCATGCAGCCACTTTACCACCTAGAATATGAGTTAGAATATTTCAAGCATTGCAGAAGTCGTTTTAATGCCCCATTTTAGTAAATACTCTCCTTAAAGGCAACTCTTCTTCTGAGTTTTGTGGCTATAAGTTAGTTTTGCTTGTTCTTGAACTTTGTGTAAATATAACCATAGAGTATGAACTCTTTTGTGTCTGACTTCTTTGATTCAACATTGCAGCTATGAGATTCATCATGTTGTTGTGGGTGCACCAATGTCTTATTTTTGTATAGTACTTTACTGTATAAATATGCCAACATTTATTTATCATCCTAATGTCTATGAACATTTATGTTGTTTTTAGTTTTTTTTTCCTATTATGAATAAAGCTGATATGAGCATCTACCTACAAATCTTTAAAAAATTATTTTATAAATAATTGGTATATACATAGCCAGTCACCAAAAATCAAAACCCCAAAGAGGCAGAAATGGAATTGTCACAATGATACCAAGACATGATTGTCATGTGAGGGAGTTAGTGTGATGTCCTTCAGCTGGTAGGGAGACTGGACACATTGGGGGTTTTGCAAAAACTGGGAGAAAGCTCTTTCCTAAGGAAAGAGAAAAACATTACAAACTAGATAAATATTTTGAATTATTGTCTTCTTACTAATCAAGGTGTGATTATACAATTCTCCTTCTATGATGCCCAGCTGCTCAAATTTTCAAGTGAACTGGGTGAAACAAACCAGATATTCATGAAATTGATTATAATATGTGCTGTTTTACAAGGGTTACAGTTTCACCTAAGTACCACATAGGTGGTTTGTTTAAACATTTCAGTTATATTTTATGAGCTGGATTTCTTCTATAATTGGGAGGGAAATGAAGCCATTAAGACTTGCTCTTTGGCACTGTCACCAGTATTTCCATTAGTTTGTCAAATTAAAGATTAAATGATGCTATTAAAATGGTTTTTTTGTATTAAACCAATTTCTCTAAAATGTAAACAAATGAACTTTCTTCTGCCTAAAACTTTCAGATTAGTATATTCATGTAAGACATTGGTTCTCAAGGTGTGGTCCTTGTACTAAAAGCATCAGCTTCCGCATCACCTGGGAACTCATTGGAAATGCAAATTCTTGGGCTCCATCCCAGACCTACTGAATCAGAAACTCTTAGATTTGAGGCCTAGCACTCTGCATTTTAACATGCCCTCCTAGTGATTCTGATGTACACTAAGGTTTGAAAGCTACTAGTTTAAGACTTTGATTTGTAACCCTGGCTGTGCATTGGAGTCACCAACGGGGCTTCAAAAAATATGAAGGCCTGAGTCCCATCCCCAGAATTCCTAATCAAATTGTCCAAGGTAGTGTGAGCATTAAGATTTTTGAAATTCCCCAAGGTGATTCTAATGTGTGCCCAAAGGTAAGAAACTTTTGTTTAGCAGGATCAAAAGAAATAGCATCCTATGTTTGCTCATTGTTGGTCACTGGATGGAGTGAGAGTTGGAAGCCATCACTTGCATTTTGAGGTAAGCCTTTAATTCTCTTCCTGTCTTCATCTGAGTCCAATTAAGAAAATTAAATGTCTCTGGAAATAAAATTGAGTGTTAGAGTTGGCTGCCCTGTTTCAGTTTAGTAGAAAATCCTTCTGTTAAGAAAATACATGTTGCTTGTTCAGTGGTATTATGAGGACAATACTGTAGAATGAGCTTCTTGGCTAAATGGAGAACTTCAGTTAGAAAGGGGAATCAATTCTTGATCCTTTCGAGGTATAGGGTCCAGGGTGGGGTACTATTCTGTATTTGTACACCTTGTTCTTCAAATCAAAACAATGTTGTAGGCCCCTATTATCCTCAAATTACTCGTTTAAACCAAGACAACCCCAAATAACTCAGTTTCCTTTGAGTTAGAATGTTTTGTTTTCTCATAACACCTTGGCTACAAGAGACAATATTTATTTGTGGTGCATGTTGGGGTGGGGAGCCATAGATACCCTGAAAATCAAGATGTGGAGGAAGGCCCTTCCTCTGTTAATAGGTTGATATTAAAGTCACAAAATGCTAAGAGTTTACACATTGGTGAAGATCTCCAACTATAAGCTATCTGAAATAAGGGGGAAATTTGCTAAACTAAAGGTATATTAATTCTTACCCTGATAACATCTGTGCTATTAAGGTGAAGAGGAGAGGCTGAAACAAAGAAAAGATTGTGAACAGGTGTAATGGAAGAAATGTTTCTGTAATTTACATGAGCTTTATTCAGAAATGTATTCTGATGAGATAATCTTGAGACATCCTTATTATTCCCAGGAAACCACAAACTACTAAGATTTTTCAAGCCAAAGCAGTCTGACATTTCTATTAAAATAGCAATACAACCTCCCAAGACTTTAAAGATCCAACTGGTTCCCCTTTCTCCCTCATTGCCCCCACACCCAGTGGTCATGACTAACTTTGGTTAAGTCTCTGCTAAGGCTTTGAATGATGTGGGCTTATCAGGGAAATAAAATGCCATTGCCCTACTCTTTGCAAGACACCCCTAGTCTTCTGTGGATATTGGAGAACTAGTCTAGATCTTGATCAAAATGACACAATGACAAATGTCTTTGATGACTTCTCTCTTCTAGGCTGGGTATTGGCTAACATTAATGTGAAGATCTAAGGAGACAGGACAGCTGTCTTCCTCAGTTCTCCCTATTAGAACTTCATCCATACATTATCTGGGTAAGGGATTTTCTTTAGACAGAGATCTTCATAGGCATTTGGTGAATGATTATAGGTTATATAAACATGAAAATGGTGGTGATGAGATTATTTATATAAGCAGGCATCTGCTGCCTATGGTTATGCCAGGTTTCAGAGGTATAATTACTTATTATTGAGTTGTTTCGTGCAGACAGAATAGAAATCTAGAAATTATGCTAATACAGTTGACCTTTGAACAACACCGGGGTAAGGAGCGTTGACCCTCCTCACAGTTGAAAATGTGCATATAATTTATAGTTGGCTTTCCGTATATGCGGCTCCTCTGTATCTACAGCTCCTCCATACCCACAGTTCTGCATCTATGGATTCATCCAACCAGCGATTTAACCAGACAGATCGTGTAGTACTGTGGTAGGTATTTAGTGAAAAAAATCTTTGTATAAGCGGACCTTTGCAGTTCAAACCTGTGTTGATCAAGAGTCAGTCGTTTACTAGGATTCCTTCAAATGTGGGATGACCACAAGCCAGAAAAATTTTACCATAATCTTAGCTAAATACAACTAAATTCATACAGAACTCCTCCTGGACTTCCGCAGGAACTGGGCTTTCATTACACTCCCTGTGCAAACTTTCCAATGATTCTGATTTTTCAGTTCTATGTCTCTCACAGTAAAGATGTTCTGACTTAGTATAGAAGTTGTTGTGGTTCAAATCAAGCTAGACTTCTTTTCCATTGGCATCTAGAAGATGTTATTCTAAAGTGACCTCAAATTGTAAATATTTGTAGGATTTCCTGGAAATGAGCAAATTTGGAAGACAGTATTCTAGGTGGCATGGCTGAAATGCTGAATTTGAAGCTGCTTTTATGATAAACTGGGAGCTGAGAAGGAGACCTGGATTTCTGTCACATGAGTTCCAGCAAAGGACAGTTGGCTCAGGCCTTATTTTTAATTCTGATTGGGTAGTGGATCAGAGGATGGCTTTGCTGCTACATGAAAGTATCTGAGTGAGAAAACCCAACCATTTTTCTGTCCAACTTCTCCCCCGACCTACTAACATTAATGTTATAAGACTCTGGTTGCCATTTACTTTAAATGAGGAAAGTCCTGATATTTTAACATGCAGGTCTCATTCTTTCCCAGCCTTGCCAGTATAGAAAAACATGGATCCGGGGAATGCTTGTTTCTTTCTTCTTACCAGCAGCTGGGTGGTCCAGCTCAGACCACTGGTTAAACATTGTTGGAGGCTTTTGGGTAAGAATAAACACTTCTTGGCAAGAACAGAAATCAGGTAGAAGGAGCCACTGTCTCCTGTGTGTGAAAACGTAAATTTATATCTTCATTTAAAGTGGCCTGTTTGTGATGATCCCTTGAAGAGGACAAGATTCTGCTCTCAGAAGATGAGGCATGATTTCTGAAAAATAATTCCTCTCCTCTGGCTTCATTTATTATTATTTTTTGCCCCTAATTTTTGTCCTCTGAGACAAGTGATACACATGCCCCTGGGTGGTATACATCTTTGACTCCTTATGACACAACAGAACATGGAACCCTGGTTTCCTCAGTAGGAGTTCTGGTTTCTAGTCTCTGCTCTGAGCCAAACCATTAATGTCTCTGAATCTCACATCTCCTCCATGAAATGAAGGCATCAGTGACTCTTTGTGATCTCTCAGGAAGGTAGTGGAAATGAAGGTAACACTTGAAGAGGAGGTGGTGGCTCTTTGAAGAAAGGTTCCATGTAAATAGCAGACAAGAAGAATGATAAAAACTTTGAGCATCTGAGTGTGGGCAAAAGTAATTTAGGATGAAACCACATCTAATAGGTGTTTGTTAAATGCTGTTCCCTGCACAATGCTTATCTTTGATGAATCTAATCCAGCCTAATACTGCATACATGTAGCACATCTCTGCAGTAAACTCTGGAAGTCAGGGCTGGTGGCTAGAAGGAGGAGAGTGAGTGTTGGGTCAGGGGGCAGCTTTTTATTCCTCCTGTAGGAGTTGTATGGTTGCAAAGAAACAAGTCATGGCCTTTGCCCTTCCTCAGTTGAAAACTTAATAGGATCCTGCCTATATTATCATTATTTGTGGGCATGATTTTATTTTCCTCTTGACTGTCAATTCCTACAGTTTAAAGAATGTGTCTTATATATCATAGTAATTCCAGCATCTACCAAATGTCTGGCACAAAATTGGTGCTCAGGAGGGGTTTGACAAATGAAAAACAATGTTGGCTTCTGTTTAAAGGCCCAAACTCTTTGTTAAGCACATTTTAAAACAATTTTACATGTGACAACATATAAGATGCCCATTGTAGTCACAGGCACACACCATTAGCCCTAGCTAGTACAGATATAAAAGAGGTATTATTGGGGGAAATGTTTTAGTCAGTGTAGTAAAGCAGACACACTCCTCTGACTCTGTAAGACCAGAGCTCAGGCCTGACCAGTGGTTCTGTAGAGAAGAGCCCTGTCCCCAAAGGGTTCTACATCAGTGGTCCTCGAAGTATATCTCAAACTGATGTCAATATCACTTGAAACCTTAATAAATGCAAATTATAAGGCCATAGTCAGGCCTACAGAGTTGGAAGCTCTAGGAGGAGGGCCCAGAAATCTGTGTTCTATCAAGTCCTCCAAGTGGTTCAATATACGATGAACTTTAAAAACCATAATTCTACATAACTGTAGTGAGAATGAGGGTTGGGGGAGAATATACAGAAAATATCTATGAGATTATGAAATGATAGAAGCTCCCTCCTCAGGGAAGTGGTCTCATTAGAAGTGGGTATGATGGGACTGGGGGCCGGTATCAGCCCATTCTTCTATTGAGAAAACTCAGAGCTGCTCAGCCAGCTCTCTGCTAAGCAAGCCAAAAGGGAGAAGGAAAGAGTCTCCCCTGCTATCCACATTAATCCCTCATCAGATGTGTCCTACTCTTCTTGCTTTACAGGTGTGGAAAATGAAGCACAGATGGCATCCATAACTAGCCCAAGGCACCCAGTTGAGGGGTGGTGAAGCCTACTTCAAACCCATGTAGTCTCACAATCTGAGGTTCTCAAACTTGGTGGGGATCAGAATCACCCACCAGGACTCAGTAAACACAAGAAGCTAGGCCCTGGCCTAATCCAGGAAGGCTGGGCTTCTATTTTCCTATTAGGTCTCTGGGTGATTCTGATACACTCCAAATTTTGCAGAACACCATTTTAGATTGTTAGTTCTCATCCCTCACTGGGAACCATTAAAGAAATGCAAAGGCATAGAATATACCCTTAACCAACTATATCAGAAACTCTGCTTGAGGCCTTGTTTCAGCATTTTTCAAAGATCTTAGGTGATCTCAGGTGTACTCAGGGTTGATAACACTGCCCTAGAGTCCATGCTCCTAGCCAAGAAGATGCGACTGCCTCCCAGTGAAGATAATGTGTCTAAACCATCTTTGCAATGCCTGGCAGGTAGTTATACTTGTTGACTATTTGCCAATCTGGAATTTTCTTTTAGTCTTATACTTCCCAACTGCTGTTCTCCCCAAGTGGGTCTGAGGCAAAGTTTAAAATTCTGAGGTTTGTTCTTAGCTACTGCTCATCTGCTCCTCCTTGTGGTCCTCCCTGACTCCTGGGATAGAGGGCACTCAGGACTTTCCCATCACTCCTTGTTCTTTGAAGCTTCCTTACTGCAGACAGAAACCCCTGCTGGAGTCCTACCTGACTCAGGTTTTTCTTAAATTCTCTTCTCCCCTCAAATTAAGTTATTCTTAAGGGAGGCATAGTATAAATCTTCGTGGGTATCTCAGTGTTTTTCTTAGACCATCAGAATCATAATTATCCCTGGGTGGCTGTTAAAATGAGATTCCTGACCCCTCCACAATCCTCGTAAATCAGAATATTTGAGGTTGTGGCTCAAAGATCTGTCTTTTAGTAAGGTTTTCACATCATCCTTTTTCACAATTACCTTTGAGATTGAGGTCTCTCAGGCTAGAACAATGTCACATAGGCAGTAGATGTCCATAAACATCTGCTGAACTGACTGGAACAAATAGCTGATTATGTGTCTGATGAAGTAATGTGTCTTCTAAGGTGTTAATGACTGATTATGTCAGGTGTGTAACTTGTCCAGTGGTCTTTTACATTTAACAAATCTGCCTAGGGCTACCAGCCTTGATTTCTTATTACCAGGGACCACTGTGCATGGCCTTTCAGAAAAGTCTCCCAACATTGCTCTTTAATCCACTGATTTATAACTACTCCCCAGATTTATACCACAGCAGACCCCATTGTTCTCCTTTCCCTACCCTTCTGAGGGCACTCAAGGATAGAGCAGGTGTCTTACTTTTCCTGGCAGCTGTGTGTGCTCCACCTGCAGCCCAGAGAATACGGCTCCTACATTTATAAATGTTTTTAGAGTTTTCTTATTGCCAGTTTCTGGGGTAGTATAATAAGGAGGGATTGCCCTGTATTTAGAACTGATGGTTTCAAAAATTCAATTTCCAAATCAAATATCTAAATTGGCACCCAATTTCTAATTACCCACCGATTCTCGAAATATCCCATGAACTCCACCAAGCAGAAACGGGAAATGAACTAAAACAGGCCATCTGCCTACCGGATGGGTGCTATTTGAAGGAGTGGTTTTAAAATTTCTCTTGGGTTTTAAAGATTTGTTACTTGGAAGAGACCATGTACTTGGCACTATTTTATTTTGATGGAAAAATAATTGTAGAGTATTAGTGTTTTTCAAAAGAGTTTATTTTCCCGAATCTTTCACGCTTACATTTTTGCTCTGAAATCTACCCAGAGTTTTCTACACTTGACAAGTATCATTTGAAGATCAATATTCCACTTTAATCATATTGTATAATTGATTGGCTCTATTATTCTCAAATTCTCCATCCTTATTTTGCATCACAATCAACTGGGAGCATTTAAAAAAATACTGCACTCCAGGTCCCACACCCAGCACTTCAGGTCAAATTGATCTTTGGTGAGAGCTAATCACCATATTTTAAAACAAACAAATAAAAAACACCCCCAAGAAAACCCACAAAACTTCTCAGGTGAGTTTATGGGATTGTCAAGGTACACAGTATTGGACCAGAAATGAAGTGTTTGAAATTAATCTTATTATCAAGATATTGGATTTTTTAGTTTATTCTTTTTGTAACTTTCTTTGTGAGAAAAGTCCCACTTCCTTTACTTTAACTTTTCCCCCATTGTCTTAGTTTTCTATGTAAATGTGCATGAAATTATCTTAAATTACTTTTGGAACAACAGGGGCACAAATGTTTGATTTTTAGAACAGAAGTAAAACGAAGCTTGCAAGAGTTCTGATTTATCATGGAATTAAGAAAACGAACATAAGCTAAAGTGTATACAGACAAGGCCAACATAGGCTGAAGAATTCTCCTCTATCAGAAAAATTTACTGAAGACTTTTAAGTGCTATACATTGGGTTTGGCTATTGGAGGTTAAAAGATAGATGTATAATTCTGTGCTAGGATTCTTTGGTTGCAAGCAACAGAATTCATTTCTGCTAACTCAAGTAGAAATGAAATTTACTAGAGGGATTTGGAGGGGGTGCAGGACTGAAGGCAAAGACAAAAGACGAAGTGAACAAAAATCAGGATCAGAATAGACAAAACCAGCGATCTCAATAAGAGTAACTATACAACAGTTTTGTTGGGGACCTAAGGTTGAAGTAAAACTACTCTAATTATTCTTTTTTTAACCTTTTATTACTCAGGTGAAGGTACAAAGTCCCAAGAGAGAAAGTCCAATTTGTCTTTCTTAAGTAATGTGCCCACATGTTTGGCAGGGAAGCCCAGGCCACAGCCTTTCCAGGACTGGACCTAATGAGAGAAAATAATCTCCCAGAAAGTAGTTACCAAAAGAAGGTGGAAAGGATGCTGGGTACCCAAAAAACAATCCTTTTCAAAGCCCTCATTAAATAGTTTTAACTAGGAGGCAGACTCAGATATACAAGATGGAATGTTTAAGAGTCGTGTGAATGATGCTTACTATGGGCCAATTTCACTCATTTACTCCTACAGAAGCCTGGAGAAGCAGATGCCATTGTCTTAAGTTTTTACAGATAATGTAAAAATTAAGGCATGGAGCCATTTAGTGGGTTACAAAGGTCACAGAGGTGACAAATGTCAACACCAGGGTGCAAACTGAAAACTTTCAGACTCTGTCATACATACTTTCCTGACTACTAACTCTTAAGAAGTCTAAGAATGTTAATATGGGAGAAAACAGCTAAGGATGATAGGAGTCAGAGGAGGGAAAATTGCTTTCTTTGAGGAAATTGGAAAGACCTTGAGGCAGGATTGGGACATGTGGAAACACAGTAATCCAAGAGAAGCCTGTGGTAAAATGTATACCAGGGAGAGATAAAAGAATGAACAAGAGCTTAAAGGCAGTTCATATGGATCTATGATGGGAATGTTGGTATGTAGGTTAGGTGGGGTCTTGGGTTTGAATTTTCTTTGCTCAATAATAGGAAACAGCCACCACTTTTTGATAAGGGCTAAACAAGAGAGGCATAAGGAAATCTGTGTTTAAGAAAATGAGTCTGTGGCTGTGTGCAATATCAATGGAGTAGGTAGGGGATGTGGGAGAGAAATAAGTGACCATATGACTGAGCAGGTGAAAGCTAATGAAGCTACTGAAGGCTGGGCTGGGAAGCTATCAGTGAACGTGGAGTAGTGGTGGTAAGAGTGAGGGAAATGTCAATATTTTTTAAGTTTGAGGAAAGAAGTCAAGTCACTGGTAGTGCCATAGCATGTGCAATAAGGGAGAGGAACAAGCCTGGGGGAGGATGGACATGTTTAAAGACCTTTGCAAGTGGGGACTGATATTCAGAATAGTGTGACCTGGAAATTATCTGTATAGAAATGATGTTTGAAGACATGACAAGAATCAGAGGAAGTGAGCTGTTGAACTTAGAGTTGAAAATGATAGACCTGTACAATTGCAGCTTTGAAATGGTCCCTAAAATTAACCTGATCCAATCTGGATCTTGTGTACAAGTCAGAGCTAAAGGAGAGCTACTTTTTATATAAAAATTCTATTTTTTTAAAGTAATCGCCAAAATAATGTTTTTTAGGAAGATTTCAGACAATTTGCATATGTCCCTTAATTGAACCATTATTGTTTCATGTGTGGATGGGGTGGATGAGAGTGGAGGATGCCAAGCAATCCTCTTGGTATTGGTAGCTACTGTAGAATGGCAGAACTGAGAAATACCTCAAAGCTTTAATATTGGTGAACTGCCTCATTTGAATGATGTGAAAAGAATGTTTTTATGTCCATTGACTCTGAAGACATAGAGAATGCTGGAGGTGGCATCAGGAATCTAAGTGAGGTCAACGTAATCTCACAAGAGCCCAGTGAGCTTGTCTGTGGAATGAAGAGGAGGGCCTTGCACAACACCCCACTCCCTCTTGCCTTTTTTCCTTTGTGTTTGTGGGGCTTGTTCTTGGTGCTGAGTATGGAATGCTGGTAGGGCTGCCTCAAATCTAGATGGTCAATGTTTAATCTTCAGAAAGTTAAAAACATGATTCTCAAGTAAATATAGAATTAACACTAGTTTACATATATAACTCACTAATTAGGACAGATGACAAAGCTGGATCAAAGTAACGTTGATTATCAAGGTATTGATACATACAGTCCATCAGGAAAGGCACACTAAAATGAGATTTTACTTTTGAAGTTAGAATCAAAACTTTCAAACCCTACTGGGTAATAATATCCTAACCTTTTGGGTTGTCTGTCCTACCAGAAAACAGTAACTTACAACTCTGTAGGATCAACGTCTACCAAATTAACTTGTAACCTAGCCCTTATCAAGTGCAAAAGCAAATCAGACAAGGTTCCTTTTTCTTTATTAGAACAAAGGTTACCAATTACAGGGGACCAAAATCCACTGGCCACCTTCTTTCATAAATTAAAAAAAAATTTTTAAATAAAGTTTCTTTGGTACAAATCTACACTCTTGCGTTTGTGTTGTCTATGGCTCTTTTGTGTGATGACGGCAGAACTGAAGAATTGTGACAGAGCCACATGTGGCCCTTAAAGCCTAAAATATGTTCTATCTTGCCCTTAGGAGGGAAAGTTTGCTTACTTCTGGTCCAGAGAATGAACTAATCCTTGGTTGGGCTGCTAAACAATGGGCATGAACATGCAATTATCCTTTTGCCTATTTTATGTTTTGGATAATTTCTCTCAAAAGGAGTAGGCAATGGAAACTTGACTATGAAGTTCTTGTAGTGTGAGAATGGGAACAGAAGAGCCCACATTACCTTGTGTGCTAGTTGGAAAATCAGGGGTTTTCTCATGACTCTCAGTCATGGTCCAGTTTTAAGCATAGCAGTTTCTTTGTGTATACTTCTAATGTCTAGACCCACACACGCAGAGGGAGAGAGAGACACACACACAGAGATTGAGAGACACACAGAGAGAGAGAGAGAGAGATGGAGAGAGACTGAGAAAAGAGGGAGAAAGTGAATGAACAGGTTTTCTGTATCTCTGCCTTGGGTACCTGGCCTGAGTATCTAATGCTGAAAGCTGAGAGTGTGGATGTTATTTTTTTGCCTCAGACCCAGCAGTTCGGGATAGCCACAGAAAATCAGGCTGGCTAAGGAGCCACTCTGGGAGCCAGAAAACCTGCATTCAGACAGAGGCTCATTGTTTTGAGGTTTGTATTTAGTTTGGGTCCAGAGTGACCTGTGTTTTCAGCTCCTCAAACACTCATCACCTCCCTTCTCAGGAACAGCCATGGGGATGAACCACAAGTTCTGCCCAGAGAAACACTGAATTCATGCTCAAAGTCCATTTGCTTGGGAGGTAAAAAGCCTGCCAAGTTCTGTAAGAAAGACTGAGCCCCCACTTCTCCTAAATTTGCATCGTACTTCAAAAATACACTTTCTCCCCTTAAAAAGAACAAGAAACCTGCTCTTCTACAAAAATGGAATTACCACTTCCACTCTTCTGGGACCAACATTGGCTTTTCTAGAATTTGAAAGATCAAAAATTACTAAGAACTATTCTCTTTCTTCCAACTAAGTTTGAAGCTCCAAGCATCAGCTATTATCACCAGTGATACCATTGTCTTCACTATTCATTTTATGTTTCATTCTATGTTCTTATAACGTATTATAAGAAATAATGAAGAGGTTGAAACCACCTAAATGTCCATGACAGATGAGTGGATAAAGAAAATGTGGTATATACATAGAATGAAATAGTATTCAGCCTTAAAAAAGAAAGGAATCTTACCATTTGCTACAGCATGGATGAACATTGAAGACATTATGCTAAGTGAAATAAATCAGTCACATTATGTTAAAAATTTAGCCTATTAGAATGCAGAATAAATTCAGTTTTAAAATTTATAGTTGAATAATCATTTAAGTTTTTTCTAAATTTATGTGTAGAATTGGATTATTTGAGTATACATGTCAGCAAAATTTAATTTTAAAATATTAGATCTATATGATTTGAAGAGGTTAGATGCTCAAACAATTGAAACACTTAAAAATGAAATTGAAACATTTAAATTCAGTTAAAATGTTTAAGATGTTTTAATGAATTTGTTAATGTAAAAAATATTATTCAAAAGTTCCTCGAAAGCAATTACTAAACGTTGCTAGAGTATGGGCTTTCCAAGATAAACACAAAATAAATTATAGAAAAATTAAGTTCTTGAAGTTTAACATTATTAATTTCAATATTATTTGGTTAAACAAAAAAATGAATCTTTCCATACATAAAAGTTATTCTCAAGGACTACACATAACCTCACGTATACCATAGCTTATTTTGGAGATGAGGAATTGAGATCAAAGAAAAGTAAACTGCCTTTTCAAAGAGGAGAAAGCTAGAAAAGATGAGATTTCTTGACGTTCAATGAATTATTTTTTCAAAGACATATTATTAGACACATTTAGACATATTAAATATAGGTGATGCAGTTAGTCTAATTTTTTGTTTTGTTTTGTTTTTTTGCAGTACGCGGGCCTCTCACTGTTGTGGCCTCTCCCGTTGTGGAGCACAGGCTCTGGACGCGCAGGCTCAGCGGCCATGGCTCACGGGCCCAGCCGCTCCACGGCATGTGGGATCTTCCCAGACCGGGGCACGAACCCGTGTCCCCTTCATCGGCAGGCGGACTCTCAACTACTGCACCACCAGGGAAGCCCTAGTCTAACATTTTTAATGGTTGATTATTTCACATTGTAGTCTTGCATTTCCCATGTTGACGTCTCAGTCCTTTGGGATTACTCTAACTCTACATGGTATTATTCTAACTCTACTACGATTTCATTGTTATAGTTTCTAATGGCTTTTATTTGTGGGTGTACAGAGAGAGACTGAACTTAGGCCTTTCTTAAATGAATGACTAGTTTACCTCTTTTTTGAAATATATAAAACTTTCACAATTTGAAGTGCAAAAATCTGAATAGAGGCTCTACACTAAAGCACACCAAAAGCATAGAGTTAAAAGAAAATTCTTTAAATATCAAAAGTATACTGGTAGCCCCTGATTTATTAACAGTCACATTCAAATCTATCCTGTTTGTAAGCAATTCTGCCTCACTGCAATAAATTTAGGGTGGGCTGGTGTACAACCCAACCCCTTTATTGGCTGGAGACCATTTAATCAGGTAGGATAACTTATTAACCCCCTTCATTGGGTTTTTCCTTGGAGATCAACATTCAGGAAAAGAAGGCTAAAAGAAGGTTAGATACCCTCTTGCTAACCCAGAAGTTGGAAGGTGAGTTGAAAACTCAATTGCAACAGACACAGAGACACAAGGATACACATACAGTTGGAATCATGTGGTATGTAGATATTTCATATTGGCCACTCTTACTCAGTAATGCTAAATAAAGATTCTTCCATGTCTTTTGATAGCTTACTAGCTCATTTCTTTTTAGTGCTGAATAATATTCTATTGTCTGGTTGTACCACAGTTTATTTATCTATTAAGCTACTGAAGGACATCCTGGTTGCCTCCCAGTTGTTAGAAGTATGAATAAAGCTACAATGAACATTAATAGATTTTTGTGTGGACATAAGTTTTCAACTCCTTTAGGTAAATGCAAAGGATCACAATTGCTGGATAGTATCATAAGAGTATGCTTAGTTTTCTAAGGAACTGCCAAAATATCTTCCAAAATGGCTATAACATTTTGCATTTTCACCAACAATGAATAAGAGTTCCTGTGGCCCCAATCCTTGCCAGCATTTGGTGTTGCCATGATTTTGAATTTTAGTCATTCTAATAGGTCTTTTGCCCATTTTAAAAATAAGGTTCCTTTTCTTATTGTTGAGTTTTAAGAATTATTTGTACATTCTGGGTAACAGTCTTTTATCAGATAGGTCTTTCGTAAATATTTTCTCACAGTCTGTGACTTGTCATTCTCTTGACAGTGTCTTTCACAAATTAGAACATTTTTAATAAGGTCCAGCTTATCAATTCTTTCTTTCATGAACTGTGTCTGTGGTTTTGTAAAAAGGTATTGCCATACCAAAGGTTTCTCTTTTGTTTTCTCCTATAAGTTTTATAGTTTTGCATTTTATATTGTGGTCTGTGATCGATTTTGAGTTAATTTGTGTGAAGGGTGTAAGTTTTGTGTTTTTATTTTTTTCACATGGATGTCTAGTTGTTCTAGCACCACTTATTGGAGACTATCTTTGCACCATTGTATTGCTCTTTCTCCTTTGTCAAGGGCAGTTGACTATATTTGTATGCATCCATTTCTGTATCTCTACTCAGTTCCACTGATCTACTTTTCTATTCTTTCACTGAAACCACACTACCTTGATTACTGAAGTAAGTCTTGAAGTAATCTTTTTAGTAAGTCTTGAAGTCTGGTAGTGTTGGTCCTCCAACTTTGTTTTTCTCCATCAATATTGTGTTGGCTATGCTGGGTCATTTGCCTCTCTGTAGAAACTTTAGAATCAGTTTGTCTATATCCAGAAAACTAATTTGCTGGAATTTCAACTGGGATTGCATTGAATCTTAGGTCAAGTTGAGACAAACTGACTTCTTGCCAATTCTGAATCTTTCTATCCATGAACATGAACTATCTCTTCACATATTTTGATGATTTAATTAATCAGAATTTTGTATTTCTCCTGATTGATTTTCAAATACTGAACCAGCCTTGTATACCAGGATAAATCCCACTTGGTTGTGATGTATAATCCTTTTTATGCATTGTTGAACCCCATTTTGCTAATAATTTGTTGAGAATTTTGCATTCTTTTTCATGAGAGATATTGGTCTGTAGATTTCTTTTCTTGTAATGTCTTTGCTTGTTGTAGGCATTAGGACAATACTGGCTTTAAGATATGAATTAGGAAGTATTCCCTCTGCTTCTATACTCAGAAAGAGATTGTAGAGGGTTGTTATAATTTCTTCCTTAAATGTTTGGTAGAATTCACCAGTGAATCCATCTGGGCCTGGTGCTTTCTCTTTTGGAAGGTTGTTAAATACTGATTCAATGTCTTTAGTAGACATAAGCTTTTTCAGATTGTCTATTTCTCATGTGCCTTTTGGCATATTGTGTCTTTTAAGAAATTGGTTTGTTTCATCTAAGTTATCAAACTTGTGGGCATAGAGTTTTTCATATATTCTTTTATTATCATTTTAATGTCAATGGAATCTATAGTGATATCCTACCTTCCTGTGTGATAGTAGTAATTTGTGTCCTCACTCTTTTTCTTTGTTAGTCTGGATAGAGGCTTATCAATTTTATTGATCTTTTCAAAGAACCAGCTTTTAGTTTCATTGATTTTCTTACTAATTCCCTGTTTTCAACTTTATTGAGTTCTTCTCTAATCCTTATTATTTCTTTTTGTCTGCTTACTTTGAATTTAATTTGTTATTCTTTTTCTAGTTTTCTAAAGTGGAAACCTATAAGATTATTTATTTTAGATTTTTCTTCTGTTCTTATATATGCATTCAATGCTGTAAATCTTCCTCTAAGTAATGCTATTACTGCAACCCACAAATTTTGATAAGTTTTGTTTTGATTTTCACTTAGTTCAAAATATTTTTTTTAGTTTTACTTGATATTTATCATATGAACCATGTGTTAGAAGTGTGTTGTTTTATTTCCATCTACTTTGGTATTTTCTCATTATCTTTCTGTTATTGATTTGTAGTTTGATTTCATTGTGGTTTGAAAACAGACATTGTCTGATTTAAGTTATTTTTAAATAGTTAAGGTGTGTTTTTATGGCCTAGAATGTGGTCCATCTCAGTTAATATTCCATGTGGGCTTGAAAAAGTGGTGTGTTCTTCTGTAGTTTGATTAAGTTGTCCATAGAAGTCAATCATATCCAACTGATTGAAGGTGTTTTTGAGTGCAACTATGTCCTTACTGACTTTCTGTTGGTCAGATCTGTTCTGTTCCTGTCTTTTGTTTTCACTTTTTATTTTATATTGGAGTATAGTTTATTAACAATGTTGTGTTAGTTTCAGGTGTACAGTAAAGTGATTCAGTTATGCATAGACATGTATCTATTTTTTTCCCATTTAGATTGTTACAGAATATTGAGTAGAATTCCCTGTGCTATACAGTAGGTCCATATTGGTTATCCATTTTAAATATAGCAGGATGGATCTGCTCATTTTTGATATATGTTTGTTGAAATCTCCAACTATGATAGTAGATTCATCTATATCTCTTTGCAGAGAGATATTAGTTTTTGCCTCACATAATTTGATGCTCTGTTGTTAGGTGCATACCTATTAAGCTTGGAGAATTTACCTCTTTATCATTATTTAATGCCTTTCTATATTCATCCCTGATAACTTTCCTTGTTCTGAAGCCAGCTTTTTCAGCTTTCTTCTGAAATTAATGTAGTTACTCCTGCTTTCTTTTGCTAGTGTTAGCATGATATGTTTTTCTTCATCTATTTACTTTTAATCTACATGTGTCTTTACATTTAAAGTGGGTTTAGACAACATAAACCTGAATCTTGTTTTTTGATCCACTCTGACAATCTCTGGATACATTTAGACCATTGACATTCAGAGTGTTTATTGATTTAGTTGGATTAATATCTATTATATTCATTACTGTTTTCAATATATTGCCTTTGTTCTTTGTTCCTATTTTTGTCTTCCACTCTTTTCCTGCCTTTTGTGGTTTAATTGAACATTTTCTATGTTTCCATTTTCTCTCCTTTCTTAGCATATTGGTTATAATTCCTTTTTGTTTATTTGTTTTGTTTTTTATTTTACTTTTTTAGTGGTTACCCTAGAGTCTGCAATATATATTTCCTAACTAGTTTCCCCTGAAGGCAGCCTTTTTTGGGGAGAACACAGTGTTCTGGTATATTTCAAAATGGTTGCCCCTCCTCCTCCTTGTAACAGGAGATAATTTTTCTCTGATATTTACAGTTGGAACCTGGTCAGGCACCTGGATGAAACACACAATATTGTGGAGGACCGCCCCCCCCCCATTGGCTGGTTTCTCTGGAGTTTTTAACTCTCATGCTTTTCTACACTGACACTCCAGCAATTTGTCAATTGTAGTTCAGGTTTTCCTATTCCTACCCTGGATCCTAAGGTAGTTTCTGCTTGTGAATCTGTGCTCTGTTAAGCTGTGATTCACTGCATTTGCCTGTCTGTCTCTCCAATTCTGGGGGCTGAGTTTTGCCCTATGTCCTCCCCTCTCTTATGGATCAAAGAAGAGTTATTGATTTTTTAAAATTTATTTTTATTGAAGTATAGTTCATTTACAATGTTGTGCTAATCTCTGCTGTACAGCAAAGTGACTCAGTTATACACATATAGATATTCTGTTTTTATATTTTTTCCATTATCGTTTATCACAGGATATTGAATATAGTTCCCTGTGCTATACAGTAGAACCTTGTTGTTTATCCAAGAGATATTGATTTTAAAATTTGTTCAGCTTTGTACTTGTGGTTAAGATTGAGCAGCAACTTCCAAGCTCCTTACATGTGGAACTGGAAACTGAAAGTGTCACCAGTGAATTTTTTTAAAAGTTTGTTTTGGAATAATTATAGATATGCAGGAATTTACAAAAAATATTAGAATCCTATGTATCATTCACCCAGTTTTCTCCAAATAGTGACATTTCATCCGTGGATATTTACGAAACAGGGAAAAAACTAACAGAAATCCTACAAAAACTTCCAGAGAATAGAAAAGGGTCATCACCAACTTTGTTGAGGAAGCCAGCATGATTTTGATACCAATATCTGATAAAGAAAATTCACATAGGAGAACCCACAGGACAATCTCTCTGATTAAAAAAATCATAAAGAAAATACTAAAAAAAATGATATCCAGTGATTTATGGAAATGAAACCTATTATGACCAAATTGGGTTTATATCAATAATAAAAAAGTGATTTAAGATTTTAAAATCAGTATAATTCACCATATTAACAGATACAAGGGAAAGTCATATGATCATATGATGAGAAAACGTGTATGATTAAATACAAATCCATATAAAAAAGAAACTCAGTAAACCAAGAATGAAAGGGAACTTCCTTAATCTGATGAGGTGTATTTCCCAAAAAGCAATAGTAAACATGCCATGATGAAATGTTGAAATCTTTCCCTCTGAGATCAAAAACAGTGGAAAATCTTACACTTTATACTCTAATAATGTTACTTCAAGAAGAAATGTCTATTTTAGGGCAGTTGGGCACTTTCCCTTTATGGAAGATCCAAAAATCAATGGGCAGTATTCAAAAGTAGGCCTGCCAACAGTAGTTTCCTATGAAGAAATCCATTGTCTTTTAAAGGAAAGGGTTTGACCAAAAAAATGCAGTGACCTAATCCAACTATTTTAAATGGCTTAATTGTGTGTTTTGTTCTATTTGGATTGGATGGTAACCATGAAATTAAAGATGATGCATTTTGTTAATGTTGAAATCTGGCTGGACTATGATTAATGAGATGGCTCATATTCTAGTCACGTTGATTGCCTTAATCATGGCCCATCTCTTTTTTCATACATTAATTACAATATAAATTTGTATGTTTTCACTAGACTGACATTTTCTACATAGGAGAATAAACTTAACTTAGATTAGTTGTTTAAAAATTTGACTTCAGGGAACACTCTGATACCGATCATCCATCTTCATGGATCATTGTGTATGTATCATTGAGTAAAAGTGATTTAAAAGTCTAATTTTCTCTTCCACATTAATGTAAAACCTAGAAAAAGTTTTGCATACCCAAGGGCAATAGTGAATTTTCCCACAAATTATGACTACTCTAGTTCCCCCTTATCTGTATATTTAATTTTATTTTAATAATATAATTTTGATATTGGGGATTTTAGAGGTCAACAATCAACTTTTTCCCAATGCTTTGTAAATAGACTCTATTTGAATGAAATGTTCTATTTTAGGAAGTCTACTGTTCCACTGCTGAAAAGTTAATTGTTGGGAAATTCTTCCTTTTATTTCTCAGAAGATTCAAGTATAATCATTGTGTGTAGAGTTCCATATCTAATGTATTGATTATTCAAACTTTCCTCTTTTTCCTTATCACATTCTCACATTATTCTACTGACCATCTTCAGCCCTCTATTTTCATTCTACATGTTTTATTTTGTTTTCTTGTTTGCTTATTTCATTATTCTAGTAATCTTCATCTCTAATAAGACAAAGACCTTAACATTGTTCCCCCAGCTCAGACCATCTCAAATGAGTAGACATAACTGAAGAGACATGTGGTACACACACTGGAGAACACTGCTGCATTAGGGTTGAAACTTATTTTTTTCTGGTTACTGACAACGAATTCCAGACCTGCATACTTTTTCCTGAAAATTTTAATACAAAAAATGATATAAAAATGATCTTTCCTCTCATAACCTTACATAATAACATGTGGTAACATGTCATTAACAAGAGTTTCACTTCCATGAAGGCAGGGATGATTGTCTCATTTTTAGCACTATGTATATGAAATCTAGGCCAAGTTTGGCATATAACTAGAACTTGGTACATTTGCATGGAATGGATAGTGGAATGGATTGGTGAGGACCTTCTCTAAAATGTATTCACATCAGCACCCAAGAAGGTTGTTCACCAATAATACAGGTGCCAGGGATGGTGACAAGTCAAATAAGCTAATCTTCTGTCAGTTTTCCTCTTTTTTTTCATCTTCTATTAAGACTCAGCAGGGCTTCTTGGCTGGAGGGGTTAGTGAGAAGCCAGAAGATGATGCAGGAAGCTGGCTCCCCAATCACCATTGTCATTCCACCTCCTTCCCCAGTTCCAGATTGACTCTTGGTTCTTCAGGTTGTTGCTCAATAGAGAAGGACAATGGACACATCTTCTGGGCAGTGACAGATGATAATTGCTTTGTGATGCTTGTTATGAGCAGGTTTCTAAACTTTCTGCTCTTGGAAAACCTATGACTTGTCAGTTTTCTGATGATTTGCACAAATAATTCTTTGGCTTGATATTAAAAATAGGACTTTATAGAAGGTCATTATTCACAATGACAATAAAGTGAAGAATTATGTTGCAATCAAGTGGTAAGAGAAAAGCAATTGAGAAACTTTACTTTTTGTTTTATAAACATTTTTCAAGAAATATGATATAACTGCTACACCAAGTCAAGAGATTAATATTCCTGTATAAAATAGATTTGCAATGGGTATAATAATTTTTGATGCTCAAACCACAGAAATATTATATATGATGTTTTAGTTGATAATGAAATTTGATCCAGAGTCTAACAATGACTATAGATCTGGCCCAAATGCCTCTGCTTTCATAGTTCATATAAATGGCAACTTTGCAATGAGACTTAAAGGTTTAAAGAAGCCAAGTTACAGATTTTTTTTTCTTTTTCCAGCTTTCAAAAATACCAATTTGGATATTCAAAAGCATACTAGAGGAAGTATTTGAAGATGATGCACTTAAAAAAGACGTTTGTTTCACAAAACTGCAAGAGGTCCATATATATATGGATCATATGGATGATATATAAATGTGTGTCTATATGTATATATTTACATACACATTACATATATGTATATAATATGTAATGTGCATGTATATATATATTTAGATATGGACATCTTGAAGTTTTGTGAAATGAAGATACACGTTTTTAACTGGTTTCTATTATAGAATTGACTAATGGATTAAAAGTTCAAAATGCAATGTTGTGATAATAGGTGGCACTCTTTCCAAAAGATTACCATCACTGCTCCTTCAAGCCTTTCTTAATTATTCTCTCTTGGTTATTATTTTTTGGTTATCCTCTACTACCAAACTCTTCAAATGTTGCCTAGCACACAACATTCAGTTACATTGAATCTATTCAATGTAAGATGTTAAGATCTACAATAAGAACAAATCTTCTGTACATGATATTGTGAAGAAGGGGAATCTAAAGAGCTTCAATTAAGTTGTCCTTACCTTTCCCACTATCTTATACATTTTCTCTGACCAATTCATTGCTGAATATATAAGGGAAGCAGACAAGTCATGGGCAAACCACAGGAGAATCAATAAATCCTAAATACTCTTTTCTCAACTTGACTAAAAAATTTCTTTGTTCCAAAAGTGATTCTCAACCTTTTGCTCTCTCACTACCCTGAAGATATTTGGTTATGTGTGGAGACATTTTTAGTTGTAACAACTAGGGTAAGGATTCCACTGGCATTTAGTGGATAGAGACCAGTCACGTCTACAGGACAGCTAACCACAATAAATAATTATCTGGTCCAAAATGTAAATAATGCTAAGGTTGAAGAAACTTTTACTCGATAACCTTTAAATATCCCTGATTAAACTCAGCAAATCTTACTGCCATACATAATTACACTGCTTATTTTTTTTTCTTCCCTCACCCACATTTCTTTTTTTAACATCTTTATTGGGGTATAATTGCTTTACAATGGTGTGTTAGTTTCTGCTTTATAACAAAGTGAATCAGTTATATATATACATATGTTCCCATATGTCTTCCCTCTTGCGTCTCCCTCCCTCCCACCCTCCCTATCCCACCCCTCCAGGCTGTCACAAAGCACCAAGCCAATATCCCTGTGCCATGCGGCTGCTTCCCACTAGCTATCTACCTTACATTTGTTAGTGTGTATATGTCCATGACTCTCGCCCTGTCACAGCTCACCCTTCCCCCTCCCCATATCCTCAAGTCGTTCTCCAGTAGGTCTGTGTCTTTATTCCTGTCTTACCCCTAGGTTCTTCATGACATTTTTTTTTCTTAAATTCCATATATATGTGTTAGCATACGGTATTTGTCTTTTTCTTTCTGACTTACTTCACTCTGTATGACAGACACTAGGTCTTAATTGCTTAATATTTTAAGTGAAAGCAGAAGTACCATAGTCCCCCCCCCATCTGCTGTTTCATTCTCCTTGGTTTTAGTTACCCATGGTCAAACTTGGTCTGAAAATATTAAATGAAAAATTCCAGAAATAAACAAATTGTAAGTTTTAAATTGTGTGCCATTCTGTGTAACTTGATGAAATCTCACGCTGTCCTGCTCTGTCTCACCCAGGATGTGAATCATCTGCCCGTTAGTCACTGAGTAGCTGTTGTGTTTATCGCAGTGCTTGTGCTCAAGTAAACCTTTTACTTAATCACAGCCCCAAGGCACAAGAGGAGTGATGGGGCAATTCGGATTCACCAAAGAGAAGCCATAAAGTACTTCTTTTAAGTGAAAAGGTGAAAGTTCTAGACCTAATGGGGGGAAAATGTATTCTGATGTTGCTAAGATCTACGGTAAGTACAAATCTTCTGTACATGAAATTGTGAAGAAGGGAAAAGAAATTCAAGCTAGTTTTGCTTCTGCATCTCACACTTTCTGGCCATAGAGCATGAAAAGTACCTAGTTAAGATGGAAGAAAACATTAAATTTTGAAAAGAGACCACATTCACATCACTTTTATCACTGTATGTTGTTATAATTGTCCTATTTTATTATTAGTCATTTTTAATATCTTACTGTGCCTGATTTATAAATTAAACTTTATTATAGGTATGTATGTATAGGAAAAACAGTATATATAGTGTTTGGTACTATGCTCAGTTTCAGGCATTCACTGGGGGTCTTAACATGTCTCCTGAAGATAAGGGGGGGCTCCTGTAATAGTTTTGGAAGAGGCAATTGATTTTCGTTTAAAAAGTACAAGTAAAGATGATCTGAATTCACAGCTGACTAGGGTATATACCTTTGCTCATGGTCTGAAATACAGATTCTCTTACTGAAGAGGTGGCCTGTCTGCTTTGCTTCACTTGTATCAGAGTTTCTAGTGGCAAACAACAGAACCCATTCTGATTGGTTTAAACAGAAATGGGATTTATTGAAGGATATTTGATAGCTTAGAGAATTTCCAAGAGGGCCAGATGGTCAGGGATAGAAGTTACATGTCCAAGAAAAATGTGCAAAAGCTGTTGGAGTTGATGAAGCAAAGAACTCACTGCAGGGACCCAGAAACCAGCAATGCATGCCCATGATGCTGCAGGGTGATGCCAGAGGCTTCCCCAAGAGAACCAACTTCACTATCCTTCTTACCCTTCATAAAAAATGGATTCTTTCTGGGCCTTCCTTTCTCACATTGCTTTCTTATAAATTGAAGTCCCATACTGGTGCATCTGTTTGGTGAAGCCTGGTTCCACTTGTACCCTAGTTGTAAGAGCAGCTGGGAAGGCAAATTATTGACTGGCAATGTGGAAAGTTGTTTAAAGGATGCTGCACAGTCACAAACATGTGAAGTATTCACTTTACCATTGTTCCTCCATACTACCCATAGCAAAGCATACAATTACATAATGCCTTTGCTGAGCACTAGGCTATATGTAATAGTGGAGTATCCTGCTTCAAAGTCAATGTGGGAGCAATAAAACTGTGTCCTGGTCTTAGTACTTACAGTGAACTTAAAAACCAATCAACTCAGCTGGCTAGTGGAAAATTTATATAATTTTTTGGGAACACAATTGAGCATAGTATGTAATTTAGACTGTACTCAGGAATTGTTTAAGATAGGTACTGTTATAATTGCCATTTCATAGATGAGAAAATTCAGGCACAGTAAAATTAAGTACTTTACCTTAAATCACATAGAATATAAGCCAGAAACACTAGCATTAAAACCAGGCATTTTTCTCCAGAATCCATACATTTAATCACTTTTTATTACCTCCAGTTTTATACATGAAGATACTGAGCTTCTAGTGTTAAGGAATTTGGCCAAAGTTACACCGGTAGGGATTTCCCAAGACAATTTTTTTAAACGTTACATTATATGAATTCTAGTAGTGGGAGAATTTTAACCCACTCCTGGAAAGTCATAATCATATAATACAAAGTAAACAAAGGTGTACAAATGTTAGGCTTACGTAAAAGTCATGCCTTAAATTCTATGTATACAAAGTGTAGTTGATGCAATATGTAGTATACAGGTGCAAAAGTGGATCCCATCCACCAGATGAGAGTGCTCACTTTTAATTCACCTTGGGGAAGCAAATAGTGAGCATGTCCTAACAAGAAATCAACAGAATATATATGACTTCAGCTGGGCCAGTACTGTGTTCTACTTTCCTTTCAGTCCTGGAGGATCTCCATAAACCTCCTCTGGCAGTCCCTGCTTATAGCCCACTCAATAGACATCACTCTTCCTCTACACTCTGAAAATTATGCTCCTCTCTGCCCTTATTAATGTAACCCTGATTTTTCTCAGGTAGTACAGTATTTCTCAAAGGAGTCCTGTTGGTACTTTAGGAAGAAAAAGTTTTGTTGTATGTATTTTAATCATTGCAAATCATTCAAACATAATTTAGGAAGTAAATAAGTTATAAATTAATGTCAATAAATAAAATAATTATTAATATTTAAAAACAAAATCCCTCTTGTCTTAGATTTAGTTTAGAATTTAAATGAGTGAATCTATAATTAGCATTTATCACTTGGTAGAATCACATGTCTGAATTACTTATTAAAAAAAATCTTTTAGGTGATGGTATCACGTATTTCTGTGCCTTTGGCCCAATTTCCAGGTTTTGCTCAAATCTTATAAAGGCTTTTATTTTTTATTTCAAGTTTAATTATAGACAGACTCTATTGTCATTCAGTAAGTAGCATGACAATCACTTTCCAAAAAACTTCAGCTCTTGGAAGTATGGCTCTGTGAAATATTTTGGAGGGATTCCAGGAGACTGGGAGTAACCAGTATTCCTTCTGTTGACAGCATTCTTGGGGCAGATATAGGTGGCATGACAAAGGACAAGGATGATTCAGTCTGATATTGAATATATCCCATATTAAATCAAGACTGACCACCCTTTTACTGAAAAAAAAAATCCACCCATCTGCTGTTATCAATGAGGGTTATATGATGATAATATCACTTTTCAGAAATGTGACACAATTGTTTTTGTTTAATAAAATTAATAAGGTCTATGGCTTTTAGGCCATTGTTTATATTCTCAAAGAATATCCTTGAAAATTACCTAGTAATACTTGCAGCATAATTTTATGGCTTTTAGCTACCATTTCATAGACAGGCTTGGAATACTATGTACCTTGAGTCATTTCAATTGGGTTTTCCAATTTCTGAGACAGGGACTGAAAAATATTTAATTAAGAAGACAAAAGTCCTGAGCAAACGTAACACCATGCTGTGTCCTATAAAAATGTTGATCTTTTCCTGGGACTGAGAGTCTGGTTTAATTTGGGGGCAGCATTTAGGATGTCTGGAGGCCACTGACAGGCAAGATGTGTTCTTACAGCAAAAATGATCAAATTCAATGTGAATCCAGAAACAGAGGAACACAGTTCAAAATAATGACTGCCATTTCTAAGTCATTACATGTTTAAATTGCCACATATATCAATTGAGAAGTTTCAAAATGTACATTCTTCGATTATATTAAGTACAGATTTAAAGGGATCTAGTCAGAAAGCAGGAGTTAAGTCACCATGATAGGGTCTCTCTCTACCCTTGAAAACCTCTCTCCCTACCCTTGAAAACCTCTCTCCCTTTGTTGCATGTGGTGCTGCTATGTGAGAAAGCAAGTGTAGGGGAGTGAGAGAGAAAGAAATGGAGAAATCTTGCCCCATTCTCTGGTAAATTTTGAGCGGAAGAGGAAATAGGTACCTGAATATAACCAAATGTCTATTTGAAGGAATCAAAAGTTACAATAACAAGATTATGCTACAAATTAAAGCTTTTTTATGTTTGAATGCATTGAGGCCCTATTAATTGGTGATTTTAACTTTTCTATTTTCCCATGTGGGAAAGTAGGGGTGGTTGGGGAATAAGTAGAAAAAAAAAAAAACATAGACACATGCCTTGACAACATTTATTAGAGCAAATTAAAATACCTCAGCTTGGTCTGTCACTGAGCAGAGACTGGTCAGTCAAAACTTCTACACTCATTTAATAAGAAAAATAAGATAGTATTTGTTTGACTTAACTCCTACTTAAGGAATTGAGGACACATGGCTGTTTCCTTCCAATGAACTCAGGAAGGCCCAAGAGATGGGGCAGGGTGGTGGTTGTATCCTAAGTGTGTGAAAATGCAGCTTGCTGTGTGGGCCCCTCTTTCTCCCATGTTCCTTCATAAACTCAGCCTTCCCAGAGACAACACATTTTTTGCCTCTGATCTGGCTGTTCATGAATGCTGACCTTTGCCTACCTCAGTGCCAGGTGAAACCTGGAGTCTCCCATCCATGGCTTTGGTCCTCTCTCTTTCTGCTTCCTGTAATGGATGTCCTTTCTAATATTTTCAGTACTTTCTATGCTTAACTTTTCTAACTGAAAAGGTTGAACCCTTGTTATGAACTGAGGAAAATACCCTATTTGGGCAAACACCTTGCATAATAATAATATTATTATTATTAATAGTAATAGTTATTATTATAATAATGCTTCAACAGAACATTCTTCAACTTGCTTTTTAAGGTCACTATTTTTTTTGATTTTTTTTCCATGCTGATATTTACTTAGTTCATTAATGTTAATTTCTGTATAGTTTTCCATTATGTGAATATATCACTTCTTTATTATGGCATTCATTCAGCAAATGTGCATTAAGCACCTACTTTAGTTAAGGTACCAGGTTCTGGGGATATAAGAATGAACCAAACGATGAAGGTCCATCTATCATGTAGCTTACATTCTTAATGGGAGAAGGAGCAAGCAGGTAATAAACCAATTGACATATTATATGTCAGCTAGTATGTCCTTTAAAGAAACTAAAGCTGGATAAGGGAATAGGGAGTGGTCGAGTGAGCTGTTTTAGACGGTGGAGTCCAGAAAGAATCTTCTTATAAGGTGACATCTAAGCAGAGCTGGATTGCAATGAAGTAGTGAACTCCACAGATATTTGAAAGAAGAAAATATTAAGCAGAGGAAATAATGTTTACAAAGATGGAAGGGTAGGAGCATTCTTGGTACATTCCAGGAATAATGAGGAAACCCATATGACTGAATTGCAGAAAGGAAGGGGGATAATGGTTGGAGATGAGGTCAGAAAATAAAGTGAAAAATCAGGTCATCTAGGACATTTTAGACCATATTAAGTATTTAATTCTGAATATGATCTGTTTCAACCACAGGAATAACTCTATGTGGTTTTAGTTACATGAGGACTATTCTAAGCACTATACTAAGAATATAATGGAAAATTACAAGTTTGGAAGGAGAGAAAACAGGTAAGATCCTATTGCAATAGTCCAGGCACGAGATAAGGAAGACATGGACCAAAGTGGCATGTTCCAGTGACATGTTCCACTTGCAGTGGTGGAAGTGATCACATTTGGACTATATTTTTATATGAATCATCAAGATGTTCTGATGCTTGGGATATGGAGTTGATAGGGAAGAGGCAAAGATAACCCCATACTATATTAATAATAATAATTCAGGCTACTTCCTACTTCCCATTTTGTTCCCATTTTAAACTATTTGGTTTTTAATTATTCGCAATATAGTTTCTTTACTCTGATTATCTTTCTCTCTCGATCTCTCTCTATATATATATATATATATATATATATATATAGAGAGAGAGAGAGAGAGAGAGAGAGAGAGAGAGAGATGGCAAGTATACAGTTAAGTATTAGGAAGGGATCCAACTTGGGTAGCATGTAGGAAAGAAACATGAAAGGGAAGAGTTGGAGACAAAACCTAGGAAGCCACATTTGAGGAAGATATTAAGGAATTTGTACATCATTTTGTATAGAGGAGAATCATTGTCACCTTTAGCAAAGCAATGCTATGTTAAGAAAGCTGCAGGAAGATCAACTCGAAAGTTCCAGATTGGCAAGGAAATAGTCAGGACAAAGGGATCCAGATAAGAGATCCTGGAAATTATTTGAAAAATGGGGGCCTAGGTTCAGATAGTGGATTTTTAAAGCCACATTTTTCAAAGGGGAAGCCTAAGGAACTACTTGTGCTCCTCAAAGCCTAGCTGTGAGTCAACAAAAAAGCTACAACTTATTCTGTACTTAACAGACAAGGCAATCTTTTAAAAATGAAACCTTATCACATATCTTTGCTATTTTAAATTTTGTAAGAATTTCACATTACTTTAAGAATAACATCCTAATTCATTGTCTTTATCTACAAGGCTCTGCATGTTCTGAGCCCTGCCAAACTCTCCAACTTCATCTCATATATGAGTCCACCATACTAAGGCCACATTGGCCTCCTTTTTCTACAGTTGCCTCACTCTCATCTTTCAAGCCTCAGACCAAACTTAATCTCCTCAGTGGCCCCTCACTGTTCCCTTTTCCCCAATGACCATTTACAGACCTTCTGTTTATCAGAACTAATTAGAATTTGTAATAATCCTGTTAATTAATTTACTGAATTGGTTACTGTTTATATAGTCATGTCTTGTAGGCTTCATGGGGCAGCACCCAGATTTTATTTGGCTGTATCTCCAGCACCAAGCACAGTGCCTAGACCAAATAAGGGCTCATAAGCATTCATTGAATTATAGCTTATGATTACTTCAGTAGATCATTTTTGTCAAAGATTATTTGCTTCTGCCTAGCAGATTTTAATAAAAAAATGTTAACAGTCATTAAATGCTTCTGAAAAGATATCATATTCATTTGGTAATTAAATTCTATCTATGTGATAAGAAGTACCTCCTTTTTATAATAGGAACAAGATTGGGTTTGAGGTACTCTGACACATTAACCTTTCTGAAAAAATCTTACTGAGAATATGCTCAGAAAATGATCGATGAAACAAGCAATGCAAAATCTTGATACTTGTTGAATCTTGGTGATGACTACATAGGCATTTATTTCATAATTCCATGTAATTCTGTTTCTTTGAAAATTATAACAATAAAACATTAGAAAATATATTATATATCCAGGATGTGTCTTTGAGTTCTCTTGAAGGTAGAACCTAATGGGAGACCTTGGGTGCAGGTACCTTGAGAGACAGTCAGTGAAAGGAGAAGGGAGTGAGTGAGAAGAGTAAGATGGAGAAGAGGGGCAGGAAAAAAGGATGCACTGATGAGCATGTTATCATTGCAGGAAACTGAGGATCAATCCAGCTGGGGACCCCCTGAGGTATCACGTAAAACACACCACAAAATTGTCTTGCCAAAGGGAAGGGAGATGGAGTGTTAATCTACTGAAGTCAGGGGCCAGTGATAGAGGGTTGTTCCCATGGTTTTGACTTCCTCATGTGTCCAGGCTAAAAAGATTGAGCAGCCTACCATGGCTTTGGAGAAAGTTCCAAGGTAACAAATCAGACAGGTACAGCGAATGGAAAGGGAGTGGAACTGTCCAACACAACTGATGACATCGGTTTGGGTGAAGGGTTGTAGCACAGGACACCACAAAAAATTTGGCATGATACATGTATGTGTGCATTTTGATAACAGAGCAACTGTTTTACTAGCTCCTCCATTTCTTTGCAAATAGAATTTATAAATCCAGTGCAGCTGCTATGAATCCTCCATGATTGGAAGGTTTGTGTGTGGCCTATGAAACAGGCAAAATAGTAACTATTTATTTATTATTTAGATGTAATTGAAAATAAGATGTAGTGAACTTTGCTACTTTGGGGATTTATCTTTTGGATTGTAGACTCTCTTCTCTTCATATTTTGGTGGTACCATCTTAAGAGTGATAAGAGAAAATCTGTAAGAAAAAAAAATCTAAGAGGAGCAAATACAGGTAATAGGAATTAGATGAAATGATTAGTCCTGTTCTTTATCAAGAGTAATATTACAGTCAAAGTATACTTTTGTTACCTTGTTGATCCTAAATATTTTAGCAGGATGAACATCTCAATATATTTTACTGTATTTTACTGTATTAAACTTTCAACCTGGGACTAGAATTTGACAAATGAAATAAATATTGTAGCCTATAATGTGTGAGTGGTGATCAGATTTTTATATATATATATATATATATATATATATATATATATATATATCTGAACTCAATTTTAATGCATCTAGAACATAGACTAATTAATTTTCTTTACTAATAATATCAGTTTAAAGACATTTACAAAGCATGTATTCTGGGCTAGACATCTCATGATTTTGAGTCAAGGAACACAGTCATTCAGTAGGCAAGATGTCCCTTCTAAACCCTGTTTTCCTCTGAATATAATGAGGACAAAATGCAAAACATGCAGTACGTAACTAAAATTTTTAATTTTAAGGACTTGTCCTTAAAAAGCTGCATCATGAATAAAATCATTACTTTCCTACCTTTAATGAATGAAAGGAGACAGTGAGATGATGAGAGAAGTAGCTTCACCTCAGTCATAGAACCATAACATTTTATAACCTTGGGCGATTTGTTAACTATAACCATCTAATTTAACAGTTAATTTTACACAAGCACATAAATGTCAATTAAGAAATGTGTGAGTGCAGTGAATCAAGGTTGCTGAACAAATTTCTCTTAAGAGAAGTTTCCAAATCCATAGCTGGTCTTAACAAAATTTTTATTCTATGTATTTCTGATACAAATCCTTTCATGATTTCCATTGCTTGTTTAAAGTTTTCCAACAAGTTTCCAACAAGTTCTCATACTAGCTCAGAAATGGCAGTGAAAGACAGATATCACCACCTTATTCCTTCTTCCTATCAATTTTTAATAATAGAACTGAAGGATTAAATAAACCAAACAACAAAACTATACTAATTAATTTGATATCCCTATCAAGTAATAATTTTATCTGCCCTATCTATCTATTCGTCCATTCACCCATTCATTCAGCCATCCATGAATCCATAATTAGGTATTCATAAACTCATTAATGGCACATATATCGTGGTGTGCTTGGAGTGAGTTTGCACTGGATAATGAAAGCTGATTCTGTGCGTCTTTTTCCAATTTCATATTTAATGACACCAAGGCGATAGCTTGAAATTGGACACGGTGAGACTTTTTACACTATAGAAAATATTGAATGCTATAAGTCATCACCACAACCCCTGCTGCAGTGAGCGGTGTTAAACATTTACCAGCATAGCACAATTATGTCAGTATCTCCACTTGGGGTTGGTTTAAAAATTTAAGCACAGTGCAAAATAGATGACAAACCTGAGGATAATGGGGAGTTTACTAAAGTAACTGTCAGTTGCACCCCAAATTTAAAGAATAATTTTTTTGATTAAAAAATCATAAATCTATAAATCCTAGGAAAAGAAAAATTATTTCCTTGCAGTTGTACTGAGAAAGAGTCACATTTTCCTTTTGGTGTTATAAAAGACGCTGTTGAAATGCACATTTCTTCTTTGATTATCTATAAAGGCTAAAGTTATGCTATTTAAAAATATATATCATTTATTATTGTACCAGATTATAAAAGAACCATATGAAATATTGATTTTTTTCTAGCTTCTTGAATTGAATGCTTAGATTATATAGTTTAAGATTAGATGTTATGAAAAATATTGTTTTCCTCTAAGTTTAGGTTTAGAAAATTTTCCATAAATTTTTACATGTACACCTTAACAGTTACCATTATCACTCCAAATAGTTTCTTTCTTTCTTTTTCTTTTTTATTTTCTAAATTTTTGACTTGAAAATGTCATTCCTTTGTTAGGAAATTCTAGTTTTATTTCAATATTATCAAAATATGTAGACTTAAGTTCTACTCTTTAAAATCAATATAATGAGAATGATGTTTTAACTACAGTTGAATTTGTTTTTATTTTTGTTTTATGAACATGTATATAGTTTCTGTTATGTAGCTATTAACATCAGCTCATTTTTCAAATCATTATATTTATCTGACTTTACCATATAAGTTCTGTCTTCCTTATCTAGCATTTATGAAAATAGATCTTTAAGTCATTGTAATTATATCTGCATCATTATAATTTTAATATTACTTAAGTCTAACCTTTTGTGTTTTACATGTTACTAACATTTTTTGATACCTAAAAGTTTAAGACTAGATTATTCTTCACTGTGAGCTACACATTTATCAAGATAAGATACACTTATCTTTTAATATTTAAGTTTTAGCTAGAATTCTATTTCTCCTTATATTCACATCAATATCCTTGCTGTTTATTTATCTATAGTTTCCTGTCGTAGTTTGCCTATCCCTCTATTTTTAAAAAAGCATCATTAAATTTTACCAGTGGGCTTCCCTAGTGGCGCAGTGGTTGAGAGTCCGCCTGCCAATGCAGGGGACGGGGGTTCGTGCCCCGGTCCGGGAAGATCCCACGTGCCTCGGAGCAGCTGGGCCCGTGAGCCATGGCCGCTGAGCCTGCGCGTCCGGAGCCTGTGCTCCGCAACGGGAGAGGCCACAACAGTGAGAGGCCCGCGTACCGCAAAAAAAAAAAAATAAAAATAAAAAAAAAAAATAAATTTTACCAGTGTCTTTTGTTCATATTTAAAATACATTTTAATATAATCTACAAATTTCTTTTAATAGGTGTTAAATCTATATAAGTTTACTGAGCTTTCCTAAGAATTATTTTGGTGATTTTTGCATTCATTGATTTCTTGTTTTACATCTTCTCTTTATTTCTATCTTTAGAAATATTGCTTAAATTTTCTTAACACTTTTCTCTTTATAGTGATTTTAAGTTATATATGCTGTCTTTATTCACTTTGGTTATTTTCACATTAAAAATAATCTATTTGTTAATTAGAATGTACACACTGTGAAGGAGGGACTAAGATCTGATCATTTATCTCTGCCATACCAGCATTGAGCAGGTCCTTGCCCAGGGATGATGCTAAACAACTATTTGCTAAATGAATAAATAAATCAATAGGTGTTATTAATAAAACAAATTGATTTGCTATATTAAATAAAAAGAGAAGTTTAGAATATCTTCATTTCTTTCCTCTTCCTCAGTCCTGCCACTACCTTGTTTTAATTTAAATAAAACAAAGATATTTTCATTGATTTATTTTTAAGTGATATGTTCTTTCTTATCCAAGAATTACTTTTTGACATTTGTCAAGTTTCTTAACTATGTTTATAACAGTTACTCAGACACCAGGCCTGTGTTAAGTTCACTACTCACTGCCTTTTCTTTTGAACCACACATACCCTCAAATTGAGTTAATTATTGGTTTTGATGCATTTCTTGGTTAAGTGAAGCACTTCCTTGAGTAATTTTTTTCAAGACAGATAACTGAGTAGCACACTTTCTGAGTCATTGTATGTCTGAGAAGGTCCTTCTATCCTTACTAATAAATGTTGACTTGGCTGAGGTTAGAATTCTTGGGTCACAAACATTGCCCCTAAAACCCAGAAAATACTTCCCTATTGCCTTATTCAATACATTGCTGTGGAAGAAAAGTATGATGGTATCTTCATAGGTCTTATTTTACTCTTTCTGCCTAGAAGCTTTTAGAACATTTTATTTTTATACTCAAAGAAATACAAAATAAGTTATTAAATTTGTTTAATTGTGGGTCAATTTTTATTTTTTTAAACTTGAGATTAATTTATATTCTTACAAAACACACAAAATGGGTGAGGGGGGTCAAAAGGTATAAACTCCAGTTATAAAATAAGTCATGGGGATGTAATGTACAGCATGGTGACTATAGTTGATAATACTGTATAGAATATTTGAAAGTTGTGAAAAGAGTAGATCTTAAATTTCTCATCACAGGAAAAAAAATTGTAATTACGTATGGTGACAGATGTTAAGTAGACTTATTGTAGTGATCATTTCACAATATATACAAATAAATCATTATGTTGTACACCTGAAGTTAATATAACATTATATGTCAATTTTATTAATATCTATTATTCTTAGACTCCTGAACTACTTGTTCAAAACTTTCTTCAGTTCAGATATTTTAAAATTAATTGGATTATTGCATCTCTTTGCTTTTTAGAATTCTGTTTCATACTTATTCAATCTCCTGGTTCTAAATGTCTTGTTCTTATATCTCTGATCATTTGCTTTCTCTTCAAATCCTTTACTTCTGAGTTTTGGGTGAATTTCCTGAGTCTTTCTCAAATACCTCCTTCAGATTTCTAGAATATAATGAATTATTTATTTGATTGCTCTTTAAAATTTGGTGGTGATTATTTTCACTTGCGAAAATCATTGCTAATAGCAAGCTTTCCTTTTCATAAATGTTATATTCTTTCAGATTGGATTAGGAATAAGAGTTAGCAATTTTTTAAGGAAAAAATATTTCATAAACAATGCATGTTCTCTGCTTTTGAAAAGTTTTTTATATTGAGCTGCTGTGTTTTTCACATATTGACTATTCTGAGTATAGATTATAGAGTATACTCTATGATAACACAGTATGTGATTTTAAATGTATTCTTTTAGAGATTATTTGCGTCATTAAATCAGACAAACAATCCCAAAAGAGGGAAAATGTTTATATTTTCTAAAGTGTCTTCAATAACTGTTTGGGGATTTAATAGGCCACGAGAAATAATGGAAAAGCTCTAGGAATCCAGTGTGCAGTAGGAAAGTTCATGGGGTGTCTACTGCTTCCTGCTCAGCTACTTTGTGTATCTGTGGGTATAGTTCCCACAGTTGTTCTTGAAGTTTTTGTGCCTTGTATAGACTGACCCTTGTCTACATTCCACTCCATCTCCTGTGCATAACTTAAAAATTACTTCAACTGCATGTGGCAAATCCCAAATAAAAATAGCAGTGAATAACCTTCTATTTCTCTTTCATTGTTGAATGAATAAATGGTTAATGGAGACATACAGTATGTTGAGAAAGGAAGAAGTAGGATCTGGCACCCAGTTATATATTTTGAGATCAAATAAAGGAAGCCAGAGGCCTCAACAAAAGACACTTAAAACAAAAAATCTTCAAGGATGAATTTGATAAGAATATTTGACTATTTAACAGTGCAGCTAGCCCCTAGTTGAAACTGTTTTATTGTTATCATCCACGAATATTGAAGTCATATTAGATACGATGGTGGTCAAGAGCATGGGCCATAGGCTCTGCCACATTTGGGTCTGAATCTTGTCTTTGCCACTTACTGGCTATGCAGCATTTAGCAAGCTACATCACTTCTCTGTGTGTCAGATTACTCACCTCTAAAACGGGTAAAAGGCTCTCTTACAGCATTATGGAAAACACATGCAAAAATACTTATAAAAAACAAACCTGATACAGAGGAGGTCTCATTTAATCTAGATATTATTATCATCATATAGAATAATAACAGTGTGTATAAGACATTGAGTTCATCACCAAGCCAGGAAGAAAATGATATCTCTCTCATTAAAATGTAACGTTAGGATGTTATCAATTTTTAGAATTCTCTGATTAGTATCCCAGGCTATATTCAATGCAATTCAGAAAATTAATGACTTCTAAGAGCCTCAATATAAAAGAGTATGTGGTTCTATCTTGTCGCCAAGAGTTTCCAAACTTTTCTTTATATTTGAATTACCTAGGGATCTCTTAAAAACTTTGAAGACTAGGTCATACCCTAGACCAAATAATCTATAATCTCTGGAGTTAGGACAGAGGTGTCAGTATTTTTTTAAAGCCCTCCAGATGATTCCAGTGCTCCTATAATATAGAAACCACTACTCTAACATATGATAACCTTATCTGGCATTTAGTATCCTTATTTGAAGAACTGAATAGCACCTTTATAAAAAGGTAGATTTTAAAATTAAATGAGATATGTAAACAAATTTCTAAATATCATATAACTATGGTCTCAATAAAAGATAGTTTAATTCTACAAACTTAATTTTCTTCCAATGGATGCTTTAGATGATTTGAATTCATTTAGAGAGGACTGAGTGTTCTATTTTCTAAAATCAAGATATTATATATTTTTCTTAAAATCTTCAATGTATGAGAAACACTAGTATCAAAAATTACATTAAAAATCCTGATTAAAAAAAAAATTTTCTCACATGTCCTTCTGTTACTAAGAACAGTAAAATTGTTTATCATGTCTGAATGAAGAGTGAGCAATATATTGGTCATTCTTTATAAGAGAAATACCTCATCACCCAGCACACTACACTGTATTGACGTCAATGTTCTGAAACAATTTGTTTGCTAAAAGTCTCGCCAAATCAATGAAAGTAAAAAGTCTCAATTTTTTAAAAAACAATGTGGTTTGTGGTTAGTGGCAAAACCCCACAATATCCACACATGTCTAGAACTGTAATTGGTTTTTTTAAAAAAGATTTACCCATAAAACAGGTAAAAAGACATTTGAAAATTAGAAGGCACTGTTATTTCTTTTCAAAACAGGGGCATCCATTATCATTGTTTTCTTAGAATTATGAATTTCTATGTGTTATGTCCACTTTTATGACATAGACAAGGGTGTGGAGCAGAGAAGACATAGCAGCTAGGACCACCTAGGGGACCCTCCATTGTGGGTGATGTCAAGACTTAGGACATAACATCTTTAAAGAATCTTTTAATCTTTTGTAGGCAAGAACCTAAGACCAACACAGCATCTCTGGGGATAATTTATTTGATACATTGTTGGTATCACCCCAAGTATCACTTACTTCTGTAATTCCATTTTACTAAATTCCATCTGTGTCCAATTAAAATCAAACAAACCCACCCTCAAACACCGTCTACTATAAAATTTGGAAGGAATCAGATGTAGAGTCACAAACCATTGTTGGCATGGAACAGTTTAAAATAAATGCCCTTTCACCAAATATTTTCAAAAGTGTCAAAGGCATAGTAGAAAAGAGAATCACTGAAAGGAAGTATTTTATATTTGACAAGTCAATAAATTGTTGATGGGTTTGGGCTAAGTGGTCTACAGATTCCAAGGTGGCATACTTCTATCTGACTTTCTTATAGGTTCTAAAATTCTCAATCTGGGTTTGGTTGAGAAATTTAGATTCTACTATTGGTGGGCATTTTATTACATGCATGAGCTTTCTGTGAAATTAGAGTAAAACTGTATAAAAAGGAATTTGAATTTCTAGCACTTGTGTATGTTGTCCCTGAGGCCATGAGACAGGCTTTGGACATTTACCAGTAGTTGAAGATATCTCCCATCACATTGACATTAGCTTTAACTGCCAGGTGGAGAGGATATTGAAAGTAGGTTGTGCTCCAAAATTTAGAGTGAATATAAACAAACAAAGAATGTCCCCCAACCCCAAACACTTCCCTTGTAAGAACCTGCAACAATTCTTATTCTTGCAATGTCTCCTTTGAAAGCAATATTTTGTCATCTTGAGAAAAAATATATACTTTCCTATCCTTATGGGACAGCAATTACCCAGGAATGGTGCAAGGCAGGAAATGGAGTCAGGCGTGTTGGGAAGTATGGAGCTGGGCTGCACGGGCAGCAGAAATTCCCCCAGAAATTAGGCACTCAGAAAATTTTGCTTTCTTACTTACAAAATTTTCTCCTTTTCTTTTCTTTTCTTTTTTTTTTTTTTTTATAGTGGACAGTCTCAGACCAGGTTATTCTTTATGTTCTCGTCTCACGGCATCATGTAAAACCATGGTGGGGCTCATTTTTCAATGTGGCATGATGTTCAAGACTCGACACATATCAACAGTAAGACTGGCACCCTGGACAACAGAGTGGAAATATTCACTTTGAAAAGGAATATCATAAACCAGAATATGAGAAGCACATTAAAGCTCACGTCTATAAAACACAACCTCTGCCCCCAAAGCTGACATTTGACCCGTAATACTTGCATATGAAAAATTATTTTCTGCAGTCTAAATGCGCATTTCAGAAATTGATCTGAGGACAATTGGTGAACTTTTTCATACAGCGATAGAATTTCAGAAAACCATGATTTTCTGAGCTTAGTTTCATTTACTCTCGCGAGTAAAGCTTAAGAACTAGGATGTTAGGTCTAAAAAGGAGTTATATTCCCTGTGACATTTATCTTCATTCTAAGAGAGTTCGCTTACGTAATTGTCCTCCATTTTCAGATGGCAGTGAAGTCAACCCTACTGGACTCCTCTTTTTAACTTCTATTGTTTTCCATAATTCTTGCTCATCACTTAAACTACATTAGATGTTGGTCTATTGGAAAGGAAACTCATACTTTTATTTTCATCCTATTGGTGCTTTTTATTATTATTCTAAATGGAATTCTGTTACATTTTAGAATTAGATAGACTAACTTAAATAATGGGAAGATCTTTTTCCCTAGGGATCCTGAATGCAGTTGTATGATTAAGTATTAAGCAAATTTGCAGACTATCTTGTCATATGTCTGTTGTGTCAATCATAGCATGGCAGGAATAAAAATGGTTATGAAAAATGATGCCTTGAATGGAATTGAAGGTGCTTCTCTTTTAGATACAGGGCCTTGAACATTTTGCTTTGTCTCAGGAATTCCCAATTTTCTAGTGTGTAAAATGGGTGTAATAACCCCCAACTACTGCCGAGTCTTTTTATGTTTTTTATTTTTATTTTTGTGGTACGCGGGCCTCTCACTGTTGTGGCCTCTCCCGTTGCGGAGCACAGGCTCCGGACGCGCAGGCCCAGCGGCCATAGCTCACGGGTCCAGCCGCCCCGCGGCACGTGGGATTCTCCAGGACCGGGGCACAAACCCGCGTCCCCTGCGTCGGCAGGCGGACTCCCAACCACTGTGCCACCAGGGAAGCCCTGCTGAGTCTTTTCGAGAGCATCAGACAGTACTTGAGCCTTAACTAGTCACACAGGCAGTACCCTTATGTAAGTGTAGAAGGTTGTGAAGAATAAAAATGGAGATAGGAATTTTGCTGATATCTGGTGTTACTAATGCTGCTCTGTGGGCAGGAAGGAGTGCACAGGTGTTGATCTGTGGTGTTGAAGCTGATAATAAGAGTGGCTGGTCCAGGTATCTTTAGCCTCACCAGTGTGGCCCAGCCTCCCACCACCAAGGCTTTCTCTGCTGGGGTCTGAGCACTGTGTGCCCAACTCAGGCCCTGTGGTCCTGAGGTGCTGGAAATTAGTATGCCTCCCTTCACCTCTCAATGAAAGATTCACGAGAATTGGTGAATAAAGGCACTATCTCCTAGATCCCTTGTGTGGGATACTTCTGAGGTGCATGTTCTACGTTGTCTCTTGGTTTCCTGGCAGCTGGATGAAGCTCCAGGCCCCAAAAAAAGACAAGAGGCTTCCATTGTCCCTCTGGGCCTTGCAGGCCGAAACCGCTCCTCTACCTCTGAGACTTTGCCAGCTTCCTTCCAGCCCTTGTAGATCTCTTTCAATTCCTGAAACACACTCAGCCTAGCCCTCTCTCAGGGCCTTTGCCCATGCTGTTTCCCCTCACCAGGCTGCCCTCTACACTTTATCGCTTACTCATTTTTCTATCAGTTCAAAAATTTATTTTTCATGGAAGATTGACATTCCTGCCTAGACTGGTTTCCACTTTTATACACTTCTTATCCTTTAATCTTCACAGTGTTGATTTAGTTTGTAATTATATACATGTGGGGATATTTGACAGCCTTCCCATAAGGAATGTAGAACTCTAAGAGGACAAAGAGCGTATCTACTTTACTCACTAATTTTTCCTTAACTCCTGGCAGAGTGCTTGCTGACTGTTTATTGGATGAATGAGTGTTATAACCAATATAAACACATTCTATGTGTATAACTGTATTTATTTATTTATTTATTTTTAGCACAACTTCTGCTTCTAGAAGTTTCACTTTAGCTGCCCTTCCCTTTAGAACAAAAGATTCCTGGGGCTAAAATTCTCTTACACCCACCATGAAAGAAGTGGACCTCTGTGTGGTCAGAACTTTTTCTAGGGTAGAGGAGACTGGGCCAGTTGAGAACAGTGGACATAAGGGCTGTTATGGCAGCTGTGATGGGCAGGTGGCAGTAAGGTGGGAAAGAAGTGACCCAGATAGCTGTTGCCAGTGAAGGCTTGAGTCTGTGGGTCAGGGTGTGGAGTGTCTTCGGGCTGGGGCCGAACACTGGAAACCCAAATCCTCCATTTTGCTGACTGGCTTCAGGTATTTTCTCCTAGGGGTTCAATTTCCCTTTATGACCCCCATCCCAGAATTGCTCATTGCACATTTTAACCCATGTATCAGCATTTACCTGTATCAGAAATGTATCTTAGAGTTTCCTTGGTCCAGTGGACTCTCCCCTGGCATGGTTTAGTCTATGGGTATAGATTATGATTAATGTAAATTGTTATTTAAAAAAAAAGAATGGATATCAGAATGTTCTAATATTCTAGTGGAATATCAAAATTCTAAATAAAATTATTCAGTCTAAAATGTGAATCAAAATAGATGATAGATAAATGAAATTTTAAAATTTATACCAAATTCTCATGGGAGGTGTATTTAGAAACTCTTGAAATGGAAAATGTGTAAATTCCAGCAGTTTACCCTTCCAGATCCCATGGAGGAGGACAGCTTCTTGTGAAACATGCAAAGGAGAGGCAGCACGCATCTCCCTCATTGTATTTCTTTCCTTTTTTTTTCTTTTTTTTTGGCTGTGCAGCTTGCGGAATCTCAGTTCCCGGACCAGGGATTGAACCTGGACCACGGCAGTGAAAACGCAGAATCCTAACCACTAGACCACCAGGGAACTCCCCTCATTGTATTTCTATATGTCAAATTTGTCCTGGAAAAAAATCCACTCAACTATGTGAATAACACAATCAAGCTTCAGCAACCCTTGTCCCAGGAATCTCCAGATACCTGGAACAGAATACAAAATTGTTTCCTATTTTTCTGTTTTGCTTGCACAATGACTTGGTTACTGATTTTGTTTTGCATGTGTTGACATCATCCTTGAGTTCTAAGCAGTTGTCTCTGATCAGCTGCGTCAAGTAAGGGAATCACTCCCCCAGCTTGGTAGTCAGAAATGCTGGGGAGGTTTACGATGAGCCCTAAGGGAAGGACTCAGATGTACAGAGAAATTGCTGTAATATCAGTGGGGAGGATACCTGTTAGTTTTTTTTTGTTTTTGTTTTTGTTTTTCCTAGAGCAAAATGAACCTTAGGGGAATGGAACACCTGGTGAAATGTTTGCTCAAATTCATTTAGCAATATCTTTTTTCATTCCTGTAGGGGAATTAGCAGAGTGCTAAAGGTTTTAAAGAATTCAGATGAAAAGCCATCTGTTCTCTGGGCTTTGTTCAATCTCAATCTAAGGATGGCTTTGGAGATTTCCTATTCCCTAATTAATTCCTCTAGATGAGCTTGTGGGGTTGGCTCAATTTATTTTTTGAAAGATGGAAAAAAATGCTTCCATCAATTAGTCCTTTGTTATGTTGTGACTGAGATGGAAATAGCTTTTTGCCAAGTGGAGCAAGGAGCTGAGAGATGCCTGTGTGTGCAGTGGCCAGGTGGCCTTTGTCAGGAGGCCTGGCTTTGATGTAAATACCATTCTCTGGGCCTTTCAGATAATTGGTGAGAAAGCACCCAGCCTGGCAGGAATCTGAGTAATATTTAGCCTGAAGCACAAAGGCAGGGAAACCAAAGCAGTGAATAGGAGTCATATTTTAAAGAGCATAATTGTTTGAACAATTTTTTGTATTACCATGTGTAATGTGTTCTAGTTGAAGGCTCCCTGAGTCCTGTTTTCTGGGACTGAGTTTTCTGTGCAGACAAACACTAGGAGGGCAGCTGGAGCGCTGAGAGGGGAGAGGGAAGGGAAGAGAGAGGGGAAACTCACCACCCCAGCATCAGCAGCAGGCATACATGTCTCCTGGTGCCCTCATTGAGTCTGGGGCAGTGACCTATGATTTGTCAGGGACTGACTTCTGACTTTGCAAGAGAGATTTTGACCCTTGGGCCATGGAGATTTGCATATTACATGATTAGGCCCTGACATGATCAAGGACCGGGATATGATGGTAAAATGAATGACAGAAACTTAGTGCCAACTTTCTCCTGACAGCTCAGGTCTTGTGACTGGGGGTGGAGGGAGCCACAAGCCCCTGCTCTGGCACAATCAGGAAGCTGGGTTCCAAGACCTGTCATTGTAGCTGGATTACATGCTGAGCTAGCAGCTTGGTTAGCCACGTGGGTGTTCTTGGTTGGGAAAGCATAGACTCCTCCCCTGGCAGGACTGAGCATGAAAGGAAAAAGCTTGGGGTCCAAGCCTTGCTGTTACCCGGCATTGATTGGCTAAAACCCTGACCATAGCAAGTTTCCCACAGAGCACTGCAGAAGGAAAACTACTTTTATGAGAAACCAGACTGCAGGGGTCAGTCTTGGACAAGTTAACCCTTATCTCTCAATAATTACCTTATTTGGTCCTAAATTTCCTCTTTTTTAAAAATGGCACCTTTTTCTATAAATGTTGGGAAGAGTAAATCAAATAATGTTTTTAACACCACTGGCACAGTTCTTGGCACATGATAAGAATTATTTTATCATCTTTATTATTTTTCTATGATAGATCATACAAAATTATTGAGGACTTTCTTACAATATTTAATAAGATAATATTTTCTTCAAGCACCAACTACACTATATTGACCTTCTCTTTTCCATCTCAGGAAGTAAGTTCCTGAGTAGTATATTTGGGCTCTATCTGTATTATCCTGTTCCCTGTCGGTTTCCCATGTATGTTCTGATCTGTTAACCAAATTGCAAAAGTCATATCTTATAATTCTCATGGGTCCCATGGTCCTGCCACCATACCTTGGTCTAGACTAGAGAGCAAAGAAGCTCAACAAATATGTATTAATAATTAAGGTAGTTATAAATCCTTTCAAATAGATTCCTTGTAGCAAAGCCAATGAGAAATTCTGCAATACCTCTTTGTTATATCTCATTTGGTTTTGAGATATGTATGTTTTATATCTCACTTGGGTTTTAGCTCATATGACCACACCTAGTTTGTAACATTTTCACAAATATCTTTCTTATTAAAGTTAAATATAAATAGAGTGTCACACAAATACCATATGATATCACTTATATGTGGAATCTAAAATATGGCACAAATGAACTTATCTATGAAACAGAAACAGACTCACAGACATAGAGAACACACTTGTGGTTGCCAAAGGGAAGGGGGAATGGGGAAGGGATGGATTGGAAGTTTGGGATTAGCAGATGCAAACTATTACATATAGAATGGATAAACAATGAGGTCCTACTGTAAAACACAGAGAACTATATTCAATATCCTGTGATAAACCATAATGGAAAAAAATATAAAAAAAGAATATATATATATAACTGAATAACTTTGCTGTATAACAAAAATTAACACAACCTTTTAAATCAACTATACGTCAATCAACAAAAAAATAAAAATCAACTATACGTCAAAAAAAATAAAAATACGTCATCTTTAATACTTCTCCACAGATGTACTTAACTTGCCAAACTCAGATTCACATCAATAGTCTCCCCTTCCTTATCTTTTCTCAAGAAATCTAGAAACTGAAAGATGCTGTGGTCAATACTCTTTCCCTTTACCTACATGGGGTAATCCTGTCAATTCGCATCAGTGACTCTTCCAGAGACTTACTATCCAGGATGCCACTCTCATATCTCAACAGTCCTTTGTCCAGAAAGTGTCCACACTTCTTAGCACAGTATTTCCAAGCCACTACACCCCAAGCTACCCACGCAGATATGGGTCTCACAACACCCAGCCCTTCATTCAGTCAGCTGATCTGCAAACTAGTCTCTCCTATAGCATTTAGTCTAAAGGAACTGATTCACCTGTTGGCAGTTTACCAAATACTTTCCACATGCATAGCTGTTCATGTCTTCTGTCCTCTATCTCTATCTTCTTTGTTTTTTTTCATTTTACAGATCTTTAAAAAATATTTTTTATTGAAGCATAGTTGATGTACACTCTGTCCTTTATCTTCTAAGTAAAACTAGTAATTCTAAAATCCTAATTCTGTCACATTAGCTTAGCTTGCAAATCACTTAATTTTCCTATAACTCCAAGTCCTTTTCTCTAAATTTTGTGTAAATACCTACCTCACTTCTCTTATCTAGAGATGAAATGAGAACACACATAAAGGTCTCTTAGCTCAGGTGTTTACAAATCGTACTTACATGTTCTCCCTTAACCCCTTAACCCTCTCCCTACTGAAATTATTCAAATCTCATCCAGTGCAAAATATACCACTGTGACTGGACAGAACATATATAAGCTCTTCCTTTAAAACCTTTATCTTACTCCAGGTATTTACCCTATTCCTGGCTAACTGATACAATTTGCATAAAATCCTTAAATGTTCTTATGCTTTTCTCTCTCTGTACTTGGCTCACCTTCTGTCCTTAGGTGTAGAGAAAGGTTTAGCAAACAAAACTGAAACATAAAAAGAAATGAGATGTGGAGAGAGAGAGCGGGGAAAGGCGAGAAAGAGAGTGAGAGCTCACACAGCATGGACATCCTGGCAAGTAGAGAGGGCAGATGGATTTGTTAGTAGGAGTTAGAGCTGGGTGGGAGTAGACAGTGATGGGAGGGAAAGGTGTAATTAAGGTGACCAACAGACTCAGTTTGCCTGAGACTGAGGGTTTTTTTGGGACAGGAAACATTCAGTGTTAAGTGCAACACATTGGTCATCATAGGTGGAGTGGAAGTGCAGTGGGCCAAATTCAGAAACAAGAAACTCAATCAGAAGGCAAATGTGCTGGTTGTTTTGGAGAGTGGATTCAGAAACTCAAACCACTGGCTGTTCAACCACTGGTTTGACTTGTGGTCAAAGAATCATTCTCACCTGAGTGTGAGGAGCAGCCAGAATACGCTCTCAAGCAAAACACAGTGAGGACCCCAGTTCAAGCCCACATCTTTAGGGTACTCCCTGCTTTTCGAAAGTTCTCTTTACACCACTCACTTTTATGGAAGGCCTATATTAGTGCTTGCTTTTGCTAACTAAAAAAATCCAAAGAGGATTTTCGCTTTTATGAAAAAAGGTAAAAAACGAAAATAGTGTTTTGCAGTGAGCCCTTAGAGATGCAGTGGACACCCCAGCAGCAAGAAGGGCACCACCAAGCTCTGTCCCTGGAGGTATACTCAGCTTCCTGGCATCAAGCTGCCAGAACTTTGAAATGAGTCTGTGAGCATCTGTGCTTTATCTCAATTTATTTTGTGCATCTGTTAGCAAGATGCGTCCTAAGGTAATTGATTCTTCATTTTATGCCATTTGGGCTTACAAAGTTTTCTTAGGACTGCTCTACTTGGATAGCAGGGAAATCTGTACTCCCTGTGAGTCAATTCCAAGAATGAACTACAAATGGGGCAGCCTTGTCTGATGAGGCTGTGGGTGCTGTTCCACCTGATTTCTGGTGCTGCTTATGGGAAGCAACCAAATTAGCAAATGTCTCCCTTCCCCCAATATCGATTGAAACTTCTTTCTTTACCTTGGGCATCATCACTAGGTCAGGCCTCGCCACAATCACCATCTTCTTAATACAAAAGTACTATGGATATAATGGGAACTGTCTCCAGAGAACAGTTTTGATCTTCTATATCCCAAGGCACAGGAAAACAGTGGTGTCTTATGAACCTGAAGTCAGGGTTTAAAATGTTCCAATCCATTGGAATGGGATAATTTTCAGCCTGTTTATTTATTTTTATTTATTTATTTTTTTAACAACTTTATTGGAGTACAATTGCTTTACAATGGCGTGTTAGTTTCTGCTTTACAACAAAGTGAATCAGTTATATATATATATATACACATATATATATATATATATATATATATATATATATATATATATATACATTTGTTCCCATATCTCTTCCCTCTTGTGTCTCCCTCCCTCACACCCTCCCTATTCCACCCCTCTAGGTGGTCACAAAGCACCTAGCTAATCTCCCTGTGCCATGCGGCTGATTCCCACAAGCTATTCACCCTAGGTTTGGTAGTGTATATATGTCCATGCCACTCTCTCACTTTGTCACAGCTTACCCTTCGCCCTCCCCATATCCTCAAGTCCATGCTCTAGTAACTATGTGTCTTTACTCCCGTCCTACCCCTAGGCTCTTCATGACATTTTTTCTTTTTTCTTAGATTCCATATATATGTGTTAGCATATGGTATTTGTCTTTCTCTTAATGACTTACTTCACTCTGTATGACAGATTCCAGGTCCTTCCACCTCACTACAAATAACTCAATTTCATTTCTTTTTATGGCTAATATTCTATTGTATATATGTGCCACATCTTGTTTATCCATTCATCTGTTGATGGACACTTAGGTTGCTGCCATGTCATGGCTATTGTAAACAGAGTTGCAATGGACATTTTGGTACATGATTCTGTTTCTTTTTTGTATTTTTTTAAATTTTATTTTTATTTATTTATTTATTTTACATCTTTATTGGACTATAATTGCTTTACAATGGTGTGTTAGTTTCTGTTCTATAACAAAGTGAACCAGTTATACATGTACAAATGTTCCCATACCTCTTCCCTCTTGCATCTCCCTCCCTCCCACTCTCCCTATCCCACCACTCCAGGCGGTCAAAAAACACTGAGCTAATCTCCCTGTGCTATGCGGTTGCTTCCCACTAGCTATCTACGTTACATTTGGTAGTGTATTTATGTCCATGCCTCTCTCTTGCTTTGTCACAGCTTACACTTCCCCCTCCCCATATCCTCAAGTCCATTCTCTAGTAGGTCTGTGTCTTTATTCCTGTCTAACCCCTAGGTTCTTCATGACATTTTTTTTCTTAGATTCCATATATATGTGTTAGCATATGGTATTTGTCTTTCTCTTAATGACTTACTTCACTCTGTATGACAGACTCTAGGTTCATCCACCTCATTACAAATAGCTCAATTTCGTTTCTTTTTATGGCTGAGTAATATTCCATTTTATATATGTGCCACACCTTCTTTATTCATTCATCTGATGATGGACACTTAGGTTGTTTCCATCTCTGGGCTATTGTAAATAGAGCTGCAATGAACATTTTGGTACATGACTCTTTTTGAATTATGGTTTTCTCAGGGTATATGCCCAGTAGTGGGATTGCTGGGTCATATGGTAGTTCTATTTGCAGTATTTTAAGGAACCTCCATACTATTCTCCATAGTGGCTCTACCAATTAACATTCCCACCAGCAGTGCAAGAGTGTTCCCTTTTCTCCACACCCTCTCCAGCATTTATTGTTTCTAGATTTTTTGATGATGGCCGTTCTGACTGAGGTGAAATGATATCTCATCGTAGTTTTGCTTTGCATTTCTCTAATGATTAATGATGTTGGGCATTCTTTAATGTGTTTGTTGGCAGTCTGTATATATTCTATGGAGATATGTCTATAGAGGTCTTCTGTCCATTATTGGATTTGGTTGTTTGTTTTTTTGTTATTGAGCTGCATGAGCTGCTTATAAGTTTTGGAGATTAATTATTTTTCAGTTGCTTCATTTGCAAATATTTTCTCCTATTCTGAGGGTTGTCTTCTGGTCTTGTTTATGGTTTCCTTTGCTTTGCCAAAGCTTTTAAGTTTAATTAGGTCCCATTTGTTTATTTTTGTTTTTATTTCTATTTCCTTAGGAGGTGGGTCAAAAAGGATTTTGCTGTGATTTATGTCATAGAGTGTTCTGCCTATGTTTTTCTCTAAGAGTTTGATACTTTCTGGCCTTACATTTAGGTCTATAGTCCACTTTGAGCTTATTTTTTGTATGGTGTTAGGGAGTGATCTAATGTCATACTTTTACATGTACCTGTCCAGTTATCACAGCAACACTTATTGAAGAGGCTCTCCTTTCTCCACTCTACATTCCTGCCTCCTTTATCAAACATAAGGTGACCATATGTGCGTGGATTTATATCTGGGCTTTCTATCCTGTTCCATTGACCTATCTTTCTGTTTTTGTGTCAGTACCATACTGTCTTGATTACTGTAGCTTTGTAGTATAGTCTGAAGTCAGGGAGCATGATTCCTCCAGGTCCATTTTTCATTCTCAAGATTGCTTTGGCTATTCAGTGTCGTTTGTGTTTCCATACAAATTGTGAAATTTTTGGTTCTAGATCTGTGGAAAATGCCAGTGGTAGTTTGATAGGAATTGCATTGAATCTGCATATTGCTTTAGTAGGAGAGTCATTTTCACAATGTTGATTCTTCCAATCCAAGAACATGGTATATCTCTCCATCTATTTGTATCATCTTTAATTTCTTTCATAAGTGTCTTATAATTTTCTGCATACAGGTCTTTTGTCTCGTTAGGTAGGTTTATTCCTAGATATTTTATTCTTTTTGTTGCAATGGTAAATGGGAATGTTTTCTTGATTTCACTTTCAGATTTTTCATCATTAGTGTATAGGAATGCCAGAGATTTCTGTGCATTAATTTTGTATCCTGCTACTTTACTAAATTCATTGATTAGCTCTAGTAGTTTTCTGGTAGCATCTTTAGGATTCTCTATGTATAGTTCCATGTCATCTGCAAAGAGTGATAGCTTTACTTCTTCTTTTCTGATTTGCATTCCTTTTATTTCCTTTTCTTCTCTGATTGCTGTGGCTAAAGCTTCCAAAATTATTTTGAATAAGAGTAGTGAGAGTGGGCAACCTTGTCTTGTTCCTGATCTTAGTGGAAATGCTTTCAGTTTTTCACCGTTGATGACAATATTGGCTGTGGGTTTGTCATATATGGCTTTTATTATGTTGAGGAAAGTTCCCTCCATTCTTACTTTCTGCAGGTTTTTTATCATAAATCAGTGTTGAATTTTGTTGAAAACTTTCCCTGCATCTATTGAGATGATCATATGGTTTTTCTCCTTCAATTTGTTAATATGGTTTATCACATTGATTGATTTGCGTATATTGAAGAATCCTTGCATTCCTGGAGTAAACCCCACTTGATCAAGGTGTATGATCCATGTAATGTGCTGTTGAATTCTGTTTGCTAGTATTTTGTTGAGGATTTTTGCATCTATGTTCATCAATGATATTAGCCTGTAGTTTTCTTTCTTTGTGACATCCTTGCCTGGTTTTGGTATCAAAGTGATGGTGGCCTTGTAGAATGAGTTTGGGAGTGTTCCTCCCTCTGCTATATTTTGGAAGAGTTTGAGAAGGATAGGTGTTAGCTCTTCTCTAAATGTTTGAGAGAATTCACCTGTGAAGCCATCTGGTTCTGGGCTTTTGTTTGTTGGAAGATTTTTAATCACAGTTTCAATTTCAGTGCTTGTGATTGGTCTGTTCATATTTTCTATTTCTTCCTGGTTCAGTCTTTGCAGGTTGTGCATTTCTAAGAATTTGTGCACTTCTTCCAGGTTGTCCATTTTATTGACATAGAGTTGCTTGTAGTAATCTCTCATGATCTTTTGTATTTCTGCAGTGTCAGTTGCTTCTTCTCCTTTTTCATTTCTAATTCTATTGAATTGAGCCTTCTCCCTTTTTTTCTTGATGAGTCGGGCTAATGGTTTATCAATTTTGTTTATCTTCTCATAGAACCAGCTTTTAGTTTTACTGATCTTTGCTATTGTTTCTTCATTTCTTTTTCATTTATTTCTCATCTGATATTTATGATTTCTTTCCTTCTGCTAACTTTGGGTATTTTTTGTTTTTCTTTATCTAATTGCTTTAGGTGAAAGTTTAAGTTGGTTATTCGAGATGTTTCCTGTTTCTTAAGGTAGGATTGTATTGCTATAAACTTCCCTCTTAGAACTGCTTTTCCTGCATCTCATAGGTTTTGGGTCGTTGTGTCTCCATTGTCATTTGTTTCTAGGTTTTTTTTATTTCCTCTTTGATTTCTTCAGTTATCACTTTGTTATTAAGTAGTGTATTGTATAGCCTCCATATGTTTGTATTTTTTACAGACTTTTTCCTATATTTGATATCTATCTCATAGCATTTTGGTCAGAAAAGATACTTGACACAATTTCAATTTTCTTAAATTTACCAAGGCTTCATTTGTGACCCAAGATATGATCTATCCTGGAGAATGTTCTATGAGCACCTCAGAAAAGTGTGTATTCTGTTGTTTTTGGATGGAATGTCCTATAAACATCAATTAAGTCCATCTTGTTTAACGTATCATTTAAAGCTTGTGTTTCCTTATTTATTTTCATTTTGGATGATCTGTCCATTGGTGGAAGTGAGTTGTTAAAATCTCCTACTAGGAATGTGTTAGTGTCTATTTCCCCTTTTATGGCTGTTATTATTTGCTTTATGTATTGAAGTGTTTCTATGTTGGGTGCATAAATATTTACAATTGTTATATCTTCTTCCTGGATGCCTTGATCATTATGTAGTGTCCTTCTTTGTCACTTCTAATAATCTTTATTTTAAAGTGTATTTTGTCTGATATGAAAATTTCTACTCCAGCTTTCTTTTGGTTTCCATTTGCATGGAATATCTTTTTCCATCCCCTTACTTTCACTTTCAGTCTGTATGTGTCTCTAGGTTTGAAGTGGGTCTCTTGTAGACAGCAAATATATGTGTCTTGTTTTTGTATGCATTCAGCCAAGCTGTGTCTTTTGGTGGGAGCATTTAATCCATTTACATTTACGGTCATTATCGATATGTCTGTTCCTATTCCCATTTTCTTAATTGTTTTGGGTTCATTATTGTAGGTCTTTTCCTTCTCTTGTGTTTCTTGCCTAGAGAAGTTCTTTTAGAATTTGTTGTAAAGCTGGTTTTTTGGTGCTGAACTCTCTCAGCTTTTGCTTGTCTGTAAAGGTTTTAATTTCGCCATCAAATCTGAATGAGATCTTTGCTGGGTAGAATAACCTTGGTTGTAGTTTTTTCTCCTTCATCACTTTAAATGTGTCCTGCCAGTCCCTTCTGGCTTGCAGAGTTTCTGCTGAAAGATCAGCTGTTAACCTTATGCAGATTCCCTTGTGTGTTATTTGTTGTTTGTCCTTGCTGCTTTTAGTATGTTTTCCTTTTTTTTAATTTTTGACAGTTTGATTAATATATGTTTTGACGTATTTCTCCTTGGATTTATCCTGTATGGGACTCTTTGTGCTTCCTGGACTTGATTAACTATTTCCTTTCCTATATTAGGGAAGTTTTCAACTATAGTCACTTCAAATATTTTCTCAGTCCCTTTCTTTTTCACTTCTTCTTCTGGAACCCCTATAATTCAAATGTTGGTGTGTTCAGTGTTGTCCCAGAGGTCTCTATGACTGTCCTCAGTTCTTTTCATTCTTTTTTCTTCTCTGCAGTAGTTATTTCCACTATTTTATCTTCCAGGTCACTTATCCATTCTTCTGCCTAGGTTATTCTGCTATTGATCCCATCTAGAGTATTTTTATTTTTATTTATTGTGTTGTTCATCATTGTTTGTTTCATGTTTAGTTCTTCTAGGTCCTTGTTAAATGTTTCTTGCATTTTGTCTATTCTATTTCCAAGATTTTGGATGAACTTTACTATCATTATTATGAATTCTTTTTCAGGTAGACTGCCTATTTTCTCTTCATTTGTTAGGTCTGGTGGGTTTTTGTCTTGCTCCTTCATCTGCTGTGTGTTTTTCTGTCTTCTCATTTTGCTCATCTTACTGGGTTTGGGGTCTCTGTTTTGCAGGCTGCAGGTTCGTAGTTCCTGTTGTTTTTGGTGTCTGTCCTCAGTGGGTAAAGTTGGTTCAGTGGGTTGTGTAGGCTTCCTGGTGGAGGGACTAGTGCCTGTGTTCTGGTGGATGAGGCTGGATCTTGTCTTTATGGTGGGCAGGTCCACATCTGGTGGTGTGTTTTGGGGTGTCTGTGGACTTTTTATGATTTTAGGCAGCCTCTCTGCTAATGGGTGGGGTTGTGTCCCTGTCTTGATAGTTGTTTAGCATAGGGTATCCAGCACTGTAGCTTGCTGGTCATTGAGAGAAGCAAGGTGCTTGTGTTGAGATCGAGAACTCTGGGAGATTTTCGCCATTTGATATCATGTGGAGCTGGGAGGTCTCTTGTGGACCAGTGTCCTGAAGTTGGCTCTCCCACCTCAGAGGCAGAGCACTGATCTCTGGCTGCAGTACCAAGAGCCTTTCATCCACATGGCTTAGAATAAAAGGTAGGAAAAGTAGAAAGAAAGTATTAGTAGAAGTAGAAAGATAGAAAGAAAGAAAGAATGAAAGAAAGAAAGAGGAAAGAAAGAAGAGATGGGGGGAAGGCGGAAGATGGCGGAAGAGTAAGACGCGGAGATCACCTTCCTCCCCACAGATACACCAGAAATACATCTACACGTGGAACAACTCCTACAGAACACCTACTGAAGGCTGGCAGAAGACCTCAGACCTCCCAAAAGGCAAGAAACTCCCCATGTACCTGGGTAGGGCAAAAGAAAAAACAGAGACAAAAGAATAGGGATGGCACCTGCACCAGTGGGAGGGAGCTGTGAAGGAGGAAAAGTTTCCACACTCTAGGAAGCCCCTTCGTGGGCGGAGACTGCGGGAGGCGGAGGGGGGAGCTTCGAAGCTGCGGAGGAGTGCACAGCAACGGGTGCGGAGGGCAAAGCGGGGAGATTCCCGCACAGAGGATCGGTGCCGACCGGCACTCACCAGCCCGAGAGGCTTGTCTGCTCACCCGCCGGGGCGGGCGGGGCTGCGAGCTGAGGCCGGAGCGCAGGGAGAGGACTGGGGTTGGCGGCTTGAACACAGCCTGAAGGGGTTAGTGCACCACAGCTAGCCGGGAGGGAGTCCGGGGAAAACCCTGCACCTGCAGAAGAGGCAGGAGACTTTTCCTTCCCTCTTTGTTTCCTGGGGCGTGAGGAGAGGGGTTTAAGAACGCTGCTTAAAGGAACTCCAGAGACGGGCGCGAGCCGCGGCTAAAAGCGCGAACCCCAGAGACGGGCGCGAGCCGCGGCTGAAAGCGCGGACCCCAGAGACGGGCGCGAGCCGCGGCT
>NW_020837962.1:27974736-28186146 GCF_003676395.1 Aethalodelphis obliquidens
TAAGATAAAATATAATAAAGTTATTAAAATAAAAAATAATTATTAAGAAAAAAAATTTTTTAAAAAATGGACGGATAGAACCCTAGGACAAATGGTGGAAGCAAAGCTATAGAGACAAAATGTCACACGGAAGCATATTCATACACACTCACAAAAAGAGGAAAAGTGGAAAAAATCATATGTCTTGCTCTCAAAGTCCACCTCCTCAATTTGGGATGACTCATTGTCTAAAGGAGGGAAGGAAGGAAAGAAAGAAAGAAAGAAAGAAGATAAAGTAAAAAAATATAGTTATTAAAATAAAAAATAATTATCAAAACAAAGCAAAACAAAAAAAATGGACGGATAGAACCCTAAGCCAAATGGTGGAAGCAAAGCTGTACAGACAAAATCTTACACAGAAACATGCACATACACACTCACAAAAAGAGGAAAAGGGGGAAAAAATCATAAATCTTGCTTTCAAAGTCCACCTCCTCAATTTGGGATTGTTCGTTGTCTATTCATGTATTCAACAGAGGCAGCGTACATCAAGTTGACTGTGGAGCTTTAACCTGCTGGTTCTGAGGCTGCTGGGAGAGATTTCCCTTTCTCTTCTTTGTTCTCACAGCTCCCAGGGGCTCAGCTTTCGATTTGTCCCGCCTCTGCATGTAGGTCACCGGAGGGCATCTGTTCTTTGCTCAGGTAGGACGGGGTTAAAGGAGCCGCTAATTCAGGGGCTCAGGCCACGGGAGGGAGGGGTGCGGATGTGGGGTGAGCCTGTGATGGCAGAGGCCGGTGTGACGTTGTACCAGCCTGAGGTGTGCCATGCGTTCTCCCGGTGAAGTTGTCCCTGGATCCCGGGACACTGGCAGTGGCGGGCTGCACAGGCTCCCCGGAAGGGGTGTGTACATAGTGAGCTGTGCTTGTACACAGTCTCCTTGGTGGCGGCAGCAGCAGCCTTAACGTCTCATGCCCGTCTCTGGGGTCTGCACTTTTAGCTGCGGCACACGCCCATCTCTGGAGCTCCTTTTAGCAGCGCTCTTAATCCCCTCTGCCTGCGCACCACGAAACAAAGAGGGAAGAAAAAGTCTCTTGCCTCTTCGGCAGGTCCACACTTTTCCCAAGACTCCCTCCCGGCTAGCCGTGGCGCACTAACACCCTGCAGGCTGTGTTCACGCTGCCAACCCCAGTCTTTTCCCTGCACTCTGACCAAAGCCGGAGCCTCATCACCCAGCCCCACCCGCCCCGGCGGGGGAGCCGAAAAGCTTCTTGGGCTGGTGAGTGCTGGTCGGCACCGATCCTCTGTGCAGGAATCTCTCTGCTTTGCTCTCTGCACCCCTGTTGCTGTGCTCTCCTCCGTGGCTCCGAATCTTCCCCCTCCGCCACCCACAGTCTCCACCCATGAAGGGGTTTCCTAGTGTGTGGAAACCTTTCCTCCTTCACAGCTCCCTCCCACTGGTGCAGGTCCTGTCCCTATACTTTTGTCTCTGTTTATTCTTTTTTCTTTTGCCCTACCCAAGTACGTGTGGAGTTTCTTGCCTTTTGGGAGGTCTGAGGTCTTCTGCCAGCATTCAGTACGTGTTCTGTAGGAGTTGTTCCACGTTTAGATGTATTTTTGATGTATCTTGGGGAGGAAGTTTACCTCCGCCTCTTACTGTTCTGCCATCTTCCCCTCGTCCCCATGATTCTGTTTGAATTATGGTTTTCTCAGGGTATATGTCCAGTAGTGGGATTGCTGGATCATATGGTAGTTCTATTTTTAGTCTTTTAAGGAACCTCCATACTGTTGTCCATAGTGGCTACATCAATTTACATTCCCACCAACAGTGCAGGAGTGTTCCCCTTTCCCCAAACCCTCTCCAGCATTTACTGTTTCCAGATTTTTTGATGATAGCAATTCTGACCGGTGTGAGATGATATCTCATTGTAGTTTTGATTTGCATTTCTCTAATGATTAATGATGTTGAGCATTCTTTCATGTGTTTGTTGGCAATCTGTATATCTTCTTTGGAGAAATGTCTATTTATTTCTTCTGCCCATTTTTGGATTGGGTTGTTTGTTTTTTTGTTATTGAGCTGCATGAGCTGCTTATAAATTTTGGAGATTAACCCTTTGTCAGTTGCTTCATTTGTAAATATTTTCTCCCATTCTGATGGTTGTCTTTTGGTCTTGTTTATGGTTTCCTTTGTTGTACAAAAGCTTTTAAGTTTCATTAGGTCCCATTTGTTTATTTTTGTTTTTATTTCCAGTTCTCTAGGACGTGGATAAAAAAGTATCTTGCTGTAATTTATGTCATAGAGTGTTCTGCCTATGTTTTCCTCCAAAAGTTTTATAGCATCTGACCTTATATTTAGGTCTTTAATCCATTTTAAGTTTATTTTTATGTACGGTGTTAGGGAGTGTTCTAATTTCATACTTTTACATATACCTGTCCAGTATTCCCAGCACCATTTATTGAAGATGCTGTCTTTTCTCCACTGTATATTCTTGCCTCCTTTATCAAAGATAAGGTGACCATATGTGCATGGGTTTATATCTGGGCTTTCTCTCCTGTTCCATTGATATATCTTTCTGTTTTTCTGTCAGTACAATACTGTCTTGATTACTGTAGCTTGCAGTATAGTCTGAAGTCAGGGAGCATGATTCCTCCAGCTGCATTTTTCATTCTCAAGATTACTTTGGCTATTCGGGGTCTTTTGTGTTTCCATACAAATTGTGAAATTTTTTGTTCTAGGTCTGTAAAAATTTCCAGTTATAGTTTGATAGGGATTGCATTGAATCTGTAGATTGCTTTGGGTAGCAGAGTCATTTTTGCAATGTTGATTCTTCCAAATCCAAGAACATAGTATATCTCTCCATCTATTTGTGTCATCTTTAATTTCTTTCATCAGTGTCTTATAATTTTCTGCATACAGGTCTTTTGTCTCCTTAGGTAGGTTTATTCCTAGATATTTTATTCTTTTTGTTGCAATGGTAAATGGGAGTGTTTTCTTGATTTCACTTTCAGATTTTTCATCATTAGTGTATAGGAATGCCAGAGATTTCTGTGCATTAATTTTGTATCCTGCTACTTTACCAAATTCATTGATTAGCTTTAATAGTTTTCTGGTAGCATCTTTAGGATTCTCTATGTATAGGATCATGTCATCTTCAAACCATGACAGCTGTACTTCTTCTTTCAGATTTGGATTCTTTTATTTATCTTTCTTCTCTGATTGCTGTGGCTAGAACTTCCAAAACTTTGTTGAATAAGAGTGGTGAGAGTGGGCAACCTTGTCTTCTTCCTGAACTTAGTGGAAATGCTTTCAGTTTTTCACCATTGATTACGATGTTGGCTGTGTGTTTGTCATATGTGCCTTTATTATGTTGAGGAACGTTTCCTTTATGCTTACTTTCTGCAGGGTTTTTATCATAAATGGGTGTTGAATTTTTTCAAAAGCTTTCTCTGCATCTATTGAGATGATCATATGGTTTTTCTCCTTCAATTTGTTAATATGGTTTATCACGTTGATTGATTTGTGTATACTGAAGAATCCTGGCATTCCTGGAATAAACCCCACTTGATCATGGTGTGTGATCCTTTTAATGTGCTGCTGGATTCTGTTTGCTAGTATTTGGTTGAGAATTTTTGCCTTTGTGTTCATCAGTGTTATTGGCCTGTAGTTTTCTTTCTTTGTGACATCTTTGTCTGGTTTTGGTATCAGGGTGATGGTGGCCTTGTAGAATGAGTTTGGGAGTGTTCCTCCCTCTGATATATTTTTGAAGAGTTTGAGAAGGATAGGTGTTAGCTCTTCTCCAAATGTTTCATAGAATTCACCTGTGAAGCCATCTGGTCCTGGGCTTTTGTTTGTTGGAAGATTTTTAATCACAGTTTCAATTTCAGTGCTTGTTATTTGTCTCTTCATATTTTCTTTTTCCTCCTGATTCAGTCTCAGCAGGTTGTGCATATCTAAGAATTTGTCCGTTTCTTCCAGGTTGTCCTTTTTATTGTCATAGAGTTGCTTCTAGTAATCTCTCATGATCTTTTGTATTTCTGCAATGTCAGTTGTTGCTTCTCCTTTTTCATTTCTAATTTAGTGATTTGAGTCTTCTCCCTTTTTTTCTTGATGAGCCTGGCTACTGGTTTATCAATTTTGTTTATCTTCTCGATGAACCAGCTTTTAGTTTTACTGATCCTTGCTATCATTTCCTTCATTTATTTCTCATCTGATTTTTATGATTTCATTCCTTCTGCTAACTTTGGGTTTTTTTGTTCTTCTTTCTCTAATTGCTTGAGGTGGAAGATTAGGTTGTTTATTCGAGATGTTTCCTGTTTCTTAAGGTAGGATTGCATTGCTATAAACTTCCCTCTTAGAACTGCTTTTGCTGCATCCCATAGATATTGGGTCATCATGTCTTCATTGTCATTTGTTTCTAGGTATTTTTTTAATTTCCTCTTTTATTTCTTCAGTTATCACTTCGTTATTAAGTAGTGTATTGTTTGGCCTCCATGTGTTTGTATTTTTTACAGATATTTTCCTATAATTGATATCTAGTCTCATAGTGTTGTGGTCAGAAAAGATACTTGATACAGTTTCAAGTTTCTTAAATTTACCAAGGCTTGATATGTGACCCAGGATATGATCTATCCTGGAGAATGTTCCATAAGCACTTGACAAAAATGTGTATTCTGTTGTTTTGGAATGGAATGTCCTATAAATATCAATTAAGTCCATCTTGTTTAATGTATCATTTAAGGTTTGTGTTTCTTTATTTATTTTCATTTTTGATGATCTGTCTATTGTTGCAAGAGGGGTGTTAAAGTTCCCTACTATGATGTGTTACTGTTGATATCCCCTTTAATGGCTGTTAGTATTTGCCTTATGTATTGAGGTGCTCCTATGTTGGGTGCATAAATATTTACAATTGTTATGTCTTCTTCTTGGATTGATCCCTTGATCATTATGTACTGTCCTTCTTTGTCTCTTCTAATAGTCTTTATTTTCAAGTCTATTTTTTCTGATATGAGAATTGCTACTCCAGCTTTCTTCTGATTCACATTTATATGGAATATCTTTTTTCGTCCCCTCACTTTCAATCTTTATGTGTCCCTAGGTCTGAAGTGGTTCTCTTGTAGACAGCATATATACGGGTCTTGTTTTTGTATCCATTCAGCCAGTCTTGTGTTTTGTGGGACCATTTAATCCATTTACATTTAAGGTAATTATCGATATGTCTGTTCCTATTCCCATTTTCTTAATTGTTTTGGGTTCGTTATTGTAGGTCTTTTCCTTCTCTTGTGTTTCTTGCCTAGAGAAGTTCCTTTAGAATTTGTTGTAAAGCTGGTTTTTTGGTGCTGAACTCTTTCAGCTTTTGCTTCTCTGTAAAGGTTTTAATTTCTCCATCAAATCTGAATGAGATCCTTGCTGGGTAGAGTAACCTTGTTTGTAGTTTTTTCTCCTTCATCACTTTAAATATGTCCTGCCAGTCCCCTCTGGCTTGCAGAGTTTCTGCTGAAAGATCAGCTGTTAACCTTACGTGGATTCACTTGTGTGTTACTTGTTATTTTTCCCTTGCTGCTTTTAATATATTTTCTCTGTATTTAATTTTTGATAGTTTGATTAATATGTGTCTTGGCGTGTTTCTCCTTGGATTTATCCTGTATGGGACTCTCTGTGCTTCCTGGACTTGATTAACTATTTCCTTTCACATATTAGGGAAGTCTTCAACTATAATCTCTTCAAATATTTTCTCAGTCCATTTCTTTTTCTCTTCTTCTTATGGGACCCCTATAATTCGAATGTTGGTGCATTTAATGTTGTCCCAGAGGTCTCTGAGACTGTACTCAGTTCTTTTCATTCTTCTTTCTTTATTCTGCTCTGCCATAGTTATTTCCACTATTTTATCTTCCAGGTCACTTATCTGTTCTTCTGCCTCAGTTATTCTACTATTCATCCCATCTAGAGTACTTTTAATTTCATTTATCATATTGTTTATTGTTGCTTGTTTCCTCTTTAATTCTTCTAAGTCCTTGTAAAATGTTTCTTGCATTTTCTCTATTCTATTTCCAAGATTTTGGATCATCTTTACTATCATTATTCTGAATTCTTTTTCAGGTAGACTGCCTATTTCCTCTTCATTTGTTAGGTCTGGTGGGTTTTTTCCTTGCTCCTTCATCTGCTGTGTGTTTTTCTGTCTTTTCATTTTGCTTATCTTACTGTGTTTGGGGTCTCCTTTTTGCAGGCTGCAGGTCCATAGTTGCTGTTGTTTCTGGTGTCTTTCCCCAGTGGCGAAGCTTGGTTCAGTGGGTGTGTAGGCTTCCTGGTAGAGGGGCCTAGTGCCTGTGTTCTGGTGGTTGAGGCTGGATCTTGTCTTTCTGATGGGCAGGTCCACATCTGGTGGTGTGTTTTGGGTTGTCTGTAGCCTTATTATGATTTTATGCAGCCTCTCTCCTAATGGATGGGGCTGTGTTCCTGTCTTGCTAGTTGTTTGGCATAGGGTGTCCAGCACTGTAGCTTGCTGGTCATTGAATGAAGGTGGGTCTTGGCATTGAGATGGAGATATCTGGGAGATTTTCACTGTTTGATATTTCGTGTAGCTGGGAGGTCTCTTGTGGACCAGTGTCCTGAAGTTGGCTCTCCTAGCTCAGAGGCACAACACTGACTCCTGACTGCAGCACCAAAAGCCTTTCATCCACAAGGCTCAGAATAAAAGGGAGAAAAATAGAAGGAAGGAAAGAAAGAAAGAAAGAAAGTAAGAAAGAAAGAAAGAAAGAAAGAAAGAAAGAAAGAAAGAAAGAAAGAAAGGAAGGAAGGAAAGAAGGAAGGAAAGAAGGAAGGAAGGAAGAGGATAAAATAAAGTAGGATAAAATAAAGTTATTAATATAAAAAATAATTATTAAGAAAAAAAAATTTTTAAGTAAAAAGAAAACAAAAAAATCCCAGATTGTCAGAACCTTAGGACAAATGGTGAAAGCAAAGCTATAGAGACAAAATGTCACACAGAAGCATACACATGCACACTCACAATAAGAGGAAAATGGGAAAAAATAATATATCTTGCTCCCAAAGTCCACCTCCTCAATTTGGGATGATTTGTTGTCTATTCAGGTATTCCACAGATGCAGGGTACATCAAGTTGATTGTGGAGCTTTATTCCACTGCTCCTGAGGCTGCTGGGAGAGATTTCCCTTTCTCTTATTTGTTCACACAACTCCCGGGGTTCAGCTTTGGATTTGGCCCCGCCTTTGCGTGTAGGTCGCCTGAGGGCGTCTGTTCTTCGCTCTGACAGGACGGTGTTAAAGGAGCAGCTGATTTGGGGGTTCTGGCTCACTCAGGCCAGGAGCAGGGAGGGGTGCAGGTGCGGATTGAGCCTGTGGGGCAGAGGCCAGCACGACGTTGCAGCAGTGTTAGGCGCGCTTTGCGTTCTCCCAGGGAATTTGTCCCTGGATCACGGGACCCTGGCAGTAGCAGTCTGCACAGGCTCCCGGGATGGGAGGTGTGGATAGTGACCTGTGCTCACACACAGGCTTCTTGATGGTGGCAGCAGCAGCCTTAGCATCTCATGCCCGTCTCTGGGGTCCTCGCTGTTAGCCGCAGCTCGTGCCCATCTCTGGAGCTCTTTTAAGCAGCGCTCTTAATCCCCTCTCCTCGTGCACCAGGAAACAAAGAGGGAAGAAAATGTCTCTTGTCTCTTCAGCAGGTCCAGAATTCTCCCGTACTCCTTCCCGGCTAGCTGTGGTGCACTAGCCCCCTTCAGGCTGTGTTCATTCAGCCAACCCCAGTTCTCTCCCTGGGATCCGACCGAAGCCCGAGCCTCAGCTCCCAGCCTCCGCCCGCCCCGGCAGGTGAGCAGACAAGTCTCTAAGGCTTGTGAGTGCTGGTCGGTACTGATCCTCCGTGCGGGAATCTCTCTGCTTTGCCCTCCGCACCCCTGTTGCTGCACTGTCCTCCGTGGCTCTGTAGCTTCCCCCCTCCGCCACCCGCAGTCTTCGCCTGTGAAGGGGCTTCTAGAGTGTGGAAACCTTTCCTTCTTCACAGCTCCCTCCCACTGGTGCAGGTCCCTTCCCTATCCTTTCATCTCTGTTTATTCTTTTTTCTTTTGCCCTACCCAGGTACATGGGGAGTTTCTTGCCTTTTGGGAGGTCTGAGGTCTTCTGCCAGCATTCAGTAGGTGTTCTGTAGGAGTTGTTCCACGTGTAGATATATTTCTGATGTATCTGTGGGGAGGAAGGTGATCTTCATGTCTTACTCCTCCACCATCTTCTCTTGAAACCCCAGCCTGTTTATTTTTTCCATAAATGTTATGGTAATTTTTAAAAGGATTTTCAAAGTATGTGGTGATGTCACCAAATGAACAACCTGGAAAGCCTAATATTAAAACCCATAGAATGATCTTGAATTATCATTAGTGCTGGAGGCAGACCTGCAGTTTGAACAGTTTGAACTGTTCTCATTTGTGACCAGTTCTGATACAGTTTTGTTTTATTTTATCTTTTTCAATATTAAAAAGCTGATAGGACAGGGAAAATCCAGATTATTTTCTCTGAGTTACCGGCCTCATGATAAACTATATTAGACAGGTCCTTGTGGTGAAGGGATTAAAATATTACCAGCTTTGTTTTGAAACTCTGACACAGTGTGTTTTCGGAATCATTCTGAGGTGGTCTGGGTCCTCAACTTGCCTGGTAACCACAGCTTCTGGACTAATCTGACTCACAGTTTGGGAATTTCCAAAGTGACTATTAACAGAGGCCTTGGTTTATGTAATGCTTTCTGTTCCAGTTCACAGGTGAGCAGACACTTTCTTTAATCAGCAGGTGAGGGGAATTTTTTACAATCTACCTCTGGACAGCAGATTTTGGAGGGACTGTCTTAGACTAGAGCTTCTCCAACATTAATGTGCACATCAATCATGGAATCTTCTGGGAAAGTTGTTGAATAAGTAAGTCTGGGATGAGGCATTTCCAACCAGGTGATGATGCTACTACTAGTCCACAAACAATAATATGCACAGCAAGATCTTAGAGAAAAGTCAAGTGTGCCCATGGCGGAAGGAGAGGACCATGTGCTTTCAGGACACTCAGAGTTTATGAGTCTAATTTGTCTTTGGGCACCAGTACAGCAATGTCAAATAGAGTAAACTTCTTTAGCTGCAATAAACTTGCCTGAAGTGATGTATTATGTAAAGCTCTCCTGAGATCATTTTTTTAATGACATTTAACAATTCTCTGTCCAAGTTTGGCTACATCTCTTCTCTGTTACTGAATTTAATTGGGCAGTGTCACACATTTGATTTCTTCAGCTGTGTTTGCTGTCCTTCCTTACCACCATTGAGGGATTGGTGATTCCTGCCAATGTGCAATGCATGTGCTTTCTGATATTCTACCTAGAGGTGGTGGGTAGGTGCAAAACATCATGCATCCTCAGATTCAGTGAAACAGATGGCTCTTATTCAAGGAAACTCTTATTCAAAAGGAGTGAACATTTAAATAAGTGTACTTGTCATTGTGAAGAGCAAGTGAGATAAAAATAAAAATGTGAAAAAGTGGAAAAAGTATATCCAAAGACAAGACTAAGGAGTTAAAGATGATGACACTGTTTTTCTTTTATTTCACCTGGCCTCATGAATAGAGGGCCACAGCGAATTAGACCCTTGATACCAGACAGAGTCTTAAGGCATAAGAATTGAGTTGTAGGAATGCTACTGGATCAGAAGCAGAAGACTTCAGTTGTAAAGAATTAGAATTTACACACATGAATCTCACTTTATACTGTGTGAAGAAGGTGTGTTTCTGAAGAACTGAATGGAGACTGAACTTTGTCCAGTTTCTTTAACACTATCATTTTGGAAATCATTTCTCATTTTTCAAGAATTTAGTTCACAGTCATTCCCCACAATTGAGACCTATCAAGTATTACATCAGAAGGAATCTCTTAATGTGATTGTCCCCTAATTCACTGTCGTGGTCAGTGAGGCTTTAAGGCCTGAACATTTTTCCTCAGTGTGTAATTGATTGGAAGGCTGCTTCCTAGTAAAGCTTATTGCTACACTTCTGTGCGACTGTTAAACAGAGAACAAATGGACACTCACCAGAGCCTTCTGTTTACACATAAAATAAAAGCCTTGAAGTCATGAGAGCTTTTGTGTTAACCAAAATAGAAACCCAGATGGAAGAGGGACCACAAGGATGGTTTAATCGTATATATTAGTTACATGACAAACCTATGTGAATGCCTCTGAATATGCATTGATTTTCTATCTTCACACAAAGGTGATCGTTTTCAGCTTTTAAGTGTTTGTCATCCACTCACCAGCCATTTCTCCCTTTTCCATGATTCCAACTTCTAGCTGAACAACAGAAGAATTGAATCATAAAAGAAAAGCCCCAAAAATCTTTTGTTAGAAGGAAATTCTTTCCATGTGTCCCTGCTCCTTCCTTTGCTAATTTGGGTCATGTGCTTGGCTTTAGTCATCTGTCCCAGGCAGAGAAGGGCCAAGCTCCTCCCCCGCTCACCACAGAGAGGTCTGGAGGTCTACAAGTGGTAACTGAAGATTGCTGGACTCACCACATCCTACAAAATACGTAATAGCTGTTTTAGGCTGAGAGCTTCCACTGGAATTTGAGGCTAAGAGCATAAAATAAGCCCAAAACTCAAAGGTCTGCAGGCAAGGCATGAATTGATTGCAGGGGAGGAGGAAGGACAGGAGGGAAGAACAAGAAAGAACCAATATTAAGAGTGTAGAGGATGAGCCAGGAGGAAGCAAGAGGGCTTTATGATGGAACAACAGAGGCCCCTGTGTTCTTCTCCTGCACATCTGGAGATATTGGTGGTGCCTTTATATTAAGGATGGAAGTCAAGCTATCAGTGCAGATAGCTGCTCCTGAGGATAAAATGGCATGTGTGATAGATAAACAGAAGGACTGGACTCCAAAAGTTCAGAATTCACCTAGGCTTGTACGTAACTCGTACATGACAAGCTTCTTTAAAGTTCGAGGGAAATAAAGGATTCCTCTAGAATTCTGTACTTTGGCTTTAGGAAAACTGGGAAACATTTTTTGGAAGCCATGCTTACCTCCTCTCAATGATTTATCCCTCTAGACCTTGTGAAATTTTTATCATCTATCTGTGCCACTCACTTGACAGTAATTCAGAGTGCATGATAATGTACATCATTTGTACTGTTTTCTGGTATTATTTCTTAGTCCTTGAATTCTTATTTGAATTTTGCTCTATTTTATTTATTTTGGTTTTCTCTGTTACTAGGAGAGTTTGTTTTAAAACATGGAAACACATTATTTTACATTCTTCTCATTCAGAGGTGGATTACATATCTCCTTCCAGTGAATCTGGTTCGGCTCTGACCGCTTCAATCTACAGAGTATGGCAGAAGTGACGCTGTACTACAAAAAACACAGGGCTGTAAAACCACAACTCACTTCCAATGGTGATTCATGAAAGACTCAGCCTTGTTTGCTGGTCAGATTCACTCTTGGGTCCATGAGATACCATATAAGAGGTGTGACTATCCTCAGACAAAGTGCTGCCGAAACCACGTGTAGATACTCCAATTAACAGTTCATGCTGAGTTCACTATTTAGCTGTTTCAATGTAGACACAGATATGTACATGAAGATGCTATCCTGGAAGTGTATCTTCCAACCCCAACCTTTAAAGCATCCTAGCTAAGGCTCCATACATCAGAGAGACCAGCCAGAGCTGCTATACCTGTCTGTGAACATAATGCAATGGTAGTGTTTTTACAGCACTACGTGTTTGTGTAGTTTGTTGCACAGCAATAAATAACTGGAATTCAAGGGAAGAATTCTTAAAGGTTACATTACCATTGGCTTGAATATAATTTAAAACACTAGTGGTAGACTGGAGGGTGAGAGTAGGGGTATCACCAAGATATCTGTCTCTCTCCCTCTGTGCATCAGGCAATGTCTTGTGTGATTGTGTCTCTTTTATGATCCCAGCTTCTGCCAGGCAGCCCTTAAAATAGTTTTAGAAAGTACCTGGAGGTGCCAACTCCTGGTCTTTGATAACATCCTCCTCCATTTGATCCTCTGATTCTAGTGGTGGTAGTGGTTTTCTGCTATTGTTAATCTCTGGGTTGCCCTACTTTCCCCTGATTTGCCTTTTAGTTCCTCCTCTGGACTAGTTCTCAATATTAAAATTCTTCTTTTAAACTACCTATTTTCTTGACTGGGCCCTCATTGATACAGGCTGCAGTTCATATTCCTTTATATGCTCAACGGAACACAGGAAATATGCAATAAATACTAGTTAATTGATTAAACACAGGCCAGTCTGTAGAACAGTCCTCTTGTTTGATGAACTAGGGTTGGAGCATCAATTGACCCTTTATAATCTTTCTGGAAGTGTAGCATCTCATAATATTAGCTAGAACTTGAACTTGGGTATGATTTTACATGAATTCATCTTGTAATTGATAATTCCTTTACACATAAGAGCAGATTGCCAAAAGTTTTAATAAGTCTATTTCATTTGGAAGAAAGTTAGTTGAGTCACTGTCCTCTAAAGGATATTTTCAACTGAACCTTTGATTTTTTGAGAGAAATAAAATGGAAAGTGTATTAGAAGCTAATGTAAAGCAGGTCTATAACTGCTATGCTTGAGCTTTAGAACTTGTTTCATTGGTATATTTTTTTAAAGCTTTGAACTTGTAAAAAGAAAATGTATCCATATATCTTTATCTATATCATTGGCTTAAGACAGATATGACACACCCATACAGAGCTATATTCCTTCTAACCTCAGCATGTTAGCCTCATACATGATGGTAGCTCGAATGATTCATTCTAGAAGCACAGATTCAGGAGAAAATTTCATTTTTTATCCTATATTATTGAGTTTGCTGTAGTGGGCTGTAGCCATGGCTCTATAAGAGCTGCTATATAATAATGCCTGAATCACTTAATACTTTTGGTCCATGGAGACCATAAGTATAAAATTAAAGGGGTTGGACTCACCCCTCAGATAACTCCAGCTTGAACATTCTATGTCTCTCTCCTTTTTTTTTTAAACCATCATTAAATCATTGCTGCAAATGCAATGAAAGTGTGAGATCTGATGATACAGGATGCTGAATACATACAGCTTTACAGCTGCTGCATCCTGCTATCATCTGCACTTAAACTTGATTCTGTAATGAATGATGGAGTAGAGCAACCCCATGATGGAACCCTTCTCTATCTGCATCAGTTCAGTTTGGGACTGGAGCCTCACCTAAGGCGTAGACCACAACCTGTCCTTATCATGCATTAACAAACATGTGCAACATTGGCTTTAAAGTACATAGTGTTCTTAAGGACTTTTCCTTTGAAATTCATTGATAATTTTAGAAGACAGGAAAAAGACAGTATGAATGAAAGCTGTAAGAACAGCTCATTTGTGTAGGTTAAAGTATGAAATGAATTGATTTCTCCCATCTGATTCCTAAGACTAAGAAGTTAACACTAATTTGCCCAGAGGCATATTAAAAAAAAAAAAATCAAGTGACCTTTGGCAATTATCTCACCTTTCTCTAAACAAATAGCCTTCACAGAGGCCTGAAGGCCCTGGGTTTTGCAGAGAATTTGAAGATTCAAATTAATACTGGTGGGTTTGTCAGCATATTTGTCATTATTTGATTCTGATAATGAGTCATCTGAAGTAATAATTTTCAGATTTCAGGGATCATAAATGAGGATTTTGGGGATTTTTCATGTTTTGGGATGTGTCTTCCTTGAACAAAGAGGACCAACTCTGTTGTCGAAACAAATTGACTTAAATCCTAATTTCTCCACCCAGCCATGAGATAAATTGTTTAAACTCTCTGATCATCTTTTTGCTTCTTATTCTAGAGTTTTTTGTAAGCATTAAAGAAGGAAAGATAAATAATGTATCTAGCACATTGTTAGCTCATGGAAGGCATTTGATATTTATTATTGCTTTCTTCATTCTTCTATTACCAGGATACTAAAAAACCTCTAGTATATATTTCGTTTGGGTTAAAATATACAGTAAGAAATATTCCCTCCAAAAATTAGAGTAATATAGGGAGGAAGAAAGGGCAATTGAATGTGATGACTGAAATGTTACCATTGGGTGCTGTTTATTTTGGCAGTAGAATTTTGAAAGCTCACTTTATTTTGTTTATTTTTTTAAACTTATTTAAATAAACCAATTGTAATTATATTTTTCCAGGAAGAAGGCCAGGTACATGATCGACTTGAATTTGAGATTCCCAGAAAAGAAACACGTTGGCATTTTGAAGACTGATTTCTTTTCCTATCTAAAATAATTCTTATGTTTTTAATTTTTTTCTTAAATAAGTGTTGTATTAGGTATGGTATCATTATAACTTTGATGATGATATGTGCCAAAGGTATTATATAGGAGCAGTGACACGTCACTCAAATGTTTTCTTCTTTCTTTTTACTACCTAAGCACATTTCTCTTAAACATCTTTTGTTTAGATTGTTTGTAATCCTTTTTTTCTCTGCTACCTAAAATACTGTAATGCTGTTCAGCCAACACTGGCAGGGGCTAAACATCTGACCTAACCAAAGGTTTTTATCAAATGACATCTTCAAATCTTGCTAAAAACCTCTTGGTGGTAAATATATCAATGAGAAGAGCCCTCGTCCCAGCTGAATTTAGGGCTCTGAGTCAAAACTTTGAATGATTCTAAAGCAAGTCCCCATGTCTGAAAATAGCTATGTAGCAGCTCTCCTAGGTACAAAAATTAATGGATTGTCTACAAGAGATCATGTTGTAAAACTACAACGTTTTACAAATAAGAACTTGGATGCCTATTATGTAATAATAACTTAGCTTTTTAATGATGGCCAACTTGTGTTCAGATCTACCATTTGCACTTGTTAGCTGAGGAACTTAAGAAAGTTACTGGTCTGGGACAGAAGATGGCAGAAGAGTAAGATGCAGAGATTACCTTCCTCCCCACAGATACACCAGAAGTACATCTACACGTGGAACAACTCCTGCAGAACACTTACTGAATGCTGGCAGAAGACCTCAGACCTCCCAAAAGGCAAGAAACTCCCCACGTACTTGGGTAGGGCAAAAGAAAAAAGAATAAACAAAGACAAAACGATAGGGACGGGACCTGCACCAGTGGGAGGGAGCTGTGAAGGAGGAAAGGTTTCCACACACTAGGAAGCCCCTTCGCAGGCGGAGACTGTGGGTGGCAGAGGGGGGAGCTACGGAGCCGTGGAAGAGAGCACAACAACAGGGGTGTGGAGGGCAAAGTGGGAAGATTCCTGCACAGAGGATCGGTGCTGACCAGCACTCACCAGTCCGAGAGGCTTATCTGCTCACCCGCCGGGGTGGGCAGGGCTGGGAGTTGAGGTTCCGGCTTCAGTCGGAGTGCAGGGAGAGGACTGGGGTTGGTGGCGTGAACACAGCCTGCAGGGGGTTAGTGTGCCACGGCTAGCCGGGAGGGAGTCCGGGGAAGAGTCTGGACCTGCCAAAGAGGCAAGAGACTTTTCTTTCCCTCTTTGTTTCCTGGTGCGCGAGGAGAAGGAATTAAGAGTGCTGCTTAAAGGAGCTCAAGAGACAGGCGCAAGCCGCGGCTAAAAGCGTGGACCCCAGAGACGGGCATGAGACGCTAAGGCTGCTGCTGCCACCCCCAAGAAGCCTGTGTGCGAGCACAGGTCATAATCCACACCCCCATTCCGGGGAGACTGTGCAGCCCGCCACTGCCAGGGACAACTACCCCGGGAGAATGCAGGGTGCGCCTCAGTCTGGTGCAATGTCATGTGGGCCTCTGCCGCCGCAGGCTCGCCCCACACTTCATGCCCAACCATTCCCACGGCCTGAGTGAACCAAAGCCCCCGAATCAGTGGCTCCTTTAACCCCAACCTGTCTGAGCGAAGAAGAGACACCCTCCAGTGACCTACACGCAGAGTCAGGGCCAAATCCAAAGCTGAACCCCTGGGAGCTGTGAGAACAAAGAAGAGAAAGGGAAATCTCTCCCAGCAGCCTCAGAAGCAGTGAATTAAAGCTCCACAATCAACTTGATGTACCCTGCAACTGTGGAATACGTGAATACACAACGAATCATCCCAAATTAAGGAGGTGGACTTTGAGAGCAAGATTTATGATTTTTTCCCCTTTACCTCTTTTTGTGAGTGTGTATGTGTATGCTTCTGTGTGAGATTTTGTCTCTAAAGCTTTGCTTAAACCATTTGTGCTAGGGTTCCATCTGTCCGGTTTTTTTGTTTGTTTTTATTTAATTCTTTTCTCTTAATAATTATTTTTTATTTTAATAACATTATTATATTTTATCTTACTTTATTTTATTTAACTTTATATTCTTTCTTTTTTCCTTCCTTCCTTCCTCCCTCCCTCCCTCCCTCCTTTCTTTCTTTCTACTTCTAATAATTCTTTATTTCTACATTTTCTCCTTTTTACTCTGAGCCGAGTGGATGAAAGGATCTTGGTGCTGCAGCCAGGAGTCAGTGCTGTGCCTCTAAGGTGGGAGAGCCAACTTCAGGACACTGGTCCACAAGAGACCTCCTAGCTCCACATAATATCAAATGGTGAAAATCACCCAGAGATCTACATCTCAATATCAGCACCCAGCTTCACTCAATGATCAGCAAGCTACAGTGCTGGACATCCAATGCCAAAAAACTAGAAAGACAGGAACACAACCCCACCCATTAGCAGAGAGGCTGCCTAAAATCATAATAAGTCAACAGACACTCCAAAACACATCACCAGACATGGACCTGCCCACCAAAAAGACAACATCGAGCCTCATCCACCAGAACACAGGCACAAGTCCCCTCCACCAGGAAGCCTACACAACCCACTGAACCAACTTTACCCACTGAGGACAGACACCAAAAACAACGGGAAATACGAACCTGCAGCTTGCAAAAGGGAGACCGCAAACACAGTAAGATAAGCAAAATGAGAAGACAGAAAAACACACAGCAGATGAAGGAGCAAGATAAAAACCCATCAGACCTAACAAATGAAGAGGAAATAGGCAGTCTACCTGAAAAAGAATTCAGAATAATGATAGTAAAGATGATCCAAACTCTTGGAAATAGAATAGACAAAATGAAAGAAACATTTAACAAGGACCTAGAAGAACTAAAGATGAAACAAACAATGATGAACAACACAATAAATGAAATTAAAAATACTCTAGATGGGATCAATAGCAGAATAACTAAGGCAGAAGAACGGATAAGAAACCTGGAAGATAAAATAGTGGAAATAACTACGGCAGAGCAGAATAAAGAGAAAAGAATGAAAAGAACTGAGGACAGTCTCAGAGACCTAAGGGACAACATTCGAATTATAGGGGTTCCAGAAGAAGAAGAGAAAAGGAAAGGGACTGAGAACATATTTGAAGAGATTATAGTTGAAAACTTCCCTAATATGGGAAAGGAAATAGTTAATCAAGTCCAGGAATCACAGAGAGTCCTATACAGGATAAATCCAAGGAGAAACACGCCAGGACACATATTAATCAAACTGTCAAAAATTAAATACAAAGAAAACATATTAAAAGCACAAGGGAAAAACAACAAATAACACACAAGGGAATCCACATAAGGTTAACAGTTGAACTTTCAGCAGACACTCTGTAAGCCAGAAGGGACTGGCAGGACATATTTAAAGTGATGAAGGAGAGAAACCTGCAACCAAGATTACTCTACCCAGCAAGGATCTCATTCAGATTTGATGGAAAAATTAAAAACTTTACAGACAAGCAAAAGCTGAGAGAGTTCAGCACCACTAAACCAGCTTTACAACAACACTAAAGGAACTTCTGTAGGGAAGAAACACAGGAGAAGGAATAAACCTACAATAACAAACCCAAAACAATTAAGAAAATGGGAATAGGAACATACATATCAATAATTACCTTAAAAGTAAATGGATTAAATTCTCCCACCAAAAGACACAGATTGGTTGAATGGATACAAAAACAAGACCCATATATATGTTGTCTACAAGAGACCCACTTCAGACATAGAGACACATACAAACTTAAAGTAAGGAGATGGAAAAATGTATTTCATGCAAATGGAAACCAGAAGAAAACTGGAGTAGCAATTCTCATATCAGACAAAATAGACTTTAAAATAAAGACTATTAGAAGAGACAAAGAAGGACACTACATAATGATCAAAGGATCAATCCAAGAAGAAGGTATAACAATTGTAAATATTTATGCACCCAAAATAGGAGCACCTCAATACATAAGGCAAATACTAACAGCCATAAAAAGGGAAATCAACAGTAACACATTCATAGTAGGGGACTTTAACAACTCACTTTCCCCAATGGACAGATCATCCAAAATGAAAATAAATAAGGAAACACAAGCTTTAAATGATACATTAAACAAGGTGGACTTAATTCATATTTATAGGACATTCCATCCAAAAAAAACAGAATACACATTTTTCTCTAGTGCTCATGGAACATTCTCCAGGATAGATCATATCTTGGGTCACAAACCAAGCCTTGGTAAATTTAAGAATATTGAAATTTATCAAGTATCTTTTCCGACCACAATGCTATGAGACTAGATACCAATTACAGGAAAAGATCTGTAAAAAATACAAACACATGGAGGTTAAACAATACACTACTTAATAACGAAGTGATCACTGAAGAAATCAAAGAGGAAATTAAAAAATACCTAGAAACAAATGACAATGGAGACACGATGACCCAAAATCTATGGGATGCAGCAAAGGCAGTTCTAAGAGGGAAGTTTATAGCAATACAATCCTACTTTAAGAAACAGGAAACATCTCGACTAAACAACCTAACCTTGCACCTCAAGCAATTAGAGAAAGTAGAACAAAAAAACCCAAAGTTAGCAGAAGGAAAGAAATCATAAAATCAGATCAGAAATAAATGAAAAAGAAATGAAGGAAACAATAGCAAAGATCAATAAAACTAAAAGCTGGTTCTTTGAGAAGATAAACAAAATTGTTAAACCATTAGCCAGGCTCATCAAGAAAAAAAGGGAGAAGACTGAAATCAATAGAATTAGAAATGAAAAAGGAAAAGTAACAACTGACTTGCAGAAATACAAAAGATCATGAGAGATTACTACAAGCAACTCTATGCCAATAAAATGGACAACCTGGAAGAAACTGAAAAAATCTTAGAAATGCACAACATGCCAAGACTGAATCAGGAAGAAATAGAAAATATGAACAGACCAATCACAAACACTGAAATTGAAACTGTGATTAAAATTCTTCAAACAAAGAAAAGCCCAGGAACACATGGCTTCACAGGTGAACTCTATCAAACGTTTAGAGAAGAGCTAACACCTATCCTTCTCAAACTCTTCCAAAATATAGCAGAGGGAGGAACACTCCCAAACTCACTCTACGAGGCCACAATCAGCCTGATACCAAAACCAGACAAGGACATCAGAAAGAAAGAAAACTACAGGCCAATATCACTGATGAACGTAGATGCTAAAATCCTCAAGAAAATACTAGTGAACAGAATTCAACAGCACATTAAATGGATCATACAGCATGATCAAGTGGGTTTATGCCAGGAATGCAAGGATTCTTTAATATACGCAAATCAATCAACGTGATACACCATATTAACAAATTGAAGGAGAAAAACCATATGATCATCTCAATAGATGCAGAGAAAGCTTTTGACAAAATTCAACACCCATTTATAATAAAAACTCAGCAGAAAGTAGGCGTGGAGGGAACTTTTCTGGACATAATAAAGGCCATATAGGACAAACCCACAGCCAACATTGTCCTCAATGGTGAAAAACTGAAAGCATTTCCACTATGATCAGGAGCAAGACAAGGTTGCCCACTCTCACCACTCTTATTCAACATAGTTTTGGAAGTTTTAGCCACAGCAATCAGAAAAGAAAAATAAATAAAGAAGCCAAATCAGAAAAGAAGAAATGAAGGTTAACTGTTTGCAGATGACATGATACTATACATAGAGAATCCTAAAGATGCTACCAGAAAACTACTAGAGCTAATCAATGAATTTGGTAAAGTAGCAGGATACAAAATTGATGCACAGAAATCTTTGGCATTCCTATACACTAAGGATGAAAAATCTGAAAGTGAAATCAAGAAAACACTCCTATTTACCATTGCAACAAAAAGAATAAAATATCTAGGAATAAACCTACCTAAGGAGACAGAAGACCTGTATGCAGAAAATTATAAGACACTGATGAAAGAAATTAAAGATGATACAAATAGATGGAGAAATATACCATGTTCTTGGATTGGAAGACCAACATTGTGTAAATGACTCTACTACCCAAAGCAATCTACAGATTCAGTGCAATCCCTAGCAAACTACCACTGGCATTTTTCACAGAACTAGAACAAAAAATTTCACAATTTGTATGGAAACACAAAAGACCCAGAATAGCCAAAGCAATCTTGAGAATGAAAAATGGAGCTGGAGGAATCAGGCTCCCTGACTTCAGACTATACTACAAAGCTACAGTAATCAAAAGAGTATGGTACTGGCACAAAAACAGAAATATAGACCAATGGAGCAGGATAGAAAGCCCAGAGATAAACCCACGCACATATGGTCACCTTATCTTTGATAAACGAGGCAGGGATGTACAGTGGAGAAAGGACAGCCTCTTCAATAAGTGGTGTTGGGAAAACTGGACAGCTACATGTAAAAGTATGAGATGAGATCACTCCCTAACACCATACACAAAAATAAGCTCAAAATGGATTAAAGAGCTAAATGTAAGGCCAGAAACTATCAAACTCTTTAAAGAAAACATAGGCAGAACACTCTATTACATAAATGACAGCAAGATCCTTTTTGACCCACCTCCTAGAGAAATGGAAATAAAGACAAAAATAAACAAATGGGATCTAATGAAACTACAAAGCTTTTGCACAGCAAAGGAAACCATAAACAAGACCAAAAGACAATCCTCAGAATGGGACAAAATATTTGCAAATGAAGCAACTGACAAAGGATTAATCTCCAAAATTTATAAACAGCTCATGCAGCTCAATAAGAAAAAAACAAACAACCCAATCCAAAAATGGGCAGAAGACATAAATAGACATTTCTCCAAAGAAGATATACAGATTGCCAACAAACACATGAAAGAATGCTCAACATCATTAATCATTAGAGAAATGCAAATCAAAACTACAATGAAATATCATCTCACACCAGTCAGAATGAACATCATCAAAAAATCTAGAAAGAATAAATGCTGGAGAGGGTGTGGAGAAAAGGGAACCCTCTTGCACTGTTGGTGGGAATGTAAATTGATACAGCCACTGTGGAGAACAGTATGGAGGTTCCTTAAAAAACGACAAATAGAACTACCATATGACCCAGCAATCCCACTACTGGGCATATACCCTGAGAAAACCATAATTCAAAAAGAGTCATGTACCAGAATATTCATTGCAGCTCTATTTACAATAACCCAGAGATAGAAACAACCTAAGTGTCCATCATTGGATGAATGGATAAAGAAGATGTAGCACATATATACAATGGAATATTACTCAGCCATAAAAAGAAACAAAATTGAGCTATTTGTAATGAGGTGGATAGACCTAGAGTCTGACATACAGAGTTAAGTAAGTCAGAAAGAGAAAGACAAATACCGTATGCTAACACATATATATGGAATTTAAGAAAAAAAATGTCATGAAGAACCTCGGGGTAAGACAGGAATAAAGACACAGACCTACTAGAGAATGGACTTGAGGATATGGAGAGGGGGATGGGTAAGCTGTGAGAAAGTGAGAGAGAGGCATGGACATATATACACTACCAAACCTAAGGTAGATAGCTAGTGGGAAGAAGCCTCATTGCACAGGGAGATCAGCTCGTGCTTTGTGACCTACTGGAGGGGTGGGATAGGGAGGGTGGGAGGGAGGGAGATGCAAGAGGGAAGAGGTATGGGAATATATGTATATGTATATTTATAACTGATTCACTTTGTTATAAAGCAGAAACTAACACACGATTGTAAACAATTATACTCCAATAAAGATGTAAAAAATAATAAAAAAAAGAAAGTTACTGAACCTCTCTGAAGCACAATTGTCAACCAAAAAAGAAGGTAATTGTCCAAGCTCAATGGTGTACTTATTATCTCTGTTTTGCATTGCAGAGAATGAGATTGTGAAATTTCTCCTGCCTTGTACCCTACACTTCTTGATACACAAACTGATGCAGATGCATCCCAATGTAATGAATACTGGTGTAGTCATCACAGTATTTGTTCACAATTTTTTCTTGTCTTCTGCCCTGTGTGTGATGGGCACTTCCTCATTCCATTACCTTGGGGCCACAAGACTTTCTGTGATCAATGGAATGTGCTGGATGGTCACTTCTGAATGGAGGCTAAATATTAGATACTACCATATCTGCCTGAGAGTTCACCAGAAGGGGTGAGAAAAGGGCATAGCCAAATCTAAGATACAGCATTTTCATCATTTAAAGATAAAGGTTGGTATAACTTTAAGCTTGGTCTTAATATGCAAAAATATCATTCTCTTTGAAAATAGTGCTGTTGCACATTTTTGACAGGAAGAAAATTATTTTGAGGCAAATCGTCCCCACTTTCCAAACCCTATCTCTAGTGTTCAGTGATTTTTTTGTGAAATAACAGAATCACTGATTACATCTTCCCTGACAAGTGTGAGCTGCAACTCCCGAGGCTGACCAGATATGTATTCTTCAAATTAAAGTTGTTAAATCTAATCAGTGACAATTCTGAAGTGACATTTATGCAGTAAAAACAAAACAAAACAAAATGAAGGGTACCTATGTAAAATGATGGATATGTTAATTAGCTTGATTGTAGTGATCATTTCATGATGTATGTATACATCAAAACATCAAGTTGTGTGCCTTAAATCTACACAATTTTTGTCAATTATACCACAATAAAACTGAAAAGAAATCATTAAATGGATGATTGCTTTTGTTTTTAACTCTAGAAGTTTAGAAAAGGTAGAAAACGACAGCAAATAGTGAAATAAATGCACATGCACACTACCCAGGTTTAACAAATGTTAATATTTAGTCACTTTCATGTTTAAATAAAATAGGGCATTAAACATAAAGTTTTCACTTTTCCTTATGCAGGGGCAACCATTATAATGAGTTTGTTGTGTATCTTTCTAGTCCATGCTTTTATATTTTTTCTAGATAAATTCATAATTTATTAATAAATAATACATGAGTTTAATTTTTCTTTTTAGTTTTACATACATTCTACCATACTGTATGTGTCATTTTGCAACTATATTTTTCAATGGGCATTATATTTTTGAGATCTTTTCATATTGATGCATGTAAAGCATACATAAGCATATATAAATACATGTATTTCATTTACGTGTTGCATATTATATTATTTAATTTTAATGCAATATCTTTATCTATTCCCCTTTTAATGGGTATTTGTTTTCAATTGTTTACTACTACATAGAGAGTCACAAGGAACATCCTTGTTATACTGTCCTTAGTGTAAAGCATGATGCCTGTTTTTATCATTTTTGAAATTCTGTGAAATATGATTAATTTTTCTTTGTTATAGTTATACTGAAAAGTATCTCACCTTTTTAATTTCATTTTTTTTGGCTTTATTGAGATTTAGTTGACATGTAACATTGTGTAAATTTAAGGTGTATAATGTTTTGATTTGATGTGAGTATATACTGTGAAGTGATTACCACATAAGGTTGATTAACATATCCATCACCTCACCTGATTGCCTTGTGCATGTGGTGACAACATTTAAGATCTGCTCTCTTAGCAGTTTTCAAGTATAAATACAATATCATTAACTGTAATACCATGAGCTACATGGGATCCCCAGAACTTATTCATCTTATAATTGAAAATTTGTACACTTTGCCTAATGTCTCCATTTCCCTCACCCTCTCCCCAACCCCCATCAACCACCAACAAACTACTCTTTCTTTCTTTGAGTTCAAGTTTCACCTCTTTCAGACAAAAAACCACAATACAGTACAAAGCAGTAAAATGATGTCTCTGAATGAACCAGCTGGGAAGATGAAAGGACATGAGCACTGGAAGGAAGGAAGATTGGTGAGCACATCCCACAATGTAGTTCTGTATATATATATATACATATATATACACACACACATATATATATATATTTATATATACACACACACACAAACACACACACACACACACACACACATATATATATATATGTGTATTATGTATTTATGGTCTTTCTAGAGTTAATTCATCTACTTCCCTTCCCAGAGGTGAATGTAGTTCCGAATCTACCATGTTATACGTCTGTGGGTGAGACATGGATGGTGTAAAGGATGTTCTCATGGAAGCACTTTAGTTATTTCACACCAACTCGATATAACTGACCTCAACAGTAAATGTTTTCCTAACAATTCTACATTAAAATATCAGTGTTTCACTAGGTACAGGAAGAAAACGCTTCCAAAATTTCTTCAAAGTGTGGATATTCCTAAAATGATATTTATTAAGTACCTCTCTCTTAGTTGCATAACCCTTAGTTGACACGTCTGGAAATGACCACCAGTATAATGGCTCACTCCAATGGGGATGTTTGGGTTAAACTTTTTTTCTTCTATCCTTTTTCTTCGACTTGTCTTAAACATCTGGCTTCACATTACTCTACTGCAAGTTAATTACCTAAAGAAAACTGAAAATGTCTATTATCTGGACATATCTTTTTATTAATTTATTATTATTTAAAACATCTTTATTGGAGTATAATTGCTTTACAATGGTGTGTTAGTTGCTGCTGTATAACAAAGTGTATCAACTATACATACATATATATCCCCATATCCCCTCCCTCTTGCACCTTCCTCGCACCCTCCCTATCTTTTCATTAATTTAAAGTGTAAAAAGTTACATAAAACATACAAGAAAATATAGAATTAAAGCATCATGTAACAGGGTGATATTTTAAATGTGTGAGTAGATGACTTTTAATTTTGTCTGTGAACTAGGACAGTAACTACCATAAGTTGACAGTTATGCAGTCTTAGAGCCCACAACACTAAATCTTTTTGTTAAAATTGCAATAACTGCCTTCTTGGTTCAGGTAGCAGAGAAACACTTCCCTTTATATATTTTTTTTGAAGAGGAAAAAACTGCATGTTTTTTTTCCCTCTAGTCTTCAGAAATGATTCTGCCATGATTTCTGTAATAATAAATCTCCATTTTCATTATTGGAGTATTTCTATTTTAGGGGCCATCTTAAAATAAAACGTTTTTTCAAGGAAGAAAAGGGGACAGAAAAGATCATTCTGTAAATTCTTTTTTTAATTTTTGAATTTCATTTTATTTATCTTTTTATACAGCAGGTTCTTATTAGTTATCCATTTTATACATATTAGTGTATATATGTCAATCCCAATCTCCAAATTCATCACACCACCACCATCACCGCCCCAACGACTTCTCCTCTTGGTGTCCATACATTTGTTCTCTACATCTGTGTCTCTATTTCTGCCCTGCAAATGTCGCAGTTCATCTGTACAATTTTTCCAGGTTCCTCATATATGCGTTAATATAGGATATTTGTTTTTCTCTTTCTGACTTACTTGACTCTGTATGACAGTCTCTAGATTCATCCACATCTCTACAAATGACCCAATTTCGTTCCTTTTTATGATTGAGTAATATTCCATTGTATACATGTACCACTTCTTTATCCATTCACCTGTCAATGGGCATTTAGGTTCTTTCCATGACCTGGCTATTGTACATAGTGCTGCAATGAACATTGGGGTGCATGTGTCTTTTTGAATTATAGTTTTCTCTGGGTACATACCCAGTAGTGGGATTGCTGGGTCATATGGTCATTCTACTTTTAGTTTTTAAGGAAACTCCATACTGTTCTCCATAGTGACCATAACAGTTTACATTCCTACCAACAGTGCAAGAGGGTTCCCTTTTCTCCACACCCTCTCCAGCATTTGTTCTTTGTAGATTTTCTGATGATGCCCATTCTAACTGTTGTGAGGTGATACCTCAAGGTAGTTTTGACTTGAATTTCTGTAATAATTGGTGATGTTGAGCAGCTTTTCATGTGTTTCTTGGCCATCTGTATGTCTTCTTTGGAGAAAAGTCTATTTAGGTCTTCTGCCCATTTTTGGATTGGGTTGTTTGTTTGAGCTGTATATCTATTTTTGGATTGGGTTGTTTGAGCTGCATGAGCTGTTTATATATTTTGGAGTTTAATCCTTTATGCATTGTTACATTTGCAAATATTTTCTCCCATTCTGAGGGTTGTCTTTTCGTCTTGTTTGTAGTTTCCTTTCCTTTGAAAAAGCTTATAAGTTTCATTAGGTCCTACTTGTTTACTTTTGTTTTTACTTCCAATACTCTAGGAGGTGGATCAAAAAAAGATCTTGCTGTGATTTATGTCAAAGAGTGTTCTTCCTATGTTTTCCTCTAAGGGTTTTATAGTGTCTGGTCTTACATTTAGGTCTCAAATCCATTTTGAGTTTATTTTTGTGCACGGTGTTAGAGAATGTTCTAATTTCATTCTTTTACATGTAGCTGTCCAGTTTTCCCAGCAACACTTATGGAAGAGACTGTCTTTTCTCCATTTTATATCCTTGCCTCCTTTGTCATAGATTAGTTGACCATAGGTGTGTGGGTTTATCTCTGGGCTTTCTACCCTGTTCCATTCACCTATTATCTGTTTTTGTGCCAGTCCCACATTATCTTGATTACTGTAGCTTTGTAGTATAGTCTGAAGTCAGGGAGTCTCATTCCTCCAGCTCCGCTTTTTTCCCTCAAGACTCCCTTGGCTATTTGGGGTCTTTTTTGTCTCCATACACATTTTGAGATTTTTTTTTCCAGCCCTGTAAAAAGTGTCATTGGTAGTTTGATAGGGATTGCATTAATCTGTAGATTGCTTTGGGTATTATAGTCATTTTCACAATATTGATTCTTCCAATCCAAGAACATGGTATATCTCTCCATCTGTTTGTATCATCTTTAATTTCTTTCAGCAGTGTCTTATAGTTTTCTGCATACAGGTCTTTTTTCTCCCTAGGTAGGTTTATTCCTAGGTATTTTATTCTTTTTGTTGCAATGGTAAATGGGAGTGTTTCCTTAATTTCTCTTTCAGATTTTTCATCACTAGTGTATAGGAATGCAACAGATTTCTGTGCATTATTTTTGTATCCTGCAACTTTATCAAATTCATTGATTAGCTCTAGTAGTTTACTGGTGGCATCTTTAGGATTCTCTATGTATAGTATCATGTCATCTACAAAGAGTAACAGACTTCATTCTTCTTTTCCAATTTGTATACATTTTATTTCTTTTTTTTCTCTCATTGCCATGACAAGGACTTCCAAAACTATGTTGAATAACAATGGTGAGAGTGGATATCCTTGTCTTGTTCATGATCTTAGAGGAAATGCTTTCAGTTTTTCACCATTGAGAATGATGTTTGCTGTGGGTTTGTTGTATATGCCCTTTATTATGTTGAAGTAGGTTACCTCTATGCCCACTTTCTGGAGAGTTTTTATCATAAATGGGTGTTGAATTTTGTCAAAAGCTTTTTCTGCATCTATTGAGATGATCATATGGTTTTTCTTCTTCAATTTGTTAATATGTGGTATCACATTGATTGATTTGCAAATATTAAAGAATCCTTGCATCCCTGGGATAAATCCCACTTGATCATGGTTTACGATCCTTTAAATGTGTTGTTAGATTCTGTTTGCTAGTATTTTGTTGAGGATTTTTGCATCTATATTCATCAGTGATACTGGTCTGTAATTTTCTTTTTTTGTAGTATCTTTGTCTGGTTTTGTTATCAGGGTGATGATGGCCTCATAGAATGAGTTTGGAAGTATTCCTTCCTCTACAGTTTTTTGGAAGAGTTTGTGAAGGTTGGGTGATAGCTCTTCTCTAAGTGTTTGACAAAATTCACCTGTGAAGCCATCTGATCCTGAACTTTTGCTTCTTGGAAGATTTTTTAATCACAGTTTTAATTTCATTACTTGTGATTGGTCTGTTCATATTTTGATTTCTTCCTGGTTCAGTCTTGGAAGGTTTTACCTTTCTAAGAAGGTGTCCATTACTTCCAGGTTGTCCATTTTATTGGCATAGAGTTGTTTGTAGTAGTCTCTTAGGATACTTCGTATTTCTGCAGTGTCTATTGTAACTTCTCCTTTTTTATTTCTAATTTTATTGATTTGAGTCCCCTCCCTCTTTTTCTTGATGAGTCTGGCTAATGGTTTATCAATTTTATTTATCTTCTCAAAGAACCAGCTTTTACTTTTATTGATCTTTGCTATTATTTTCTTTGTTTTAATTTCATTTTTTTCGGTTCTGATCTTTATGATTCCTTTCCTTCTGCTAACTTTGGGTTTTGTTTGTTCTTCTTTCTCTAGGTCCTTTAGGTGTAATGTTAGATTGTTTATTTGTGATTTTTCTTGTTTCTTGAGGTAGGCTTGTATTGCTATAAACTTCCCACTTAGAACTGCTTTTGCTGCATCCCATAGGTTTTCGATCATCGTGTTTTCATTGTCATTTGTTTCTTGGTATTTTTTGATTTCCCCTTTCATATCTTCAGTGATCTCTTGGTTATTTAGTAATGTATTGTTTAGCCTCCACGTGTTTCTGCTTTTTACGTTTTTTTCCCTGTAATTGATTTCTAATCCATAGCGTTGTGGTCAGAGTAGAAGCTTGATATGATTTCAATTTTCTTAAATTTACTGAGACCTGATTTGTGACCCAAGATGTGATCTATCCTGAAGAATATTCCATGCGTACTTGAGAAGAAAGTGTAATCTGCTTTTTTTTGGATGGAATGTCCTATAAATATCAATTAAATCTATCTGGTCTATTGTGTCATTTAAAGCTTGTGTTTCCTTTTTAATTTTATGTTTCGCTGATCTGTCCATTGGTGTAGGTGAGGTGTTAAAGTCCCCCACTATTATTGTGTTATTGTTGATTTCCTCCTTTATAGCTGTTAGCAGTTGCCTTATGTATTGAGGTACTCCTATGTTGGGTGCATATATATTTATAGTTGTTATATCTTCTTGGATTGATCCCTAGATCATTATGTAGTGCCCTTCCTTGTCTCTTGCAACATTCTTTATTTTAATGCCTATTTTATCTGATATGAGTATAGTTACTCCAGCTTTCTTTTGATTTCCATTTGCATGGAATATCTTTTTGCATCCCATCACTTTCAGTCTGTTTGTGTCCCTAGGTCTGAAGTGGGTCTCTTGTAGACAGCATATATTTGGGTCTTGTCTTTGTATCCATTCACAGAGCCTGTGTCTTTTGGTTAGAGCATTTAATCCATTCACATTTAAGGTGATTATTGATATGTATGTTCCTATTACCATTTTCTTAATTGTTTTAGGTTAGTTTTCATAGGTCATTTTCTTCTCTTGTGTTTCCCAGTTAGAGAAGTTCCTTTAGCATTTGTTGTAGAGCTGGTTTGGTTGTGCTGAATTCTCTTAGCTTTTGCTTGTCTGTAAAGCTTTTGATTTCTCCCTCGAATCTGAGTGAGATACTTGCTGTGTAGAGTAATCTTTGTTGTAGGTGCTTCCCTTTCATCACTTTAAATATATCATGCCACCCCCTTGTGGCTTGTAGAGTTTCTGCTGAGAAATCAGCTGTTAACCTTATGGGCATTCCCTTTTATGTTATTTGTCATTTTTCCCTTGCTGGTTTCAATAATTTTTCTTTGTCTCTATTTTTGTCAGTTTGATTTCTATGTATCTCATCATGTTTCTCCTTGGGTTTATCCTGTATGGGACTCTTTGTGCTTCCTGGACTTCGGTGGCTATTTCCTTTCCCATGTTAGGGAAGTTTTTGACTCTAATCTCTTCAAATATTTTCTCTGGTCCTTTCTCTCTCTCTTCTCTTTCTGGGACCCCTAGAATGCGAATGTTGCTGTGTTTAATGTTGTCCCAGAGGTCTCTTAGGCTGTCTTAATTTCTTTTCATTCTTTATTCTTTATTCTGTCCAATGGCAGGGAATTCCACCATTCTGTGTTCCAGGTCACTTATCCATTCTTCTGCCTCAGTTATTCTGCTATTGATTCCTTCTAGCATATTTTTCATTTCAGTTATTGTATTGTATTGTATTGTATTGTATTGTATTGTATTGTATTGTATTGATGAACAATACAATACAATAACTGAATAACAATATAATAACTGAATAACTCTGTTTGTTTGTTCTTTAATTCTTCTAGGTCTTTGTTAAACATTTCTTGCATGTTCTCGATCTTTGCCTTCATTCTTTTTCCAAGGTCTTGGATCATTTTCACTATCATTACTCTGAATTCTTTTTCTGGAAGGTTTCCTATCTCCATTTCATTTAGTTGTTTTTCTGGAGTTTTATCTTGTTCCTTCATCTGGTACATAGCCCTCTGCCCTTTCATTTTGTCTATCTTTCTGTGAATGTGGTTTTTGTTCCACAGGCTGCAGGATTGTACTTTCTTCTGCTGTCTGCCCTCTGGTGGATGAGGCTATCTAAGTGGATTGTGCAAGTTTCCTGGTGGGAGGGACTGGTGGTGGGCAGAGCTCAGTAAAACATTAATCTGTTTGTCTCCTGATGGTGGGGCTGGGTTCCTTTTCTGTTGGTTGTTTGGCCTGAGTCTATCCAACACTGGAGCCTACCTGGGCTCTTTGGTGGGGCTAATGGCGGACTCTGGGAAGGCTCACACCAAGGAGTACTTCCCAGTACTTCTTCTGCCAGTGTCCTTGTCCTCTCAGTGAGCCACAGCCACGCCCCACCTCTGCAGGAGACCCTCCAACACAAGCAGGTAGGTCTTGTTCAGTCTCCTATCAAGTCAGTGCTCCTTCCCCTGGATCCTGATAAGCACACTGTTTTGTGTGTGCCCTCCAAGAGTGGAGTCTCTGTGTCCCCCAGTCCTGTCTAAGTACTGTAATCAAATCCCACTAGGCTTCAAAGTCTGATTGTCTAGGAATTCCTCCTCCCATTGCTAGAACCCCCAGGTTGGGAAGCCTGACGTGGGGCTCAGAACCTTCATCCAGTGCATGGCCTTCTGTGGTATCAGTGTTCTCCAGTTTGTGAGTCACTCACCCAGCAGTTATGGGATTTGACTTTATTGTGATTGTGCCCCTCCTACTGTCTCATTGTGGTTTCTCCTTTGTCTTTGGATGTGAGGTATCTTTTTTGGTGAGCTCCAGTATCTTCCTCTTGATGATTGTTCAGCAGTTAGCTGTGATCCATTCTGTAAATTCTTAAAATGAGAATCTACCTGAATGTTTGATTTTAGGTTTTTGTTTTTGTTTTTTAACAAATATTATTTAGGACTCATTACATGCGAGGCACTGTTTTAAGCATGTTTCAAACATAATGTCATTAAATACTTATAATATCTTTATGTCATCCTCTTTTAAACCATATGCAAGCAGAGGAACAAAGAGGAAAAATAACTTGCTTAGGATCATACGGCTCGGGAGTGACAGAGCTAAGACTCGAACTAAGCAGCCCACATTCTCCATTGTTGGACTATGCTGGTTAATAACATACTTGAACAGCTGTGAGGATCATAATTCTTATAAAAGTTGAGCAACCCAGATAGCACACTGGTGAAGGTGTGAAGAGATCTGAAGAGAATCTTCAGATCTGAAGAAAAAAATGGACAACTTCCCTTGCACATAATTTCTGTGAATAAGAAAATGCAGAACAAGAGGGAATGTTTAAATTTCCTAAAGAATGATTTTGTTTGAATCCAAGTTAGCATTTTCTAGACGTTAGGGTCATTGTTAAGGCTGGTACAACTTGTCTACTTGTCTCTATTAGGTTTGGGAGAGACAATTCTCAGAGGCAGGAAGTGGGTGAGCTTCTTCATTAGTGTTGATTCTGACCTTTGGGTTTTCTAAGTGATGTGTGCTCTTGTTTGGGCCTGGGTCCTACATGCTTTTCCTAATACTTTGGGTCTACTTAGACTTTTTTTTTTTTTAACATCTTTATTGGAGTGTAATTGCTTTACAATGGTGTGTTAGTTTCTGCTTCACAACAAAATGATTCAGTTATATATATAAATATGTTCCTATATCTCTTCCCGCTTGCGTCTCCCTCCCTCCCTCCCTCCGTATCCCACCCCTCCAGGTGGTCACAAAGCACTGAGCTGATCTCCCTGTGCTTTGCGGCTGCTTCCCACTAGCTATCTACCTTACGTTTGGTAGTGTATATATGTCCATGCCTCTCTCTCGCTTTGTCACAGTTTACCTTCCCCCTCCCCATATCCTCAAGTCCATTCTCTAGTAAGTGTGTGTCTTTATTCCAGTTTTAACCCTAGGTTCTTCATGACATTTTTTTTCTTAAATTCCATATATATGTGTTAGCATATGGTATTTGTCTCTCTCTTTCTGACTTACTTCACTCTGTATGACAGATTCTAGGTCTATCCACCTCATTACAAATAGCTCAATTTCGTTTCTTTTTATGGCTGAGTAATATTCCATTGTATATATGAGCCACATCTTCTTTATCCATTCATCTGATGATGGACACTTAGGTTGTTTCCATCTCCTGGCTATTGTAAATAGAGCTGCAATGAACACTTTGGTACATGACTCTTTTTGAATTATGGTTTTCTCAGGGCATATGCCCAGTAGTGGGATTACTGGGTCATATGGTAGTTCTATTTGCAGTATTTTAAGGAACCGCCATACTGTTCTCCACGGTGGCTGTATCAATTTACAATCCCACCAACAGTGTAAGAGGGTTCCCTTTTCTCCACACCCTCTCTAGCATTTATTGTTTCTAGATTTTTTGATGATGGCCATTCTGACTGGTGTGAGATGATATTTCATTGTAGTTTTGCTTTGCATTTCACTAATGATTAGTGATGTTGTGCATTCTTTCATGAATTTGTTGGCAGTCTGTATATCTTCTTTAGAGAAATGTCTATTTATGTCTTCTGCCCATTTTTGGATTGGGTTGTTTGTTTTTTTGTTATTAAGCTGCATGAGCTGCTTATAAATTTTGGAGATTAATCCTTTGTCGGTTGCTTCATTCGCAAATATTTTGTCCCATTCTGAGGATTGTCTTTTGTTCTTGTTTATGGTTTCCTTTGCTGTGCAAAAGCTTTGAAGTTTCATTAGGTCCCATTTGTTTATTTTTGTTTTTATTTCCATTTCTCTAGGAGGTGAGTCAAAAATAACCTTGCTGTGATTTATGTCATAGAGTGTCCTGCCTATGTTTTCCTCTAAGAGTTTGATAGTTTCTGGCCTTACATTTAGGTCTTTAATCCATTTTGAGCTTATTTTTGTGTATGGTGTTAGGGAGTGATCTCATCTCATACTTTTACACGTAGCTGTCCAGTTTTCCCAGCACCACTTATTGAAGAGGCTGTCCTTTCTCCACTGTACATCCCTGCCTCGTTTATCAAAGATAAGGTGACCATATGTGCATGGCTTTATCTCTGGGCTTTCTATCTTGTTCCATTGATCTATATTTCTGTTTTTGTGCCAGTACCATACTGTCTTGATTACTTTAGGTTTGCAGTATTGTCTGAAGTCAGGGAGCCTGACTCCTCCAGCTCCGTTTTTCATTCTCAAGATTGCTTTTGTTATTGGGGTTTGTTGTGTTTCCATACAAATTGTAAAATATTTTGTACTAGTTCTGTGAAAAATGCCAGTGGTAATTTGATAGGGATTGCATTGACTCTGTAGATTGCTTTGGTAGTAGATTCATTTTCACAATTTTGATTCTTCCAATCCAAGAACATGGTATATCTCTCCATCTATTTGTATCATCTTTAAGTTCTTTCATCAGTGTCTTATAATTTTCTGCACTCAGGTCTTTTTTCTCCTTAGGTAGGCTTATTCCTAGATATTTTATTCTTTTTGTTGCAATGGTAAACGGGAGTGTTTTCTTGATTTCACTTTCAGATTTTTCATCCTTAGTGTATAGGAATGCCAGAGATTTCTGTGCATTAATTTTGTATCCTGCTACTTTACCAAATTCATTGATTAGCTCTAGTAGTTTTCTGGTAGCATGTTTAGGATTCTCTATGTATAATATCATGTCATCTGCAAATAGTGACAGCTTTACTTCTTCTTTTCTGATTTGGATTCCTTTTATTTCCTTTTCTTCTCTGATTGCTGTGGCTAAAACTTCCAAAACTGTGTTGAATAAGAGTGGTGAGAGGGCTTCCCTGGTGGCGCAGTGGTTGAGAGTCCGTCTGCCGATGCAGGGGACACGGGTTCATGCCCCGGTCCGGGAAGATCCCACATGCCATGGAGTGGCTGGGCCCGTGAGCCATGGCCACTGAGCCTGTGCGTCCGGAGCCTGTGCTCCGCAACGGGAGAGGCCACAACAGTGAGAAGCCCGCAAACCACAAAAAAAAAAAAAAAAAGAGTGGTGAGAGTGGGCAACCTTGTTTTGTTCCTGATCTTAGTGGAAATACTTTCAGATTTTCACCATTGAGGACAATGTTGGCTCTGGGTTTGTCATATATGGCCTTTATTATGTTGAGGAAAATTACCCCCATGCCTACTTTCTTCAGGGTTTCTATCATAAATGGGTGTTGAATTTTGTCAAAAGCTTTCTTGCATATATTGAGATGATCATATGGTTTTTCTCCTTCAATTTGTTAATATGGTGTATCACATTGTTTGATTTGCATATATTGAAGAATCCGTTCATTTCTGGGATAAACCCCACTTGATCATGGTGTATGATCCGTTTAATGTGCTGTTGGATTCTGTTTGCTAGTATTTTCTTGAGGCTTTTTGCATCTATGTTCATCAGTGATATTGGCCTGTAGTTTTCTTTCCTTGTGACATCTCTGTCTGGTTTTGATATCAGGGTGAGGATGGCCTCGCAGAATGAGTTTGGGAGTGTTCCTCTCTCTACTGTACTTTGGAAGAGTTTCAGAAGGATAGGTGTTAGCTCTTCTCAATGTTTGATAGAATTCGCCTGTGAAGCTATCTGGTCCTGGGCTTTTGTTTGTTGGAACATTTTTAATCACAGTCTTGGTTTCAGTGCTTGTGATTGGTCTGTTTATATTTTGTATTTCTTCCTGGTTCAGTCTCGGATGGTTGTGCTTTTCTAAGAATTTGTCCATTTCTTCCAGGTTGTCCATTTTATTGGCATAGAGTTGCTTATAGTAATCTCTCATGATCTTTTGTATTTCTGCAGTGTCAGTTGTTACTTCTTTTTCATTCCTAATTCTACTGATTTGAGTCTTCTCCCTTTTTTTCTTGATGAGTCTGGCTAATGGTTTATCAATTTTGTTTACCTTCTCAAAGAACCAGCTTTTAGTTTTATTGATCTGTGCTATCATTTCCTTCATTTATTTCTGATCTGAATTTTATGATTTCTTTCCTTCTGCTAACTTTGGGTTTTTTTGTTCTTCTTTCTTGAATTGCTTTACGTGGAAGGTTAGGTTGTTTATTCGAGATGTTTCCTGTTTCTTAAAGTAGGATTGTATTGCTATAAACGTCCCTCTTAGAACTGCCTTTGCTGCATCCCATAGATTTTGGGTCATCGTGTCTCCATTGTCATTTGTTTCTAGGTATTTTTTTTTATTTCCTCTTTGATTTCTTCAGTGATCACTTCGTTATTAAGTAGTGTATTGTTTAGCCTCCATGTGTATGTATTTTTTACAGATCTTTTCCTGTAATTGATATCTAGTCTCATAGCGTTGTGGTTGGAAAAGATACTTGATACAATTTCAATTTTCTTAAATTACCAAGGCTTCATCTGTGACCCAAGATATGATCTATCCTGGAGAATGTTCCATGAGCACTAGAGAAAAATGTGTATTCTGTTGTTTTTGGATGGAATGTCCTATAAATATGAATTAAGTCCATTTTGTTTAATGTATCATTTAAAGCTTGTGTTTCCTTATTTATTTTCATTTTGGATGATCTGTCCATTGGTGAAAGTGAGCTGTCAAAGTCCCCTACTATGAACGTGTTACTGTCGATTTCCCTTTTTATGGTTGTTAGTATTTGCCTTATGTATTGAGGTGCTCCTATTTTGGGTGCATAAATATTTACAATTGTTATATCTTCTTCTTGGATCGATCCCTTGATCATTATGTAGTGTCCTTCTTTGTCTCTTCTAATAGTCTTTATTTTAAAGTGTAATTTGTCTGATATGAGAATTGCTACTCCAGCTTTCTTTTGGTTTCCATTTGCATGAAATACCTTTTTCCATCCCCTTACTTTCAGTCTGTATGTGTCTCTAGGTCAGAAGTGGGTCTTTTGTAGATAGCAAATATATGCGTCTTGTTTTTGTATCCACTCAGCCAATCTGTGTCTTTTGGTGGGAGCATTTAATCCATTTACATGTAAGGTAATTATTGATATGTATGTTCCTATTCTCATTTTCTTAAGTGTTTTGGGTTCGTTATTGTAGGTCTTTCCCTTCTCTTGTGTTTCTTCCCTAGAGAAGTTCCTTTAGCAGTTTTGGTAGAGTTGGTTTGGTGGTGCTGATCTCGCTCAGCTTTTGCTTGTCTGTAAAGGTTTTAATTTCTGCATCAAATCTGAATGAGAACATTGCTGGTTAGAGTAATCTTGGTTGCAGGTTTTTCTCCTTCATCACTTTAAATATGTCCTGCCACTCCCTTCTGGCTTACAGAGTTTCTGTTGAAAGATCAGCTGTTAACTTTATGGGGATTCCCTTGTGTGTTATTTGTTGTTTTACCCTTGCTGCTTTTAATATGTTTTCTTTGTATTTAATTTTTGACAGTTTGATTAATATGTATCTTGGCGTGTTTCTCCTTGGATTTATCCTGTATGGGACTCTCTGTGCTTCCTGGACTTGATTAACTATTTCCTTTCCTATATTAGGGAAGTTTTCAACTATAATCTCTTTAAATATTTTCTCAGTCCCTTTCTTATTCTCTTCTTCTTCTGGAACCCTTATAATTCGAATGTTGGTGTGTTTAATGTTGTCCCAGAGGTCTCTGAGACTGTCCTCAGTTCTTTCCATTCTTTTTTCTTTATTCTGCTCTGCATTAATTATTTCCACTATTTTATCTTTCAGGTCACTTATCCATTCTTCTGCCTCAGTTATTCTGCTATTGATCCCATCTAGAGTATTTTTAATTTCATTTATTGTGTTGTTCATCATTGTTTGTTTCATCTTTAGTTCTTCTAGGTCCTTGTTAAATGTTTCTTTCATTTTGTCTATTCTATTTCCAAGATTTTGGATCATCTTTACTATCATTATTCTGAATTCTTTTTCAGGTAGATTGCCTATTTTCTCTTCATTTGTTAGGTCTGGTGGGTTTTTATCTTGTTCCTTTATCTGCTGTGTGTTTTTCTGTCTTCTCATTTTGCTTATCTTACTGTGTTTGGGGTCTCCTTTTTGCAGGCTGCAGGTTCGTAGTTCTTGTTTTTAGTGTCTGTCCCCAGTGGTTATGGTTGATTCAGTGGGTTGTGTAGGCTTCCTGGTGGAGGGGACTAGTGCCTGTGTTCTGGTAGATGAGGCTGGATATTGTCTTTCTGGTGGGCAGGTCCATGTCTGGTGGTGTGCTTTGGGGTGTCTGTTGACTTATTATGATCTTGGGCAGCCTCTCTGCTAATGGGTGGGTTTATGTTCCTGTCTTGCTAGTTGTTTGGCATAGAATGTCCAGCACTGTAACTTGCTGGTCGTTGAGTGAAGCTGGGTGCTGGTGTTGAGATCGAGATCTCTGGGAGATTTTCGCTGTTTGATATTATGTGGAGCTGGGAGGTCTCTTGTGGACCAGTGTCCTGAAGTTGGCTCTCCCACCTCAGAGGCACAGCACTAACTCCTGGCTGCAGCACCAAGAGCCTTTCATCCAGATGATTCAGAAGAAAAGGGAGAAAATGTAGAAATAAAGAATTAGTAGAAGTAGAAATAAAGAAAGGAGGGTGGGAGGAAGGGAAAGAGGAAGGAAGGAAGGAGGGAAGGAAGGAAAAAAGGAAGACAAGTAAAATAAAATAAAGTAAGATAAAATATAATAAAGTTATTCAAACAAAAAAATAATTATTAAGAGGAAAAAAAAGCCAAAAAATGAAAAATGCGGATGGATAGAACCCTGGAACAAATGGTTGAATCAAAGCTATAGAGACAAAATCTCACACAGAAACATACACATACACACTCACAAAAAGAGGAAAAGGGGAAAAAATCATAAATCCTGCTCTAAAAGTCCACCTCCTCAATTTGGGATGATTCGTTGTCTAAAGGAGGGAAGGAAGGAAAGAAAGAATGATGATAAAGTAAAATAAAATAAAGTTATTAAAATAAAAGGTAATTATTAAGAAAGAAGTCAAAAAAAAAAAGGACGGATAGAACCATTGGACAAATGGTGGAAGCAAAGCTATACAGACAAAATCTCACACAGAAGCATACCCATACACACTCACAGAAAATGGAAAAGGGGAAAAAATAATAAATCTTGCTCTTAAAGTCCACGTCCTTAATTTGGGATGATTAGTTGTCTATTCATGTATTCCACAGCTGCAGTGTACATCAAGTTGATTGTGGAGCTGTAATCCACTGCTTCTGAGGGTGCTGGGAGAGATTTCCCTTTCTCTTCTTTGTTCTCACAGCTTCCAGGGGCTCAGTTTTGGATTTGGCCCCGCCTGTTCGTAGGTCGCCGGAGGGCATCTGTTCTTTGCTCAGACAGGACAGGGTTAAAGGAGCCGCTGATTCGGAGGCTCTGGCTCACTCAGGCCGGGGGTTGGGAGGGTCACGGAATGCCGGGCGAGCCTGAGGCGGCAGAGGCCGGCGTGACGTTGCACCAGCCTGAGGCGCACCGTGCGTTCTCCCGGGGAAGTTGTCCCTGGATCCTGGGACCCAGGCAGTGGCGGGCTGCACAGGCTTCCCGGAAGGGAGGTGTGGAGAGTGACCTGTGCTCGCACACAGGCTTCTTGGTGGCGGCAGCAGCAGCCTTAGCGTCTCATGCTCGTCTCTGGGGTCCGCGCTGTTAGCCGCGGCTCGTGCCCGTCTCTGGAGCTCCTTTAAGCAGCGTTCTTAATCCCGTCTCCTCATGCACCAGGAAATAAAGAGGGAAGAAAAAGTCTCTTGCCTCTTCGGCAGGTCCAGACTTTTCCCCAGACTCCCTCCCGGCCAGCTGTGGTGCACTAACCCCCTTCAGGCTGTGTTCACACTGCCAACCCCAGTCCTCTCCTAGCGCTCCGACCGAAGCCCGAGCCTCAGCTCCCGGCCCCACCTGCTGCGGTGGGTGAGCAGACAAGCCTCTTGGGCTGGTGAGTGCTGGTCGGCACCGATCCTCTGTTTGGACACTTTTCCTCTTTCACACCTCCCTCCCACTGGTGCAGGTCCCGTCCCTATCCTTTTGTCTCTGTTTATTCTTTTTTCTTTTGCCCTACCCAGGTACGTGGGGGGTTTCTTGCCTTTTGGGAGGTCTGAGGTCTTCTGCCAGCGTTCAGTAGGTGTTCTGTAGGAGTTGTTCCACGTGTAGATGTATTTCTGGTGTATCTGTGGGGAGGAAGGTGATCTCCGTGTCTTACTCTTCCACCATCTTCCCAGTCCCTACTTAGACTTTTGAACCAGAAATATTACGCTAAATATTTCACGTAGATGTTTTCATTCCGCAAAATGTTTAACTTTCGTTTTAAAAGAACTGCACTTGGTTTTATTTTCTTTCCCTAAACTTTGCATTCCCTGAACTAAACTGCCTAAGACTTACTGCTTTCAATTAAATTTTTTTCTATTTCTACTAAAAATCTTTATTCTTGTGAAATTATACACATATAACATACATATGTATTATAAACATTACATGTATATAATACATATGTGTATGTATATAAAGAAAGACAGAGAGAAAGAACACATGTGAATAACTTGATGATGGGCTTCCTTTCTCCATATGACATAGTTCCTGACAGGATAATACAGTTCTCAAGATCCAACAGTATTTGTGGCAATGTCTGTACACAGTGAAATAATTGAATTGCAATTGGTAGCAGTAGTTCTGTCTACCTTTGTAATAATACTTTGGGTCTGTATCACATCTGGCTAAAAGGCAAGCTGTCAGCTAGTGACTGAGTCTCTTTTGCTGTATCAGGAGGAATTTGCCAAAGACACATCTCTGCTAGTTGACAAAATAAAAGGAAGACTTAAATAACTTACATAACCCTGAGCTTTTAAAAATCATTAAATATTTCCACCCAATATTATAAACATTTATTAGTTAAATGACTGGAGATTGTTAGTTAAGTTTAGTTTTAAGGGCTAATATTCAGGGTTCTTTCCCCCTTACACCTTCCAAACTGAAAAAGGCATTTGTTATCTAGAACTTATTTCAAGAGTTGAATATTTTATTAGATTTGTTTTCAAAGTGTCCTTTTAGTAGGTAGCAGAAGAATATAGTCTGTGATTTCAATTCTTTCAAATTTGAGACTTGTCTCTAACCCAGCATATGGTCTAAATTTATTAATGTCCCATTTGCATCTGAAAAAAATGTACGTTCTCTTGTTGTTGAGTCGAGTTTTCTTTAAATATCAGTTCAATTACACTAGTTGCAAATGTTGTTCATATCTGCAATATTCTTCCTATTTTCTGTATACTTTTTCTGAGAATCACTAACATTTGTGGGTTAGTTTCATTTTCCTTTTAGTTTCTGTCAACTTTTGCTTCATGAATTTGAAGCTTTGTAATTGGGTGGATGAACTTTTTGTCCTGCCTTATTTTAGCTTAATGAATAAGTTTCATATTCTATTTTATCTCCACTTATTTGCTTATTTGCTATACATTTTTGCTCTATTTTTGACTAATGGCTTTCTAGGGTATGCAATATGTATCCTTGATTACAGTCTACTGGCAAATAATATCATACCACTTCAAGTGTATTGTAAGAACCTTACAAATAGTATACTTCCATTTCTCTTCTCCTGTTGTTTGTGACTTACCATACATTTTATTTCTACATATGTTATAAACTCCAGAATGCATTGTTAATATTTTTCTTTAAAGCAGAGGTGAGCATTTTCTTATTCCTAAAGGGCCAGATAGTATATACTTAAGGCTGTGCAGGCATAATGTCCCTGTCAAAACTACTGAAGTCTACCGTTTTAGTATGAAAACAGCCCTAGATAACACATAAACAAATAGGTGTGGCTGTGTGCCAATAAAGCTTTATTTACAAAAAGAGGCAGGAGCTCTTGTTAGCCTATGGGCCATGGTTTGCTGACTTCTGCTTTAAATAATCATCTCTCATTGACATTTAAACAAACAAACAAACAAAACCATATTCACCAATTTTGGTTCTCTTCATTTCTTTGAATAGATTTGAGTTTCTATCTGGTATAATTTTCCTCCTGGCTAAAAAATTTCCCTGACTTTCTTACCATGCAACTGTGCTGCAAAACAAACAAAACCCCCCAAATACAAACAAAGATAAACTTCTCAGCATTTATATGTAAAAAAGGACTTTATTTTATTTTCATTTTAAAAAGACACTTTCACAGGTCAAGATATTTTTGCCTGGTAAGTTTTTTTTCTTTCAATATTTCAAAGATACCTTTGTTTTCTGGGTTGAATTGTTTCTGACAAAAAGACTGAGGAAATTCTAATCTTTGTTTCCCTATAATGTGCCTTCCATCCTCATGCACTCCCCCCCCCCCCACCCTCTGTCTGTTTTTAGGATTTCCTCTTCACTGGTTTTCAGAAATTTGATTATGATGTACATTGATGTAGTTTATCCTCTTTGGTTTATTGTGCTTCTTGGACTTGTGAGTTTATACCTTCTATCAAATACAGAATATCATCTGCTACACTTTTTTTCTGTCTGTCCCTTCTCTTCTTCTATCTATAGTAGGCTGGATAATGCCTCCATTAAAGATGTCCATGCCCTAATTCTTGGAACATAGCATGTTACCTTCCATGGTAAAAAATAACATTTTACCTCATATTTGCAGATGTGATTAGGTTAAGGATTTTAAAATGGGAAAATAACTGGATTATCTGGATAAGTGTGGTGTAATAATAAGGATTCCTGTAAGAGGGAGAAAGGAGGGTCAGTGTGGGGAGGTGCTATGCTAATAGAAGCAGAAATTGGAGTGATATGCTTTGAAATGGAAGATTGGACACAAGCCAAGGAATACAGGTGGCCTCCAGAAGCTGGAAAAGGCAAGGAAATGGATTCTTAACCAGAGTCTCCAAAAAGGATTTAGCTCTGCCAATAGCTTGATTTTAGCCCATAAGATCCATTTCTGACTTCTGACTTCTGACTTCTAGAACTTGAAGATAATAATTGTTAAAGGCACTAAGTTTAATTTTATACAACAGCAATAGTAAACTAACACAGGCTCCAATTATACATATATTCAACTGCTTGATATTGTCCATAGGTCACTGAAGCTCTGTTCATTTTTCTTCAAACTTTTTTATTCTGTGTTTTATGTTACATGGCTTTTATGGCTATGCCTTGAAGTTCACTTATCTTTTGTTTTGCAATGTCTAATCTTTTGTTAAACTCATCTTCTGATTAAAGAAAAAGAGATTATGGTAACTTTTCTCTTTAGAAGTTCCATATAGTTTGTTATTGTAGCTTGTGTTTCTTTCAATCAGATATTCATATTTTCCTTTAAATCTTTGAGCACATTTATAATATCTCTTACACTGGGGGGGAAGGGGAGGGTGGAACAAATTGGGAAATTAGGATTGACATATATACAGTACCATGTGTGAGATAGACAGCTAGTGGGAACCTGCTATAAAGCAGAGGAAGCTCAGCTCAGTGCTCTGTGATGACCTAGATGGGTGGAATGGGGGGTGGGGTGGGAGGTAGGTCCAAGAGAGAGGGGATATATGTATACATATAGCTGATTCACTTCATTGTACAGCAGAAACTAACACAACATTGTAAAACAATTATACTCCAATAAAAATAAATAAATAAAATTTTAAAAATTAAAAAAACCCTATTATTTTAGTACTATCACCTTTATTTTTAATATTTCTATTGACAGATTTTTCTTTTGGCTATGTGCTATAGTTTCCTTCTTCTTTATATGTCTCATCATTTTTGATTAGATAACAGACATGGTGAATATAATGTTTTTGAGAGTCTGGATTTTGTTGTTTACCTTAAAAAATGTTGAACTTTGTTTTGGCAGGCATTTAAGTAACTTGCAAGTCAGTTCAATCCTTTGCATGCTTTTTTTTTTTAAGATTTGTTAGGGAATGTCTACACTTTCGTTGCTGCAGTAATTTTACTACTAAGGTTAACTCCTCTAGACTGTCTACTGAATGTCCCATGTGTGCATTCAGGTCACTACACTCCAGTTGGATTGACCTTAAATATCTTCCAGTACTGTCTACAGGCTTGGAATTGTTCAAGTTAAATGTTCCTGAGAATTATCAGGAAATTCCATTGTATTCATGTGGGTCTTAGTATTTAGAAACAAGTTCAAAAGACCTTAGCTAATGATTTCTGGGACACTTTCTCAAGGCAGCTCCATCATCTGTAGCATCCTGCCCCACAAAATCAAGCTTCCTGCATCTCTCCACATCTCATTTTTATCTTCTTATCCCACTGGACCTTCTAGTTCTGCTTAGGCTCTCCCTTATTGTGCCACAGTCTGTGACATGCCTCCAGGCAAAAAGCTAATGGATTGTAAGGCTCATCTCATTTGTTTTACTTTCCATCTTACATCATAGTCTCGCACTGTTAGTTGTTCAATGTCCAAAACCACTCTTTCCTATATTTTGTCCAATATTCTAGTTGTTTCTTCTTTGAAGACAAAGTTCAGTTCCAGTTATTTTAACATGGCAAGGTGGAAATCTCTATTCTAAACAGTGTTTTTTTTATATTAGGTTCTTCCCAGAAGGTTTGGATTAACCAGAATTGATTTGCAAATTGTGTCATAATCAGTTGATTTCTTAGTGCTTCTATTTTCCATGTCAATGCGAATTTTATAAGAATGTCTACATCTGTATAATAAGATGTGATTTTTTTTTTGTCTTGTGAATAATTTCAATTTGTGGCTCAAGGATTTTCACAAAACCCATTTGTAAATTTGCAACTCAAAAGTTTGAAAATAAAAAATAAAAATATGTCATCTTTTATACTGTTTCAACAAGGGGTTTGTCCTTGGTGCAAAGGGAAATATCTTTAAAGGAGGGGGAAGATAAGTATTTTGGTAATGTTGTACAAATAAGTGGCCAGGTAGTAATACGGTAAATTTATTTTTTTAATGTGATTTTTTGTCACAAAGACAAGTTAATTCTTTCCTAACTGTCCTCCTTCCCTATTGATAAAAAATAGTTTAAACCTGACATTCCTATCCCACTGTTCCATGTAAATAAGTTTCCTTTGAGGCACATTTTGGCTCTGTATGAACATCACATACTTATTTTTCTATTCATTGAATGCTTTGTTGGATAATCTGGGTCCCAATTTTCTTCATGACCTGTAAAATTGTCTTTTCCAACTTCTTGGCAGCAGCAGCTTGCAGCCTTGGTGATGTTTCATGTGGCCTACCCCTTGCCTTGGCTAAGCTCAGATCACATGTCCATCATCGGAAGTATACAAAATGTGGTCTAACCACAAAAGAGTCTTCCAAGACAAAATCATAAATAGAGATACTTTAGTTTAGAATGCCAAAATATCTGTACCATCTGTGAATACAAAATTTGCCAAAGAAAAATAAGTAGGAAATCTATGGTTTTCCTTTTGAACTTCCATATTAAAATGGGGTCAGTGTTGAGGTTATTTAACCACAAAATATATTTTAAAAAATAGTGTTAATTATAGTTATGCTGGCTTTCCATATACTGTTTTCTTCTGTGATTATAGCATAAACACTTCTACGGTTTCATGTTCTATGCAATCACTAAAACAGATTCTTAAAATATCTTCTGAGCAAAGAATAGTAGTAATAATAATTAAGAGTATGATGATCATTTACTGTGTATGTCCCTTATATATTATCTTATTTAATGGTGAGGAATATTAGGGACTTAACAGTATTAGTATTAAATATAAATTTCAAAAATTAATAGCCTGTTTAAAAATGATGGCTTGGAGAATTACATAGTGGTTGGATTTAGTCAAGAAGTACTTGAAATAATCTGGGGCAAGGAGAAGGAAGATTGTGGGAAGAATAATTTTTATTTAGATATTTCACCTTAGCTATTCAAATCTGACTAGAGGGACATAGTTAGGAGCTTGAAAATTCTTGAACTCTTTAGCTTCAGATATTTTACATATTACTTAAAGTTTAAATATATTTTAAGTTCAAATAAACAAGCAACATGGTGATAAGACATTTTAAAATGTGTGCAGTAATGCATCTCATTAAGTATGTTATAATGCCTGTCTAACTCCTTGCAGTGGAGAAATGTAAATGAGCTGTCATTTAGAAAATAAAGTATCTCCTGGTGGATCTTGACAAGGGGTTAAATTTTGACAAGGGTCTAAATTAAAAGTTTGGTTGATGCACAGTATTTCACTAGATAAAAATATAGGCAATTCAACTTATATAAAATTAAAAATAATCTTTCTCTAGTTATTAATGATACTTGCTATAATAAAAAAATCTCACATTACAAGGGTTATCATAAAAAAGTAGTATTTCTTTGTCATGTCATAGTCTAATGTGGGACAGGTAGTTCTTCTGCATGCCCTTTCTCCAAGTATCAACTTAGAACTCCAGGCTTTGATCTTGGGTCTCTGTTCTTTCCTAGGCTTCTTTAAGAATCCTGTGCAGAGATCTTTATAACAACCCTACAGAGAGGATGTTGCCATTACCAATTCACAGAGGAATAAACCTACTAACATCCAACTTTTTCTTGGGATTGTCATCAACAAGAAGCCAAATAAAATGTCATTCACTCACATCTTCCCCCTCAATAACAACAATTTAGCATCAATCCACAGTCAAAAGTGTCTTTCTGGGAACTGTGGGATCCAGGGCCATATGCCACAGGACCTGGCAGATGCCAGTGCATTGCATACAGACCTCAGTCTTGTCTGTGGACACTTCAGTGGCCTTGAACCATCTGGAGAACAATGTCTCAGACAGTCACCCATGGATGAGAGAGCCTTTGTGGAAGTCCAGGTTTCTAGCAGACAGGTTCTATCACAGTGTCTGAGAGGGAAAAAAAAAGGTACACCAAAGTGGCACAACTCAGGGCCAAGAGAGACCTTCTTGGCTCAGGATTTGTCCATGGGGGATACTGAGCATGTGAGTACCCTGCTTCCCCAGCTGTGGAGGATGCTGCCAAAGATACTTATTTCTCTCTAGCCTCATCCAGAGTATGGAATAGTGAGCTGCCTGACTGAAGGGTGGGAAAAGGCTGGGAGAGAGGCAAATAGGGCTCTTAGAGGACATTAACAGGACACGGATCCTACTAGCCAGGTCAAGGACTCCATCAAGAAGCCCTCTGGGGTCACCTTGCCCATGGATCCCCCCAGCTGGCCACAGGCTACTTCAGCACTCTGTATGCCTCACTGATATACATCCTCCTTCCCCCACCTCCCCTCGCTGGCCTGTGGTGGTGCCCTTTGTGTGCTCCCAATGGCAGCAAGAGTGAACCTCAGCAGACGGCTGTTGAGCATGTGCAGAAAGCCTGCCTACATCAGCAGGACAAGGAGAGATCACAAGCTTCAGATTAGTGCAGCTCTTGGGAAAGAAAAAGGAGGCTGTGAGCACCCAATCTGGTGTGTTGAAGGATCAAGAGAAGGCACGCAAGATAAAGAATTCTGCCACAAAGGGATCAAGAAACATGGAGCAGATATATCCACTGAAGGTCTAAGAAAGCCTCAGAAGCTTGATCAGGGCCATCCGAATGGCTTCCTCTCCCAAAGTCAGTCAGGAAAGACTAGAGGAAGTGACTGCAACTTCATATACAAAGACAGTGATGCAAGATGTTAAGGAACATGGAAAATAAAAGAAATATGACACAAAAAAGGGATAACAATAATCTCCTAGCAATGGACCCCAAAGACATGGAAAGCTGGGATTTACTTGATAAAGGATTCAAAATAGCTATTTGAAGGAAGCTCAATGAACTACAAGAAAACACAGAAAGACAGTTCAGCAAAATCAGACAACAAAATCCATAATCAAAATGAGAAGCTTAAAAAAGAGTAGAAATCATAAAAAAGAACCAAACAGCAATACTGGATCTGAAGATACAAAGAATGATTTGAAGATATAGCCAAGTCCACAGAGAGATAGAACTGTTTCCGGGCCTGTAGTTGAGATCACAGTCAGTGAGTCCTCCACCTTGGTATGGGCCTGCCTTCTCAAATGGCTCTTCTTGGTCGTGGGCTCCACCAGGGTTTCACAACCTCCTACCTGGATCCCAAAGTCACCACAAAGACACTTTTGTCCATCGATGGCTGCCAGATTACCATTGTTGAGATGGAAAAGAATGGGGGACCTCTTCCTCCACCATCTTCCTAATGTCACTCCACAGTACTCATTTTATTACATGACCATCTATCTGTGAGGTAGTCTGGAAAATAGAGTATTAAACATTCCCTTCTAGCTAAATCATCTAGCAACATAATTCTGACTCAAGACGTATGTACCAATTTGCTACTCACAGCAGTGTTTGGCCTTTGAGAGCTGCTAACCAGCCTGTTACAGTTTTCAGAAAGGAAATGATTCTTTTTAGATGTTTTATAGTAAAACTAAGAGCCTGTCAGGAACATAAGTAAAGGAAGTCTCTAGTGATTTTTCTGGTCTCCTCTCTTGATGGGTGGTATTTTTCTATATGTTGGTATTTTCTATGTTTCAAATAAAACACAAGATTATTATTTTTCTCCCAGCACCAAATTTCCAGATTAATCACATGTTATTTTTAAATATTTGACTGTTAGCTGACCAGAAAAGTATTTTTTTGAGAAAAAAGAAATTTTAAAAAAAGTTCTGAAATCTGGGTGGTGGAACATTCAGAATATAGCAACATTAGAAAGTCATTATTGCCCCCAGAGCTGAGGGGAAGGGAAATGAAAGAGTTAACACTTCAAGTGGGAAGTGGAACTGTATAGAAAGTGCTGAGAGGCAGAAGTGGAGATGCAGCCACTGCTAGCAGGGCATTATTGAAGGTGGAGGAAGAACGTGAGTGCCTGCCATTGGTCAAACCCAGTGGGGAGACGAAGAGAAAAGGAGCCCAGATGCTAAAATCTGTAGCTGTCAAGCCAACAAAAAACTTGATGAGAGGAGTGTAGAGAAGAGATGTTGGGGAAGAGTGACATTGAGGATAGCCACCGTATTAGAAAAACTCTTTTAAATTAAAGAATATTTCTGAGTTCTCAAATGTCAATATGTACACAGAGTCTTACTTCACCTAACATAGGTTAGAGGAGCTTTTGATATTTCTGTGAGTGGACCATGTAAGCTCTAATTCCATTTCATACTGTATACATTTCAGTGTAGAATACATGTGTGGTGGATCTGGGTATGGTATGGCAGGCAGAAAATTGGACCTATGGGGAAAGTTATTTGAAGTTTTAAAAATCATGTGGTATATTAAAGATGATTTTAAAATTTTACTTTTCTCCTATTGTGAGGTGGTGTTTATTCCCCCTCCCTCTTGAATTTGTGCTGGACTTAGTGACTTACTGGACCAATAGAACATTGCAGAATTATGTTTGGGACCTCTGAGGCTCAGAAGTAAGAAAGCTTGGAGCTTTCACCTGAGTCTCTTGGAATATTTGCTCTTGAGATGCTCCCTCTACAAACACAGTGCCCATGCTTTGAGAAGACAGAACCACACAGGCAGCCCATGAATAGGTGCTCTAATCAGACTACCCAGCTGTCAACCCCAGCCCACACCAGCTTTCAGCCATGAGGGTCAGTCATCTTAGATAGCTAACCAGGAGCACCTTCAGGTGACTTGAGCCACACCTGCCAACTGACCACATCTTCCTGGGACGCCTCAAATAACAATTTCCTGGCTGAGCCCTGTCAACACAGAGAACTATGAAAGATAATATTGAATTGTAGTTTTAAGCCATTCTGTTTTGGGGTGATTTTTTACCCAGCAACATAAAAGTGGAAAAAAAAAACACTTCAAGGCAATAGCCTCATAATTTCTGGAAAACCTGGGGAAAATAATCGGTGATCACTTCTCATATTATTGACTTGGAGATATAACTTCTGAGTTTAGTTTCAAATTAATTTTTATCCAAAGTTTAGAAAAAAAAATTAATAGTAAGTTTTTTTATGGACCCTCTAAAGCAAGGCTATTTTAATTTTCAGATAATTTTTTGCTTGGCAATTTTTAAAAATGTACATGCTTATGAGATCTTTATGCAAATTTCTATCTTTTCCTGTTCTTCACCTTGGACTGAAGGTGGACTCCATTGGCATCTAAGCATAATATGCCTTATAGAACAAGGAATAGATAGTCTAGAGCTTATGGTAGTTTGACCATGTTTGCACTTTATTCTCAGTACAAACTAATCCTCCATGTTTCTCAAAATTCAACATGTAAATTCATCACCTGAGGATCTGTTGAAAATGCAGATTCTGATTTGTGGGCCTGGGATAGTTTCTGACAGTCTATACTTCTAATATTTCCAGTCGTTACTGATGCTGCTTGTCCACATTGAAAAGTGTGGGCTTAGAGGATTCTAAACTTGAAGAAAAGGGTATATTTAATTAAAAGAGAGATACTTTTTACTCTTGGAGAAAAATCAACTCACCAGCAGATAAATAAATGATTATCATGAGTCAGATTTTACCACACTGAATTGGTCACTACCAGTAATCATTATAGCATTGCATGCTCATTGAACGTGGCACATTCCTTAAATATCAAGGCTTATCATATCACACTAAAAAATATATCTACCTTGTTTTCAGCTTCAGTTTGCTGTTAGAGGTTGGAGATTAGGTTAAATTCAGAATATAGATCTATTACATTTTTACTGTCTTCCTGCCTAGCATGCTCATACTCTTGCATACCCTCTGCTCTTCTGCAGAGAGGTTATAAAAACAGGGAAGCATGAGATTCAATTAATGTTTATAAATTGCCCAGATGTTTTGTAGAAAAGTAGAGGAATGTTTATTACATAAAATCTATATATAAGGCACTGATAGTAGAGCAAACATGGTTTATGATTACAAATCAGTCTAGAGGGGCTGCTAATATTGATGGTCTATTTAAGATATAAAATAACCAAATAAAAATGTAAATTAAATGTACTGTTATGGAATTTCATCCCAAATTATGTTGTTTGGTCTCGTTGAATAGCCATTTCTCTACTGCCTTGCTATAACCAAATTTCCATTTTATTTTTCATCTATTAAAATGGCAAGTGTTAATTTTTTAAAATCATAGTTAAGAAATCTCAAGGAAATAAGCATTCTCAAGCATTGTTAATGGAAGTTCAAATCAGTCTGATATTTTGGGATGAAGTATAACAATCTGTTTCAAAAATTTTACATATTATTTTTACTTTAAGAAAATTATCACAGATATGGGCAAAGAATTATCTAGAAGAATTGTCAAAACCTAATTTAGAAGAGTCAAACATTTTCAATAATCTAAATATTTAACAACAGGTAACTTAGAAAAATTATGATGTGTCTATGCAAAAAGGAAAACTAAGAAGTTAGTTGGCAGGGTGCACAGAAGACTATTCAATGACAATAATATATTGCCTTGTAAGAAAAAAATGCACATCAGTAAGCATATGTATGAGGGTTCTTCAGAGAACTGGAACTAATAAGATAGCTATAGATATATATAGGTATAGAAATAGATGTAGATATAGATACAGATTCAGGTATAAATATTGAAGAGGAGATATTACAGGGGTTAGCGCACATGGTTATGGAGTCCAAGAAGTCCCACTATCTGCTGTCTACAGGCTGAAGAACCAGGAAAGCCAGGATGTAATTCAGAGTCTGAAGGTCTAAGAATTGGATGGCCAATTGTGTAAGTCTCAGTCTGACTCCTAAAGACTGAGAATCAGGAACACTAATGTCTTAGAGCAAAAGAAAATGGATGTCTCAGCTCTCCCAGAGAGAGACAGAGGTTTTGCCCTTTATCTGCCTTTTTGTTCTTGCCAGGACCTCAGTGTGTTGCATGATACCCACTCTCATTGACGAGAGTGATTTTCATTACTCAGTCTACTGATTCAAAAGCTAATGTCTTCTGGAACACCTTCACAGACACACCCCAACGTAATATTTTACCAGCTATCTGGGCATACCCAGTCCAGTCAACACATAAAGTTACCCATTACAGCATATAAACTTTTTGCTGCCTATTTATTAAAATTTGTAATTTTATGTAAACTTCATAGAAAAATATTAGAAGTGTATTTAGTATATGCAAATATTTATAGAACTGGAATTTAAAGGATGTGACTATAGGTGATTTTATTTCCTTCTTTGCCATTTATATATAGTTTCTTTTTATTGAAGTATAGTTGATTTATAATATTATATTGGTTTCAGGTGTACAGCAAGTGATTCAGTGTTTTTACAGATTACACTCCATTAAAAGTTATTACAAGATAATGGCTATAATTCCCTGTGATTTATAATATATCCTTGTTGCTTATGTATTTTATACATGGTAGTTTGTATCTCTTTAATCCCATATCTCTACTTGCTCCTCCCTCTTTCCTCTCCTCTCTGGCAAATGCTAGTTTGTTTTTTTTTTTTGCTATATCTGTGAGTATGTTTCTGTTTTGCTCTATACATTTGTTTGGATTCCACATGTAAGTGATATGATATAGTATTTGTCTTTGTCTGACATTTCACTAAGCATAGTATTCTCTAGTCCATCCACATTGCTGTAAATGGCAGAATTTTACTCCTTTTATGGCTGAGTAATATTCCTTTGTGTGTGTGTATATATATATATATATACATATATATACATATATATATATATATATATATGTATATATACATACCACATCTTCTTTATCCATTCATCTGCTGATGGATATTCAGGTTGTTTCCATGTCTTGGAGATTGTAAGTAGTGCTGCTAGGAACATTGGTGTGAATGTATCTTTTCAAATTTATGTTTTCATTTTTTTCCAGATATATACCTAGGAGTCAAATTGCTAGATCATAGGGTAGCACTATTTTCAGTCTTTTAGGGAAGCTTTATGTCTAGTCTTAATAATTTTTAGTGAGTAGACTTTTTTGACAATCATACTGTAAAATATTTTTAAGCATATTTGAAACACTGTTTAAACATGAAAATGTATCTTCCATTTAAATTTCTGTTTTCTTCTTTTCTTCCTTAGCAAATTGGCTGTGAAAAGAAAACCCAGTGTTCATAACCCCATCTTGTCTCAAATAACTTATTTTCAAATATTGGAAATACAATAATCCCAGCTCCTTCACCTTTAATTGTTGTGAGTTTTTTTTTTCTAAATTTTTATTACTCTTGTATCAATCTGTCAATCTTAACAAAAATATATTTGAGCACCTACTATGTGGCTTGCACCATTATTGGTGCTAAATCTGTCATGATGATTTTATTTTTTCTTTATTTGCAAAATTAATCATCTCCTCTTGTCTATCCATTTATTCAACAAATGTTTTCAACACCCACCATGTACCATGAACCATTCTAGGCTCTAGGGACACAGAAGTGGGAAAACAAATGAAAAACCCCTGTTCTCATGGAGCTCACATTCTAATAGGTAGAGAAAGAAAGTAAGTGAAATGAACAATTACACTGTATGTCAGAATGAAATGAGGTGGGGAAGGGGACTCAATAGAGCTGGGGTGGGGCAAGTTTATAATATAAAACAGGATATATCGAGAAGGCCTCTCTAAGAAGGTGATTTGAAGAAACACTTGAAGGACGTGAAGGAGGGAAGAGCTAGGGGACAGAAAGAAATCTTCAGATGCTCATATTCTCGAGTTATTTAAAATAATTCCAGTCAATATCAAAACTTTCAAATTTGCAAAATAATCAAACTTTCATTTTTATTATTTGAGTATTGGCCAGTCAGAAAAAGATTATTTTGGAAAAAGTCTTGAAAGAAAAACCTCTTAAATCCGATTTTTCAAAGAAGACATACTTCATCATAAAGGAATCCAGAGGTTTAAATTAATAGAAAGCACGTGTTCAAGACAGATACCCTTTCCCAAAGGCAACAACTTCGACCTTAAGAACACTTTAAACTCCTTGAGAGTCGTATTAAGGCAGCAACACACTAAGTTAAATGTTGATGAATTAAGTCACTGAAAATGGGTGAAAAAGGTTGAAAAAATAAGAGACCTGGTATAAAACCTCTTATGAAATTTATGACCAAGCGATGGCAACTCCTCTTTATGGCATCTCTCTTTAATAGATTATTAAGAAGAAATTGCCTTCAATAGCTAACAGTCCAGATGGGCTTCTGTTAAATCCCCTACCATGCATTCATTGCTGTAGAGGGTTTCCTGTCATAATACTGTGCAAATTAGCAGCTTGATGTTCTAAGACTGGGTTAAGTGGTCTGTTTCAGACAGAGAAGAATTTATGGCATGAAATACAAATGCTTAAGTAATCATAAAAGTATTCCATTTTCTGAAGCTGATTTTACATTAACACTTGGCCTATCATATAGTTCATCATGTCCTTCCCTTGTAATCTGGAGGAAATGTGTTTTTTATCACAGAAAAGCACAGGGAAGTTTGTAATCTTTTTCAAGAAAAGAATCTTGTAATAGGATGGGGAAGGAGGTTAAGAAAACAATAGATGTGTAAATGTCATTGGGGGGTATACATCTGTAAACCATTCCCTTCTGAAATGTTGGAAAGATTGCAATATAAATACTGCACCATCACATGTTTTCCTTTTGTCTAGCTCTTCTGTTGTCTGGAGTCTCATGAGATGAAATGCACACTCCGAAACAGCATCGCCTTGAACGACAGTGAGAGGATATTACACTATTTTGTGGCCCCACTTGCTCTATTTTAGCCCCCAGTATTTTCTTCTGCAGGTGCCAGGTCTGGTCAGGGATGAAGCTCAAAGTTAAAACCAAATCAATTACATACACAGGTGGTTACACTATAATGTGTTTGAATCTGAAAACCAGAAAAATGCCTTACATTAGAATGCTTCCAGAAAGTAGTAGGAAAAATCTTCAGGGTGGGAAGATGCCAGGGTAAACAGTCATGGGTTGCTTCAAATGCAACTGACCCTTTCATGCTTACTCCTTCACATATTTATTTTGCTGTTTTCCAGGTTTAGCACAAAGCAAAAAAAGTGCAGTATTTTGACTACAAAGGAGGGTTAGTTATACTGTCTAGGCATGAAAATAAAAAATGGTGAAGATCAGTTTCATGTTCAAAAGAAAATATGTATATATATAAATATATATACATATGTGCATTTTACACATATATAAACAGTGATAGGGTTCCATGCTAAGGTGCTTTTGGGGCGTAGGCAGTTTAAACAAACCAGTGCATTTAAGACAGTTGGGAATGGTATAGCCTGGACATATTCAAAAGCCAGATATTACCAAAATATGTCAGCTCTATAAAATTGGTAGATTTTGTGGGACTGTGAGCCCAGTGTGCCAGGTTTTTTAAAGAAGGAACCTGATATCTGATTCTGTGTGGTGTGTGTATAATTTTCCATATTTTTTGTTGCTTGATTTGACTTTCAGGCATCCAGATTGAGATTATATGAGTGTATTTTAAAAGCTCTTCATGGTCTTTATGTCACACTCACAAGCCCCTGATTGATTAAGTGTTGATTGGGGAGGCTAATAGTTGCAGCACATTTAGTGCACTATAGACTAAGTTGTTTCTTAGTAAGACTCCAGTTAGATATCTTTTTAAAGAAAAGAAATATTTCTTTTAATGGAACTCATGTTTATATTAGTGTTTTCAATTAGTAGTACTTTTTTTTAAAAAAAAAAAAACAGAGTTTTTAAAAACTATTTTTCTTGAAATCTTGATATCCTAGACTTCAGAATTTTTCTGTTTCTGTAGGTGCAATAAAATTCTAAAGACCTTAATGTGGTAATTCAGGATGCTGTTTACCAACAAGTAAATTTATAATTACTTGTGTTAATCTTGAAGATGATAATAAATATGTTTGATATGTAAAAGGGTATGGTCACACAAACTACCAAAGATTTACTTGGTGAGGACGATCTAGGCTTCCCAGAGCCAAGAGACATCTCAGTTCAGAAGAAGGCACAAATAAACTTATGAAGAGAACTGAGCACTGGAAGGATCCAGCTCAGGATCTTTGGAAGGATCTAATCCAGATAGAGTTTCCTAGAACCTGGGTTGATCAAACATCAACGCTGTGCTCAGGAGGCTGTGATACCGTAATGAAGTCAAAAAGACAGCTGTCTTTTTTTTTATTTTTCATTTTTTGGCTGCACCACACTGATTGTGGGATCTTAGTTCCCCCTCCAGGGATCAAACTGGCACCCCTTGCAGTGGAAGTTCAGAGTCTTAACCACTGGACCACCAGGGAAGTCCAGAGAGCTGTCCTGAGTAGTAGATTCTGAGGACCTAAATTCCATTTCTAGTGCCACCATTAATTGGATTATTGATTCTTAATTTTAAATAAAGGAAAGTTCTGAATCACACTTTTTAGAAGATCTTGAGTACCCTGCCACATCTGCTTAGACCATTATCAAATTACATTTAAAAGGGATGTTCTTTTGATCAAAGAATATCTCTAGGGATGAGTTATATAAGGAGTGAGACTATGTTTCTCTAGAAGAATGTTTAATTGCAAAATCTAAGATCAGTGTAAAAATTTTGTTCTATCTTGAGCCAGTCATTAATCATTACCTGGATAAGTATTTTACTCTTTTTATCCAGCCTTGTGAATAAAGATAAAGACAACACTTATGCTAACTTCTCTGCTTTAAGACAATGCTCCTTCTCACTACTGAAGCACCTGAGTATCTTGGCAGTTCTTTATTTTGTGGATTGTTTCCTGACATCTATTTAAAGGTCACAAAGAATATGTATGTGAGTGGAAAAAATAATTGGCACATATGGAGAATGGAAAAGATAACTAGCAGAAATTCAAGACTATTTTCCATTTGGAAAGATCAACTTCTGCCATCAAATAGATTCAGTCACATACTTCTGGTTGGTTCCTGCTGACTTGTCTTTGTTTATGTTTAAGGAAATATGGGAAGAGTTACTAAATTAGCTAGAAGACCATTGGGCATAGGCTTCAGATTTCTATTACCTATAAATATTTATCAAGCACATGCCATATGTAAGGCTCAGTGAAGAATGTAGCCTGTGGTGTGAGACGCTGGCGTTGCCCTTGAAGTTCTGAAACTAGAAGGGGAAGTGGAAGAGGAAGCAGCATGTCCCAAGTTCAGTCAATATGGCTGCAAGTGCTTTGGCGATTGTAAAGTTAGAGATTTTACAAGAGGCTAGAGGGGCTTAATGATGGAGATAAAAGCCTTTGGAGATGACTGGGGAGAAGAGTGTGGTGAACCATTGGGGAAGGGTGGACATAATGAGCAATGTATCTTAGACTGCAAAGCAGCCTGGCAGTTCCTCTTTGTTGGACATCTACATGACCTATATTGCTTCAGCTTCTCTCACTGATGCTCTTTCTCCTCCCCTGAGGTCACTCCTATGCGCTATAATCATTGCAATCCTGTACTACTATAAGTGCACTCTCATTTTCGTGAAAATATTTGTCTTTCTAGGATCTTGCTATAATGTGTATCAAAGAAATTCTTGAAATGGAATAAAAATCACAAAAGGTGTGTCACATCATGAAGCCTGAGATGTTTGTGTGTTAAAGAAGTGTGTGTGTGTGTGTGTGTGTGTGAGAGAGAGAGAGAGAGAGAGAGAGAGAATAATTTTGCAGTTTTGGAATCAATGTTTACCACCATTTTTCCCACTTGGAACTCTTTTTACAGTCTAAATTTTAGCTCTTTTCTGAAGGAGATTATCTAGTGCAAATAAGAAAATCAGCATTCAAATACATGTTCCCTTACTTATTAGGTGGTGGTCTTGGGCAACATACTTCTCTAAGACTCATGTCAAAGAATAACTCAGAAATTTTAAATTAATTGTCCAGAATGCAAGGACGGTTCAATATCTACAAATCAATCTATGTGATATACCACATTAAGAAATAGAAAAATAAAAATAATATGATCATCTCAATAGACGCAGAAAAAGCTTTTGACAAAATTCAATATCCATTTATGATAAAAAACTCAGCAAAGTGGGTATAGAAGAAACATACTTCAACATAATAAAGGTCATATATGATAAGCCCACAGCTAACATCATGTCAACAGTGAAAACTGAAAACATTTCCTCTAAGATCAGGAACATGACAATGATGCCCACTCTCACCACTGTTACTCAACATAGTATTGAAGTCCTAGCCACAGCAATCAGAGAAGGAAAAAAAAATAAAAGGAATCCAAACTGGAAAAGGAAGAAGTAAAACTGTCACTGTTTGCAGATGACATGATAAGCATGCATGACATAAAAAATCCTCAAGACATCACCAGAAAGCTACCGGAGCTCATCAAGAAATTCTGTTAAGATGCAAGATACAAAATTAATAAACAGAAATCTGTTGCATTTCTATACACTAATGATGAAAAAATCAGAAAGAGAAATTTAGGAAACAATCCCATTTATAATTGCATCAAAAAAGAATAAAATACCTACAAATAAATCTAACTAAGGAGGTAAAAGACCTGTACTCAGGAAACTGTAAGACACTAATGAAACAAATTGAAGAAGTTACAAACAGATGGAAATTATACTGTGTTCATGTACTGGAAGAATTAATCTTGTTGAAATGACCATACTACCCAAAGCAATCTACAGATTCAAAATAATCCCTATCAAACTATTAAGGGCATTTTTCACAGAACTAGAAGAAATAATTCTAAAATTTGTATGGAGACACAGGATACCCTGAATAGCCAAAACAATCTTGAGAAAGAAGAACATACCTGGAGGTATCATTATCCTGATTTTAAACTATATTACAAAGCTACAGTAATCAAAACATTATGGTATAGGCACAAAAACAGACACATAGATCAATGGAACAGAATAGAAAGCCCGGAAGAGAACTCACACCTACATGAGCAATTAATCTATGACAAAGTCACCACTAACATACAATGGGGAAAAAAGACTCTTCAATAAATGGTGTTGGAAAAAGTGGACAGCTATATGCAAAAGAATTAAACTGGGCTACTCTTGCACACCATGCACAAAAATATATTCAAAATGGGTTAAAAACTTAAATGTAAGACCTGAAATCATAAAACTTCTGGAAGAAAACATATTCGTATGCTCTTTAACACTGATTTTATTAATATTTTTTTATGATCTGTCTTCTCAGGCAAGGGAAACAAAAGCAAAAATAAACAAATGGAACTACATCAAACTAAAAATGTTTTTCACTGTGAAGGATACTATCAACAAAATGAAAAGGCTACCTACTGGATGGGATAAGATATTTGCAAATGATATATCTGACAAAGGGTTACTATCCAAAATATACAAGGAACTCAAACAACTCAAATTAAAAAATCAAACAACCTGATTAAAAAAATGGTCAGAGGATCTGAATAGACATTTTTTCCAAAGACATACAGATAGGCCAATAGGCACAGTAAAGATGCTCAACATCACTAATAATCAGGGAAATGCAAATCAAAATCACAATGTGATATCACCTCACACCCCTCAGAAAGTCTATTTTCAAAAAGACAACAAATAACAAGTATTGGGGAGGATGTGGAGAAAAGGGAAACATCATGCACTGTTGATGGGAATGTAAGTTGGTAAAGTCATTATGGAAAACAGTATGGGGATTCCTGAAAAATTAAAAATAGAACTACCATATGATCCAGCAATTCCACTCTGGGGTATTTATCTCAAGAAAACCAAAACACTAATTAGAAAAGATATATGCATCCCTATGTTCATTGCAGCATTATTTACAATAGCCAAGATATGGAAACAACCCAAGTGTCCATCAATAAATGAATAGATAAAGAAGATGTGTATTCTGTAAAAAAGAATGAAAATTTGCTATTTGTGTCAACATGGATGGACTTGGTATTACGCTAAGTGAAAAAAGTCAAACAGAGAAAGACTAATACTGTATGATTTCATTTATATGTGGAATCTAAAAAACAAAACAGATGAAGAAAACATAACAAAACAGAAACAGATTCATAGATACAGAGAACAAATTGTTGCCATAGCCATGAGGGATGGAGAAGTAAAGAAATAGCTGAGGGAGATTAAGAGATACAAACTTCCAGTTGCAAAATAAATGAGTCATGAGTATGAAATGTACAGTGTGGGGAATATAGTCATTAACTAAAAAAAATAGAAATAATTAACTGTCTACATGCAAATATACTCATAAGGGAAAATAGCTAATAGATGGTCATCAATGTAAAAAGGGAAAATAAAAGGATCATAAGAGAAATAAGAGAGAGGAAAAATATTGTAGGCAGTTGGGTTATAGTAAGTCTTGCTTTACCATTTTTGTTATTGTCATTATAGTGATTGTTTGGCAGCTAGCAAAGAAGTTGCTATGGTCATGGCTGGTGTATATTCAAGTATGCTAACCAGAGTCATTGATAACCACAATTTTATTTTATTTTTTTATGTTTGAATCCAGTATAACCACAATTTTTGCTGATGTATTCTCAGTCTTCATATCACTCCCAAAACACCTTTGAGTGTTTAGCTATGGAGTATTACATGATGGACTATTTTTTCTGTATCCTTCTCTTAGTACCTGCAGCATGTTTTGCACCATGATTCCTTGCTCACTTTCCCCATCTAACCAGTGAAGTCAGTAACACCATGTCATTCGGTTTTCATGATGGGTAAATGAGATACTGCATGCAAAGCTCTAAAAATGATACTTCTTTCAAAATAAGGAGTTAGCTATTTCATCATCACTATCCTTATAATCATTATTACTACTGAAGAGCCCTGATATATAGAGCATAGAGGAATCATTTCAACTTTCCAAACCCTAGAAAACATTCTGCTGTAGCGCCCATATCTTGGCTTAGAAAACCTAAGCACCTGATAGAGCATCCTTCCCATGAAAACCAAAACAAAAGGACATTAAGAAGAGGATCCCAACTTTTTCAAAATTCTTAAATAAAATCACTCTTTGCTCAAGGAGCACATCTCAAATAATCAAAATCTCCTGGTCTTCTAAGGTGAATTTTTCCTGGATCTAGCTCTAATTTCCATTTTCCTCTTTCTACTCTGTAATGGCATGAGATGTTTTCAAAAACATGTCAAAGAGTCAAGTCTCTAAAGGGAGAGCAAATGGTGCACACATCATCCAAAACACCTACAGCCAAAACCCCAAACCAGTCATTCAAGAATGAAATTCCATATTGTGAGCAAGGAGCTCAAGCATTTCCCATACTGCACCCCAAAATGAGGTGAACCTTATCTGCCAACATTATTGCTAACTTCTCCTGTCACAGGGTCTTTTGGTGGCCAAAAGCCTTGATCACCTCATAGGAGAGAATAGTTGTCCCTAGAGTGTTGCCTCCTTTTCTTGCCACTTACTTTATTAGAATCAGTGGAAAAGAAATGACAAAATAGGTTTGAAAGACTAATATGTTATAAATAGATTTTCCCTTTGAAATCCATGGTTTGCTTTGTTTCATTTTTGATTTCTGGCTTTTTCTTAGCTCCTCTTGGAAAAGTCATTGCTCTTGTCCAGGAAGAGGCAATAAACTTCTACACAACTTTTAAAATTTACTCTCTCTCAGTCTCTCTCTCTCCCCTTCTTCCTTTTTTAAAGACACTACTATTTATAATTGATAGTTATGACAGATGCCCTTCCTTCCTTGGGGACAATTCAAGGCTTTATTTACATTGTTAATTACCCTAGAACAGTTTCTGATTTCTTCTGGAGAAAAGCCATACAAAGGTGCTTTTGTTCAATCTCTATTGCTGCTTATCTGACAGTTCTCTAACAATGCAGAAGGGAAAGTACTCACTGAACTCTGATTCTCTTCTTTTGGTATTGTATCCTAGGATAGATAGCACTGATTCAGTTCTCGGGGCATGTAGAAGAAAGTCAGAGGTCTAAGTAAAGCTGCACGTTAACATGCATTGAGCACTGACGATCTGCCAGACAAAACACAAGAGTTATATTGTACATGATTTTTTTAAAAGTCATACCAACCCATTTTACAGATCAGAAATTTTATGCCTAGAGAGTTTACATACCTTTCCAAGAAGCAATTCTACAAATTTACACTCCTATGCTCATTTATATATCACTTCTCGTATGTCACTTTTGGTTTTAAGGTACCAATGTAGTCATCACTTGAGGAAACATTTATTGGATGATTTACTTGGGGAGCAGCCTGATCTGAATATATTTTCAGTAACTACCAGCTTGGGGTATTTTGTCATCTCAAGCCCCTTATTAGAAGCTTCTGAGATGATGAATAAAGTTGAGCAGATGATTTGCATTTTTAGGTACCCACCATAGGACTTGATGACGCTGACCATTTCTTCTTCTTTGTCTTCAATAAGGATTCAGTAAATGCTCATTCACTAACTCATTACCACAATCATTTTACAACTAAGAAAATTCTATTCCTTCCCAAGAATTTAGTCTTTTCTGAAAATTTTTAGCTTATCCTGAAACTTTGTTACCCTTTCATTGACTTCTTCTTGGACTATTATTGTCTTAAAGAAATCGTAGTATGGAGAGGGTACCAGTCTATCATAAGGGAAACCTGCATGACATTTGCTTTGTTGTTTCTAATCTTTTTGAACGTTGGGCAAATCGTAGGGACTCAGTTTGCACACAATGTTGGTTGAACATAGCGTCACCCACTCTGCTGATTTCACAAGGTATTTGTGAGAATTAAATATTCTAAACTATGTTCTTTGGGAGAAAAGCTTTCCAGACAGTGATTTTACTTCACTGGGCAGTCCCCTCTGCAGGCCTTCGACAGCTTTCATATTCTAAGGCCATGTGGTCAGGATGGAACCAACAGAGGCAGTAAGATTCACTTCTAATTAAACGCATATTTACACTATTCAAAGTTGCCCCAAAAAGCCCCACCTCAGACCCAAACCTGAAAATAATGAGTAAGATATATATGAAGAAGTTTATTGCTTAATTTTTCTGTGAAAAATAACAGGGCTATAGCTGGAACAACAGCTGCAAGTGGAGAAATATCTTTTTATTGCAGTAGTCAATAATGTTTTGATTTAAGAACATGGCAGACATAAATCTGGGCATTACAAGTTCAAGAGTTAGTTGACATGACTTATAGACATGTTTCACATATGCTGAATGCAAGCTCTAGGCCTTCATTAATCCAGATGAATTGAGCAAACGACTGATGTCTGACCTGAATGTTTGTCCTTTGATGATTGAAGGCAGATACATTGATGTGTGTTGTTGCATAAGCCACACAGAGAAATGAACCTATAAATCCCAAGCAATAAAATGTATTGCAAGAGAAATAGATACTGGAATAAAGACAAGTTACAAATGCAATACATTTTTTTTCATGATTTGTGTAACATTGTGTTGCCCTAATGTTATAGTGTTTTAAATGTAACTGGCCTCAGGCTAAAAAATACATTAAATGGCCTCTTGCCTTTAAATAATACTCCAAATCTAAAGAGTCTAGGACCCAGTGATTTAAAAGGGCATTTTTATGTATTGCATTACTGTACTTGTGTCTCAAGAGATAAAAATGTTCTGAGCCAATGAGGGTGAATACATTAATTTTGCTCTGTAGGTAGAATAAGGCAGCTTATTCCCCAGATGGACTACTGTCGGCTCTACTGATCTGAATCAGCCTCCTAACCTCTCAATTTCCAGATGCAAGAAGAACTTCTTTACTGGGCTGTTTGCCAACACCTGAAAGTTAAGCATACAAAAAACAGGAGTATGTCATTTTTCTCTGTCTTCATTGTCAAACATAAACAGTGATTGAAATCCAACAATGTGTCAGGTGCTGTATTCGGGTACATATTACAGTGCCTGCCAGGTGTAATAGAAGGGAATGTGTTGGGGTCAGATGTATTAGGTTTGAATTTCCTTGACACTTACTAGAGTGACCACCTTCCCCCCTTCAAAATTCTCTTCCTCCTACTCCTTAGTCAGAAGTGACAGTTATCATTTGAATTGTAAGAAGGCTTACAATCTAGAGGGAAGAGGCAAAACAGACACAGATAACTACAAATATAAGGTTTTCATGTTGTTATAAGAGATACACAGAGAGCTAGAGGAAATCATATAAAACAAGATGGCTTTTCCTGAAGGTAAGGGTAAGGGATTGGATTAAGAAGAGCTTTATTGAGATGACAGTGTTTTAGCTGGAATGAGATTGATTATGAAAAATGAGACAGTTTCTGACAGGTGAATATGGATGGGAGGACATTCCAAGTAGACCAATAGATTAGGCAAAGTTTGGAAGGAAAGAATAGATGTCCTTTGCCAACATGAAGTTATACAACATAGCTGTATGTTAGTGCATTGCTACTCAGAGTATGTGGTCTGTGGACAAGAAGCATCATAGTAATCTGGGAGCTTTTTAGAAATGTAGAGCTTCCAGTCTTACTACAGTCTTACCAAATAAGAATATGCATTTTAACAAGATTCCAGGTGATTCATACATTACAGTGAAGTTTGAGAAACACTGGTTTAGGATGCATATAGAGTGTCCTCAAAGATAAGATCAAAAAAATATAAAATGCTTGGTCAGGAAGGACCTTAGGAACTGTCTAGCTTGACATTTGGTTGAGGAAACTACTTAGAAAGTGGTTGATCCTAATGGACTTGAACTTCTGTTTCCTGACATCAGTGTAGAATTTTTTCACTGCACCATATTGACAGCCTTCAATACAGGACTCAAGGTTTTAACATGGTGTATTAGGAAGTGAAGAACAGTTGAAGGTTTCTGATTAGATGAGTGGGAGAAAAATAATTGGAATTTAGGAAGGTAAATCTAGTGGGAAAGTATAGAATAAATTGAAGGAGAAAGAACCTAACTAAGAAGATATTTAAACAGTCTTAAGGAGAGTGAGAAATGGAAAAATGAGAACCACTTGGAAGTTAATATTCTCCACCTACTTCTTTTGTGTTAAAGCTTGTAGATATATTTGACTCTTTCTACCTTGACTTCTTGCTCCAATCCATCATGTAAAAACACTATAATATTTCTCAAATAACAGTTTCAACAACCAGATTTTCCCTCAAGAATATTTAATGGCTTCCTATGGCCAGTAACTGTCCACATACCTACCATGTTTTATACTCAACCCACTAATCACTGCCTCCATGACATCATCTCTACCTGGAACATCTTTGCTTTTGTTCACTAATTAGTCAATTCAAACCATCCAGTCATTCATTCATGTACCCAATAATCCATTTATGTCATACATATTTAGTTAATCCCATTGTGTGTTAGGTTGTTTGCTATGATGGTCCATATGATAGACTCATGTTCATAAAACTTATAGTTCAGCACTTATGGAGGTTCTGCTGTATATTGGGCATGCAGCTAGATTGTGCAAGATAAATGAAATATAATATCTGACCTTACATGGGATTCTTGTGAGGTGTGTTCAAGATGGAAATAGTGGGTTTAAGTGATTTGTTGACATTGCATATTGTGGTCTGTTATTTGTAGATTTTGTTAACCTGCTGCTGTTTACATATTGAGGCTTATTATGTTGATGAGGATATCTTTGTATTCATATGAACAAGTCCTGTTCAAATAAGGAAAATGATAAGATACATTTAAAACCAATGTCCAGGTCCATCAACTTTGGTCTATTAGGTGATAGAAATGCAAGATAACTTTGGTAATCAAGCCAAAAAAGCCATCATATATTTCACTGAGAAACACTGTGAAGACTGGCAGATGTTTACATTGTTATTATTATTTTTTTATATAAGAAAATTCATAGAAGAAGTAGATCCTACTTCAGAAAGACTCCATTCGTATTGTTTATCTGAAGTGAGAGTCCTTAAGCTATGGGTGTGGAGGAACTGTAATTAACATTGTGCCCTGGATTAGAGCCCAGGCTACCACTCAACAATTTGCAGGCCTCTGTAAAAAATGGACCAGTCTCCTCATATTGACCAAAATATCAATGATACTTTCTAACATTTCTCAATTGTCCAGTATGCCCTTGTTTTATCTCACCTTCACAGGAACCAAGGAAATTCTTGCTCATAAGAAGTAAAATGTGGTGAAAATGGCTTATGGTAAATTTTCCTAGGAAAAACATTCAGTTCTCTGACTGACCAGTCTGTTTAGTTAAATTGTCAGGAATTCTCTGAAGATTTATACTTGGGTGGAAGAACTTCTCTCTTTCCAGATGCTGAAGTTGTAGAAAAGAGCATTCATTTCTCTTTTAATTCTTGTTAGAATTAAGGAATCTTGTTGAAATTTATGAAATTTGAGTGACTGACTTAGTACAATTTGAAAGTCCTTTTGGGAGATGTACCTACAGTCCTTGCTGTTGGGAGAAGAAATGCTATTTGGGGATGTTTTAATTTGAGCACAGCTGGTTATCTAGGCTGAGTATCTCTTTTAAGTTCAAGATGTTCCATGTTATGCTTTGACCTTTTCGGATAGAGAATAATGAAGAACCACCAGACATGAACTACACCCAGTTCTGCAAATTACTTTAGAGTCAGAGAAGAATGACTACAGGGCGTGACCCTGGGAACTGTATGTGTGTGATAAGAAATGCCGAGTGTGGAATCCCTCTGAACATGCTCAGAAAAACAGAAAGAAGCCACTTAGTGGGATTGAGGTGATGCGTGGAAGGGGAGAGTGATTCTATTTTTAGAACTATTCTCTCATTTTCTTGCATTTTTAACACCTTACATTTACTGAAGGATGTTTTTGGTCCATGACTTCATTCAGTTTCCAAAGAGACCTAATTTCCTCTTCAAATTGTTTCCCTAAGTGAAGGCTGAATTCTGCCCCCAGATTAAGCTATTCTTTATTTTTTCTTTTGAATTTTCAAGTTTTGACTCGCACAGCTAGGTGGACGATTTTTATATCAAGGATGTTTCACATAATAGTTCTCAGAGACCGTGTTCCCCTAATATATGAGTAAGTATTAGGGGGAAAGACAAAATAAGGAGAGGTATTTTCATCTTCTCTTTTCAAATAGGAGAAATAAAAGGCACAGTACTTTAAAGATTCTTCTTTCATGAATTGTCTTTGCTGTAAAGGAATCAGTATTACCTTCTCTAAGTTTTATTAAAGAAAAAGGAAGACATCACAAAAGCAAACACAAAAGAAAGCCCTGAAAGTCCTGTTTCCTTCCTTTTTCTGGACAACAGCAGCCAGACAAAGACATTAATTTACTTACTAACTGGTTGTACAGTCCATGACAGAACCTAAAGTGGTTAAGCAAAACTTTCTGTGACAGGAAACAGTGGCATTGAGATACAAATGAACCTCTTTTAAGAACACTACCAAATGTAAAATAGATAGTGGGAAGCAGCTGCATATCACAGGGAGATCATCTCAGTGCTTTGTGACCACCTAGAGGGGTGGGATAGGGAGGGTGGGAGGGATGCGCAAGAGGGAGGGGATATGGGGATGTATGTATACATATAGCTGATTTATTTTGTTATACAGCAGAAATTAACACAACATTGTAAAGCAATTATACTCCAATAAAGATGTTAAAAAAAAAAAAAAAAAAGCAAGGGAGGCTCAAAGGAGGCAGTTTATTGAAGGGCCTGGAACCTTGGGTGGAGTGTCAGGCAAATAACTCCCATAGGAGGGGAGGTTCACTCCTAATGTATCCACAAATTCAATGACTTCCAAAAGGCCGTCTATGGCCCCTGTGTCTATAGAAGGAAGATTTCCAATGGATCACAGTGAAATTGGGAAAAAGTAAAAAAAAAAAAAAAAGATTAAGTGGTCTTTCATAAAACATTTATTCCAATTTAAGTTCGTTTCTTTATTCTGATATTTTATAGGTTAAGTTGCTCTTTTCTTTTTAGAAAATGGCTTTGATAGTTAATGGAGAGCTTGTGTGTGTGTTCGTGTGTGCGTGTGTGTGTGTGTGTGTGTGTGTAATATCCTTAGTTGGTCAAACATACACGCACGCACACATACAATTTATTTTTAAAATAGTAGTAGTCCATGAAATCTCAAATTCTAGGATATTCTACCCTATGTTGACTAATGATAAGGTCTGTTAAAAAATCAGGGGCAATTTTTCTCTTTAATTTTTATGTTCTGTAGTAAGAAAAAAAGACTGGCACTTAGGAAATTGATTAATATATAAATAATTCCTGTTTTCACCTGTGTTTTGGAAATACTTGTACTGAACAAGAGGCACTAGAGTTAAGTTCAGATTTTAAAATTATGGAATTAAGAAACCACAATCATAGGAGAAATTCTAATGATTTTGAGATTTTTATGCTATAAAAGTAACAACATATTTGAGTATCATGAAAATGGTGCCAAATGCTTCCCACTTCTATTCTTTTCACAGGTAATAATAATAGCAACAATAACTGTATGATACTCTGTTTAAAAAAGATTCTGAAGAGGTCTTAGAGTCATTGTCTGAATACTCCCTGCAGCTCCAGAGGAGGGGAGAGTAGGGGGTTGTTAAACCCACTTTACAAAGGGGAAAATCTAGGCTGAGAGAGTTAAAGAGATTTTCCCTAGGTCAGAGCAGGTTTAGAGCTCAGGGTTGGGTCATAAGCGTGTGTGACTCCTCTCCTTTTTGCCACCATCAGTTACTGATCAGTTACTCCATCAGTTCAACAAAAATAAACATAGAAGAAGCTATGGAAATCATTTTAAACCTTTGCTTTACTGAACTCCTAAGATTACTTTTTTCATTTCTGTCAAGTTATTGCCATTAAATTTATCATGGAAGTTAATAGAAATTTTAAATTTTCTTTACAATGAAGCAGATTATACATGTTTACAGCCCTTTCTTTCATTTTAAAATGTTCCTCCACAAGCAGTGTTTACAAGGCAAGGGGCTGTGGAAAAGTGAAGCTATGGATTGTGATTGCAGCTCCAAAATTTAATATATATGACCTTGGATCAATTACTTAACTTCTCTGAACCTCAGTGGTCTCATTCGTGAAACTTAAATTGTGTGAAAAATGTTTGGCCTAGCAACCTGCCCATAATAAGTGCTTAGAAAAGGTAGTGCCCCTCCTCTTCCTCCTCCTCCTCATCATCAACAATAGTATTAAAATGTGGCAGCCTCAGAAATGCAGATTGGAATAATTGAGGGATAAAGTGCTGAACGGAGAAAACAACCACCTGTCCTGGAGGAACTGAACAAGCGAGATAATATAAACAAAGAAAGTTGAGAAATCCAGCTTCAAAATCAAGAGCTAATTTATTAACTTGGGCTCCAGACGACCTTAACCCATGGCAGAAAAATTTCACAGACAGGAATCTCGGCAAAATTGCCATAGTATGGACATGTTTTCTTTTCCTCTATCTCATCTTTATTTTAAATCTCCTCTCCCACCACTCACCTCATTTCCAGCTCTCAGATACAACTTCTTATTTTACCTCTGGTTCTTTTTAAGACTTGTCTGTACATACTGCTCCCATTCTTCTTGCTCTAAAAAAAATATAAGCATTGATGTGTATCAACTATTATTTGACTGCATCAATGATTTCAAACTAAACTCTTCAGGTATAATTCATTATTTAAAACCAAGTATTTATTTAAAAAAATTAACCTACAGAAAAGTCACAAAAGTGGTAAAATGCATCCCTATACTTTGCACTGAGATTTACCAATTTTTAAACTTTCACCATGTTTGATTTAACTCTCTCTGAGTCCATTTTTCCTGTTAAAAATATTCAGTGAATGCTGGTCATACATAAACTTTGATTATATTTTTATTCATTCAAGTTAATGATAGTGCCAGCAATAGATTTGGTAATGAAGTGAAACACACCATCCTACCTCCCCCATCTCCCATCTCCCAGGAGTTCCAGGTACTCAGAGAGAAAGGACTGGAAAACTTTATTGGAGTATTTCATACTAAAGTGTGAATGAAGTCTAACCACCTGAGGGAGCATTTGCACTTAATAAAATGAGGTGGTTAATCCACTTAAGCCTGTAACTGGGGATATAGAGTGGGTATGTTTGACAATATATTTGAGTAGCAAATTTCTGCTGATCCTTGCCAGTCCAAAATTATGTCCTCTGGTCTTTCCCTGCCATATGCATTTTAACTACACACTAATGTTTCCTGTATCCCTAACTTATCCTTGAAAGTGGCTCTGTGGTCTGCATGTGGCAAATAAAAAATGGGGCATGGACTTTGAAAATCAGAACTGACCCAGGAAATCCATTTTGTATGTGGTTCTTATATCTAAATGTGTAAGTGACATAGTCATTTCTTTGGGATAAATTATGGTTTGGGAGACATAGGCAAATATTTGCAACCATGAATCACTAATCTAGGTTTGGGGAGGGCCCCATGTATTTCACAAAGCAAGGCATGCCTGTGTTCCCATTCCCCATAAGCATTTTGGTTAAATGTGAATCAGAGTTTGGGCTTCCTCTTAGACATGCTGACCTGGGCCTCCCAGCACAGCTGCAGGCTTCTAAGGAGGTTGCTCTGAAGAGTGATCCTACATATCTGATGAACCACAGGATGTCAACAAGACACACCCATTGGCCCACATTTGGCAGGCTCCAAAAAAAGAATGTAGCAATGAGCTCGCAGCAAGCCAAACCAACACTGACCATAGTAACAGGCTCTTCCAAATGGGTGTGGCCAAGTGGATCACACTGAAAAAGAACAGGCCCTAGGATAAATCTGTATTAAATAAAAGCAAAACAGGGCTTAACTGTCACAAAGAATGGAAAGGAGCTGTGGATCCTTTCATCATCATCAGGGTTTGAGAGGGTGTTGACTGTGCAATATTGTTCCAACCTCAAGCTTCTTCCTTGTATTGAGAAACTTAAGAGTGAGGGGAGGAGGTCTAAACTCATGTTGACTATACCACACCTCAAAATCCAGGATAGGGTGAGGTTCTTAAGTTGTAGCTTGATGAGAAAGGCCCAAATAACTTTTAATTTGGACTCAGAATAAAGAAAAGTTCATTTTCTGTAACTGCTATTCATTTTAATACACAAAGGTATAAGAGGGTAATCTTTTCATCAGTGGGTGCACTATTTGTTCAATCCCTCTTTACACACACACATGCACCATGCACATACATACAACCCATGGATGAACACTAAGAAGTACATGTAAGACTGTGTGACAATTACACAGGTAAATATAATATTATTCGGCATCACACATGCAAGGTAAAGGAGGAATATATATGATAATTGAAAAAACAGTCCTTCCTCCAAAAGACTGTGTAATTGTACTGTGAACTGTGTGCGAAAAGACTGTGTATCCATGGCTTTGGAGAGTTTTCTGAAACACTGAAGAAGATCTGGGTTTACTTTTACTATAATTTGAGTTCTAGGACTAATTTATCATGTTCTGGAAGCTGAAAATTGATTAATTCTGGTGAATATGTCTGAGAAATCCAAGCTGTCTCCTCTATCTCTGTCAATGGTCTTATCATGCCCCTCACACCCAGCTTAAATCAAAAGGCAATCTTTTATTCTTTCCTACCAGCATCTCTCGCATTCATTTAGGGGTTTTTTGTATCTTTTTCTTCCAAACGTTTCAGTGGCCAGTCCTCTTTGCATTTCAGTCACCACCAAACAATTCAGACATGTAACCTCAAGCCTCTTCCACAGCATTCTGCTGGGGGTTCCTTCCTCATTTTCCAACCTCCAAATCTTTTACTCAGTTCTCAGATCATAATAATGGTGTTTAAACCACTGATTTTGAACATGATAATGCTCTACTGAGAAACTGTCAACTTCATATTTTGTGCAACACCTAGTTCAACATTCTCGGCTTGGCTTTCAAAGCTCTTTGTTGTTTGCTTCCACCACAGTACTGAGAACTTTATTTCCATTATCTTCTAATACACATCACACACACAATTACTGCAATCTGTTTGTTTAACAACTGGTCATTTCTGTTTAACAGCCTACAATCTGCTTTTCTTGCAAAAAAATGTCATCTCTCATTGCTTTTCTAAATCCATGCCACTTTCTAAGGTCCAGATAAAACTCAGTGCTCTAAGAATTCAGCTGTGACTATGCTAGTCCTCAGTTATGTGTTTCTGTGCTAATTATTTCATCAATGATAATCTCAGTCAAACACATTATACACACTCACAGGTGCACACGCACACCACACATTGCCTTTAGATGGTCACTGTAGTTTCAGATGAATTTGTTTGACTAATTAGAGAAGGAAAATTCTTTGAGGAAAGGGACCATACCATAGAAATAAATGCCCTATATATACCCTAAAACAACCAGCCTAATGCCATATACAGCATACAGAGTTTGGTAAATTCTTATTTTGGAATGAATTAGAACTGACTATGAATAGAATAGTTATTTTAAAAAAAAGAACATCACATTAATCAAACTTAGCAAATTTAGCTTTATTCTGGACAAATAGAGTTTTGACCTTTGGATGCAATAATACTGAAAATATAATGTCATTTTCCACTATATTTTGCTAAGAACTTTCCTATGGAGTAGAATACTGTTTCTACATGGAAGCATTATCAGGTAAATGTTGTTATCATTTCACACAAGAGGAAGCTATCTATCAAGTTCATACTCTAAATCTAATCCTTACCCTAGTCTTAACACTAATCCTAAACCCAAGCTTGAATTATGACAATAGGCTTAAATCTAATTCTGTCTTAACTCTAGGCCTAGCCCACACTTAGTCCAAGTTTCAGCCTTAACCCTAAACCTAATCCTAAACCTAGCCTTAGCTCTAGGCTTAGCTCTAATGTAGCCTTAACCTAACTCTAACCCTAACCCTAACTCTAGCTCCTATCCTAGTCCTCTTAACTCTAACAACAATCTTAATCTTACTTCTAAACTAATCATAGTCTTAGTCCCTAACCACAGGCCTAATCTTAATCTTAATCCTACCCCTAACTCTAGCCATAAACCTAACCTTCAGTACCAGAAATATTTGAAAAATAACCATCATTCTTTTATCAGTTAATGTCTAACTTTCAAAAAGAGAAGCACAAGTGGAGGAAGCTTTCCTCATGAATATATGTTTATAAGTTTCCCCAATAGGCTCTTTGGACTTCTTGATAAACACATAAAAATCATTTTTTTTCATCTTTAGGAGTCTGAGATGATCACTGTAGCTTCAGAGGATTCGTTTGGCCAATTAGAAAAGGAAAATTCTTTGAGGAGAGGTACTATGCTATATAAATAAATAAATAAATATATATATATATATATATATATATATATATATATGTATATACACACACTCTACAACAACTAGCATAATGCCATGTACAACATATAAAATTTGGTAAATTCTGTATATAACTAAGTTGCGTGAAATGAAGTTCAACTCAGCAATCCCTATTGCTGTTGAAATGATTAATGAAAAAATGATCAGAAATATAAGATGGCCATTGTAACGTTTTGAATTGTGCCTCCCCCCAAAAAGATATGTTTAAATCTGGAACTTGTGAATGTTACCTTATATTTAAAAAGATGTAATTATGTTAAAGATCTCAAGAAGAGATCATCCTAAGTCCAATGACAATTGTCCTCATAAGAAACAGAAAGGAAAAGATAGAAGGGGAGGAGGTAATGTGACTGTGAAATCAGAGACTGGAGTGATGCAACTATAAAGAAAGCCAGCAGCCACCAGAAGCTGGAAGAGGCAAGAAGCAGAATTTTCCCTAGAGCATCCAAAGGGAGTACAACTATGCCAACACCTTGATTTTGGATTTTTGGCCTCTAGAATTGCAAGTGAATAAATCTCTGTTAACTTTTAGGCCACCAAGTTTGTGGTAATTTGTTATAGCAGTCCTAGGAAGCAAATAGAGACGTGCCATGATGTGGTCAGTTCTATAAAACCAGAGAGGTGAAGATTGTGGATTTGCTGGGTGAAAGTTCCAGTAACAAACCACTAGGCAAAGAAAGCTTAATCAGAAAGAGGATTCCTAGTGCTGAAGCTTATGCTCTAATGAAATTGGATTGGTGTATAAGCTTTTTACATGAATGATGGTCTACAATTTTTCCATCTTTACCCTCTACCACAAACTCTACATGTCATTATGGAGACAAAAATAAAATGACAAGGTTACTGCTCTTGAGGAGTTCATAAACCAGGGGAGAAATAAATATGTAATTAGATAAATTTAAAAGAATAGTACGGACAAATGAGGTTGGAACCCAGGCAGCTTTGTCTGCTGTAGTAGTGGGTGAGGTGGGGAAGTTTAGGGGAGGGTATTGGAGAAAACGTCAAAGTAGAAGCGAAATGTCACTAGGAAATTAATTTCTCAAAAAATGGCACTGGAAATAAATACAGTTTAGTTTCATATTTGCTTCTTATATAATTTATTTAAATTTATTAAATTGACTTATCTCCTTCATAAATATTTATTGTCTTTATTGTCCCTCTTTTAATGTCAATATTTTTTTATTATCCTGCCATTTACAGAGATTTAAAATAATATGGGTGATGCTTTTTTCCATGAATGATTCTCATATTGAATCTTTATGAGATAGGTAAGGTACCTTGCAGCACTGAGTCCATTTCAGAGTTGCAGAACAGAGCTCATAATACAGCTATGACTTCCCCAAGTGGTTTTGGGGACTTTGATGTCTGATCAGGAAATGCCACTGGCACAATACCATGGCTTCAATCATACTGTATACCTGATCAACAAATCACAGCTGTCTACAATGTAACCCTGAACTGGTACTCAAGGACTTCTCCTATCTGACTCATTTCTAGCCTTGTCATGTCTCCTGACATGTCTCTACTTGGACCTACCATTAAATGTGTTTTTGTTTTTATCATTTTGTAGTTGCCCTTTTACATGGATTCCTTAAATTGTCATAAGATCTTACCTCCTCTTTAAGGAAATTATTTGTGATTCTTAACTCAAAGTTTCCCTCCCTCCGTCTCTCCCAGACTCTCTTCCTTCAACATACACCTATGTAGTGCTTACTGGATACTGGGCTAGGTGGTAGGGATTTATAAAGCTTCCAATTTTTGTCTCTCAACAGTGACTTTTTTGTGTCTACATCTAGCGGGCACTTTTCAGTTCTCATCATCAGTCCTTATTTCTCCCACTAGAACACTAGCAAACAATCTCCTTGACAACATCTTCCTTTTGTTCACCGTTTCTTTCCATTTCTCTGTGTCTGGCACATAGTAAATATTCAGTAGCTTTGAATGAATGAATGGGTAAGCCCTGAGGTTGATATTGTATTAATCATAGAGAAAATAGAACTCTTTTTCCTTGAGAAAAGGATGATTTACCAGGATCTTCAGCCCTGTGTGAAGGATGGAAAATACCTGGGCAAAAGATAGACTCAGCATAGAGTAATTGATGTTTTTCTCTTCTTCCTTCTAAGTAACTGACCTGGAGTGGACTTCAATGGCAAATATAATTTGAGTCACTCAGAGGGAATTGAAATTGTTGAACTTGAGAAATCAGGAGTGATTCATTTTGTTATTTCCTAGAAATAAGGACTAGGAATCAGAATGTTATTGCTTTTTTCAGACAATGCAAGAAACAGAGTTACATTTACTTTTTAAAAATGATATTACATGTGTCCATTTTTGAACAAAAATAGCAGTTGAGGTTACTCATATCATAGATTTTCAGACTTATTTTAGTTATACACTCTGTTAAGTAGAATCTTTCATAGAGAAATATACAAAACCAATGAATACAGAGATGTGGGGCTGAGTTGTTTAGGGGTCTTGGGTGACAATCAGTACTTTCGGTGACATTCTGTGGAATCCAAAGAAACCCAACCTTCATAACATTTAGGATGAAGACCCTGCAGTAGCTTATAAGAAAGAAATGTGAAAATATTGATTAAAGAGTTCAAAGTTTCAGTTATGGAAGATGAATAAGTTCTCGAAATCTAATGTAATGTTACTATACTTAATAAAACTATATTGTACACTTGAAATTTGCTGAAAAGGTAGATCTTAAGTGTTCTTGCCACACACACATACTCACACACACAAAAGCAAAAGAAAACAGTATGTGGTAACTAATGGATGTGTTAAATAACTTGATTGTGGTTACTTCACAATGTATGTACATATAAAAACATCAAGTTGTACGATGTAATATATACATTTTTTTGGTCAATTATATCCCGATAAAACTGGAAGAAAAAGGAAGAAAAAATAGAGAGACATGTGAGACAATATCAGTACTTTAAATCAATGGGTACTTTAAATATATATGGCAGAATGAAAACATCTCTGTGTTGCTCTGTTCTCTGAAACCATCTGCAAATAAGGAGAAGAAGCAGAAAATTGAAGATCATGAACACTTCAAACTATTAGAAAGAAAATATTCAGGCTACAAAACAAAGAAATCTACAAATCATAGAGAAAGTTTAAAACACAAATGAAACATTAAAAAGAGAAATTAGAGCATAAAATCTGATGATGAAACTAAGAAAATACATTCTCCTCTGCAATAAATACATATAAAATAAAGATACTTGTTAAAAGAAAAAAAATTCTTAAATTAGATTTTTAAAAAGAACCTTATTAAACTCTTTAAATAAAGTGCATTTAAAATGACACAAATAGATCAAAAGTAAATAATGGGCAAAGACACAGGAGACAAAGGCAAAGAAAAAGTAAAACAGGGATTGTAATATCCAACAATGTTGAATTCAAGTGATAAGAATGGTCATTCAAAAATGAAAGTTACATCAATCACAATGAAGGTGCATTACAAAGTTTTAACAAAGTAACATAGCCTCAAAGCCAAAGGCAAAACAAACCAAAGTATAAGGGAAAGAAAAAAAAATAATAAAATAGTGGCTGGGGACTTTAATCTGCTTCATTGAGAGCAAAACATACTGTGCAAAAATAGTAGATATTTACAATCTAAGTATATAAGTAACACGATAAATAAGATATATCAAATTATATAATCAGGAAATCAAACATCTCTTCTTTCATGTGCCCATGGATTATTTACAAAATTATACCTTATATTAGGCCACAAAAAATCTCAATGTCATTCTGCATTCATAATTATGTAATAAGCCTATAAATTTATAACAAAAGAGAAATCAACTTTACCACCAATATGTTAAAGTAACTTTCTGTTGATTCTTAGTTCAAATATAATATCAGAAATTAAAAATTACAATACACCTAGAAAAATAGGAATAGTTAAAAAATCCATACATCAAAACTAAGAGTATGGTTAAAGCAGTCCTCAGAGGAAAATCCTTAGCCTTAATTACCTAGCACACAATGAAAAAAAAAAAGCAAAAAACCCCCTCAGTATCCAACCCAAGAAAACCATTTTTAAGAGAGTCAAATGAAAACAATTAATAGAAATTCACAAACATGAAAAAAATCTCAGAAATATTCTTTGAAACTGCTAATAAAATATATAATCAATTAACCAAAAATATCAGGAAAAAAGGTATCTGAAATTATTAAAAAAAGAATTGAGAAATAATCATGGATAAAGAGAAAAACCTCAATTACTCTGGAGACTGCTTTTTTCAATTTTATGCAAATACATTTGAATACCTGAATGAAATACATGCTTTGCTAGGGAAAAGAGAAGAATGACTCCAGAAGAGACAAATCAATTTCTATGTAATAAGTCACTGCAGTTGACAACAAGTTACTCCCCGCCTCCCCTGTCTCTCCCTCAAAAGTACTAGATTATGTGATTTTGCTTATTGTTGAAAGATAAACTGAAGTATATTAAAATGTTTAAGTTTATTTGAGAAAAAATGGATTAGAATGGGACATCGCCAAACCGGATGTGGTTCTGAGAATTCCACTGACAGGAGCTCAGGTGAGACACTTATAGAGAAAAGAGTAAAGCAAAGCAAGGAAATTATTTGATTAGCTGTAGCATAAGGGGTTGCCTTAGTTGGAAGAGTCTAGTTGGCTGTTTGTGATGGGTTGTCTTTAGGTTTTGATTTCTTAACCTTGAGGCATATACAGGCTTAGGTTTTGGTTTGTTTGCATATGATACTAACGCAGTAAGTCTGATGGCCTCCTTGTTTAATTAATTTAGCACTGTGGACATACAAATTCTCTCAAACCATTGAGAAACAGAGAACTTCAAAGTCAATTAAACTGCTTTAGACCTTAGAGAAAGAAAACCTCCAAATTACTATTATGACATCAATATAACATAGAAAAAGCTAACAACATCACAATAAAGAAATTATGGGAACTATGGAGAGATATGAATGCTGACATATTACTACACTATTAGCGAATAAAATCTAGAAGCACTGTAAAAGAATAGTAAAACTCTAAACAGGATTGCCTAATAAAGGCAAAAATGTCCACTAACTAAATCATTAGTCAGAAATTTTCTACAAGCATAATAATAAATGTAATATATGAGGTATTGAAATATACAACATATATGGTCTCATTTTGTTTATTTAACTGTATATACATAAAAATTTTGAGAAGTGCACACAAGAAATGGTTATCATTGGAGTGGGGCCTAAAAACCTGGGGTGGCAGAAAGACTTAGCTATCAGATTTCATCAAATCTAATCACCATCTATTATAAGATATATCAGTACGCTGTAATACTAAAAGGAAATAACCTTGCCAATTAAATTATGACACACCATGGATTTTGATATTATGATAATTATTAAAATGATTCATTTATTTTACTTCAGAAATATCAAAATATGAACAATCTTAGGATTTATGAAAATCAGTGTTATTGTATATTTTTGTTAGTCCTTGAAGTTTTTACAAATATATTGATTACCTTTTTATTGAGAAGTAACTAAACAAAAGTTTTAGTATTACTTCTGGATAAATAGTAAACAATTATGGGACTTCCCTGGTGGTCCAGTGGCTAGGACTCCACACTCCCAATGCCGGGGGCCCGGGTTCAATCTCTAGTCAGGGAACTAGATGCCACATGCATGCCACAACTAAGAGTTAACATGATGCAACTAAGACCCAGCACAGCCTGAATCAATCAATCAATCAATAGTAAACAATTACATGGCCTCCTCAAACTGAATTCATTAGGAGTTAATATTTTTATTTCATCAAAATTCTGATTTGAAGGAGAAACTGGACCTTTAACCCCCTTTATCTTTATCCTAGTTCTGACACCTTTTAATATCTGTGACCTCTCACTGGAGCCTTCTGGTTTCCACATCTATCAAATCAGAATCTTGGAGCAAAGAGATTTGGAGTAAGAAGAATCAAGAAGTGGGTAGTAGCCGAATTCTGCAGGCTCTTAAGGTCCTCTGAAAATTTTGAACTTTCTTTTGTTAAATTAATTAAGCAAGGAGACTATTACACTGAGGGTACTCTAATGCTGGGGCAAACCAACGTCTAAGCCTGTAAATGCCTCAAGGTTAAGAAATTGAGACACTAGGGACAACCAACTACAAACAGCCAACTAGGCTGTAGCCAATCAAATCATGTCCTTTCCTTTCTTCCAATGTCAGTCTCTCCCCAGTTCCTGTCAGCCCAGGACCCCAACACTTCTTGTTTGGCGCTGCTCTATTGGAATTGATTTTTGCTCAGATAAATTCTTCAAAATGTTAATATACCTCAGTTTCTCTTTTAACACTCCCAAGGGAAGGTTTTAAGTAGTGACTGTCATGATTACATTTTTATGGCAAAACCCACATTGATGACATTTTGGCTGCAGCATAGAAAGTCAATTAGATGAAAGCAAATTTCCAGTCTCAATTTGTGTGTTCAAATTCTTTCTTAAGCAGTATTAAGCTTATAAATAGAGCAAGTAGGGAATCTACTCCTTAGTGGGTTAAATTTAAGGGATTCTGAGAAACTGGGACATAACAGTTCAGCTCCCAATACTAACAATGTTGGGCTTTGATCATCTTCCGTCAAAGAGCATTTTTGAACTTAAGGATTGGCTTCTGGTGAAACCCTTTGTGACACTGGGATCTTTTGTCTTGCGAGAATGAGTTTTTCAAAGATTTCCCAAATTCCTTAACGGATGTGGTAAAGGAAATAAAGAAAATCAGGATATGATGCAAATTAAGTGTTTGATTAATCTTTAAATGAACAAATGAAGGAACAAATGAAGGTAATGAATTAAAAGAGACATATGAGTATTGGGGGGGAGAGGGGAGGGTCTCTGAGAGAGAAAGTGAGAAGGTTCTGAGCCTAAATTTCTATCTTTTTACAGATATGCTGAGACCAGTCCTGCTGTACAAAAATGCTTTCTATTCAGCAGCTGATGGAAATATCTCAGATCATTTAAAAAAAGAAAGACAGAAAGAAAAAAGAAATTAGAGGAAGTTTGTGGATATTGATAAATAAGATAAGATAAAAATAGAGCAGTCACAAAAAAAAATAGAGCAGTGACAAATGAAATCCTAGATTTTATAATTTTTCCCTTTTGCAGCACTATTTCCCCCTATTGCTTATATAATATTTATTGTTTGTTAAACTTTGCCCTACATTTGTCTTCATGGTCTCAGTTTAACCTGGAGGAAAGAGGGGGAGGAAATGATGTCTTTTCTTTTAAAATATTCCTTACTAAACACAGGAACTGTCCCAAATTGTCTGGGAAGCAGGGTTCCCCATGAGTCCAGGCTCTATTTTTGAAAGTCAAAGGGATTCCAGGCAGGCAGGTTTGGTTTAGATAAGCATCCGGATTTGGGGATGGTTATCTGAAGCCCTGCCTTTCATTACATTTCACAGCAATGAAATAATGTCCCCTCTTAGGTTCTAAATCAGTGGAGAAGATTCAGTGAATATCTCAGCTTGTTTTCTTACCCAAGTCACTGTAATATTTCCCAGATTTGCACTTCACCTATCCAAGTGTGTGAATATCAGTGTGTGATCAGCACTTCCCATCCTGTTTGTAGGTATATTGCTTCCTATCCTCTTAACTGATCCTTAAAATAGAGGTCAGGATGAAAAGGTGCTCTTGTTATTTCTCATGAAGGACATTTTAATGGCTAGAGTTCCAGATCCTGAGAAACTAAAATAACAAAGGGAATTCTTTGGAAGAGAAGGTGAGAAACTTCTTATCATGAGATATCATTGCAAGACTCAAGCATCACTTAAATTGAAGGATTACTATCAGGAAAAGCATTCAGAGATAATGGGCTGGAGTTAGAATGAATATAGTTAGAATGAATTAGCTACAAAAAAGTAAAACCTTCTGTAGAATTAATTCCAGGTCAGTTGTGCCCTGCTTCAAAAAAGTTATCAGATATAACTGTGACCTCAAAACAGGGCTTCAGGGTAGCTTTTAAGATGCAAGTGAACTTATCTTTCTTGATCTGGGAGCTGTTACACAGTATTCTCAGTCAGAGAAAATTCATCAGGATTATAATATGTACATCTTTATGTATATACATGTTACATATCTGTAAGAATAAACAAAAATCTGTTACCTATGTATTTGGAACAACTACAGAAAGTTGTCACTGAACATTCAAAGAAATGGTCCATTTCATATCCCACTCAACTCAACATCTACTCCCCACTTGTGACCCTCAACATTTTTCCTCCAAATTTGGTTTTGGGTTGTCCTATGGATAGTTTCCATTCATAGAATTCTGGCAAGATCTGTTGGGAAAAATGGGTCAAGGAAGAAACATGTGTCATGGGACTTGTTAGACTTCATTGTTGTTATTTATTGAAGAGTCAGAGGATGATGAAAGAGACATCTCCAAGTGTAGTGAATATGAAAGTAATTACATATTGTGATTGCCGGCAGTAGCTGCTTGTGGTACTGTTAACAATTGCTATTATAACTCATGCTAGAAGGGCAGGAATGCCTCCATTATGTGTGGGCAATATGTGGACAGATGTACAAAAACACATTATAGGAGATAAAATCTAGAAACTCTTTTTTTCTCCTAGAGGCTCCTAGAGGCCTTTACCCCCTGCTCGTGTGTCCCTTGAGATAACTAGCCTGGTGGATTTCTCATTATGGATTATGACTGATTTCTTTTAACTGTTGTCTCTCCATTGTACTGGTAGCCCAGATCTAAATCTTGTTTCTCCACTGATTTTCATCATTTCTCTAGACTCTGGTCACCATTCCAATACTGCTGTCAAGGCCAGTACAAGTTCACATGGTCCAAAACAGAAATTTCTAATTCAAACAATCTGTAAATGAGCTTCATCAAGGGATCTGAGAACCCCTGAAATTCTATGCAAGTATTATATATATACACACTTGTGCAGTTTCTTAAAAGCAGGTGACTAACATATATCACAACCTTTCAGATATTTGTAACCCCCATTCACCCAAATTTAAGGACTGCAAGTATAGATTCTCTTTGGCATGATTTGGACACTTTTATTATATTGCCTTTTAATTTGCCTTCCTATAAAGCCAATAGATTCTTAATAAGGGACAGGATTTTTTTGATTGCAAATAGGAATACTCACTTCCCTCATTCATCCAGATCCTCTTTAGAGGCAGGTGCAACCAATTCCTAGCTGCCATGAGTATTGTCAGCTATCAATTTAGGACTGCCCCTTCTGCAGAGAATTATTGTCCATCTAACTGTGAAGATTTGCTCACAGGATGAGAACAGCCCATGTCTAATGACCACTGACCAAGACCACCAAAGGCCTGCCCTCCTGCTTAAAGAAAACACCAAGTTTATGGTGCATTAACACTTCAGAGATCTCTGTGGGATCAGGCTTAAGCTCAACTCCGGCTGAGACCACATCCTTGTTCAGTTCATTCTTCTGCCCCATTCTGCTTCCCTCATTCCCCTTTTTCTGAGAGCATCTGAATCTCTGTCTTAGGCCTTGCTTTTGTAGAACCCAACCTAAAACAATGCCCATGCTCTTAAACCCTGAAGCTAATTTAATGTAGCTGATTGTCTCATGGAGATACTAGTCTAATGGAGGCCGTTGTATGGGATCATTAACCTCAAATTAGTTCTAAGTAAAAACTTTACTCTTGAATATTTTCTTGGGCATTTATTTAGAAATAGAAATAACACTTTGGACTTATGTAACACTATTTTTCATAAAATGTGGGTGGCAACTGCTATTATGAACAGCTCTAAATAAAAATAATATATTTGACATTTTCAAGTTAGCCAGAAATAGAATTATATAATCTATCTACTTTCTATCATATTTACTACTTGAGCATCTCTCTTCCATTTTCCATTTATGTATTTCAAGCTAATTTCTGATAAAAGTTCAGCTTGCAAATTTGTAGGGCTAGCCTGTTTCTAGAAGAGTACCCAAATTTCGAAGGCAGGCAAAGAATCTTGGCACCCTCAAAACTTGGCTCTTTCTTTAGGTAAGCCAACAGGTGATGTACTGCTTATCACCTGTTGATGAGGCATATGTACTTGGCTATAATAAAATAACTGGCTTTTCACAAATTCTTAAAATATGCCAGGCCCTATGCATGCATTATCTCATTTAAGGGTCAAAACATTTAAGGGTCAAAACATCATTATTGTGCAAATACAATTATCTCCATTTCACAAATGAAAATCTTAGGTATGTTAATATTTTCTGTATAATCACAGAACAAGTGATTGGCAGAACTAGGCTTCAGAAATAGATCTTCTTGACATTAATCCTTTGCTCTTAACAAATCCTTTGCTCAAACCAACCTTGGGTCCCCTCACCAATCTACTGACACTGGGTTGTGATGAAGGAAATTGCAGACTTTATTACAGGACACAAAACAAGGAGTCCAGGGCAACTAGTCTCAAAACACCCAAACTTCCCAATGGGTTTCAGGAAAGCATTTTTAAAGGCCAAGTGAAGGAAGGGAGTTGCAGGGTATATGATCAGCTTGTGCACAATTCTCAGACTGGATGATAGTAAAGTAACAGGGTGGTGTCACAAGGGTTAACATTATCAATCCTAAGGTACCAGTAAGTCTGGGGACTATGTGCTTATGGTCATCAAGTAGTTAATTTCTTCCATTTGGTGAGACTTTTAGCATCTATAAAACAACTCAGGAAATGTGCATCAGATACTATTACATAGGTACTTCAGAGAGGAGCTAAAGCAGAGGGTATATGGGAAGGGGTCTGTCCCAGGAAGGCCCCATAGTGTCCTGCTTGGTTACAAAACTATATTTTGCTCCCATAATCTGCCTCTCATTTGATGAGGGGCAAGAAGAAATAGTTTATGTCCACAAGTAAATGGAAAAGCCAGCACAGTGTAGAAGTATGGTATGGAAGATGCAAGATAATTATTCCTGGAGATTCTATTTCATGGTTGAGCACAGAGCAAGCTTGAAGATTTCTGACCAAGGTAAGTGGGGGACTCTCCAACTTCAGTGAGTCTCTGAGTTTTTTGGTTTACATGCTGCTAAGACATCTTAGAGTGACTCCTTTCCTAGTCTTACCTCCAGTTTGCTGTCCTCATCACCTGCTTGTTCTGAGTTTGAGATGCATGGAAAATAGTTTCCCTTTCAAACCTGGGTGTTATGACATGACTACTACATATGCAGTTAGCTGTCTGATAAAGTTGGGTGTTCCTCAATCAACTCACCAGCCTCTCTTCTATAAAGAGGTATCAAGGATCCTAACTGTTGTTATAACAACAGGAAGTATTAAGCACAATTTAAAGTAGATGAACAAAACTAAACTCATTTCTGCTTCTTAAACTGTTTACATAAATTGAATTTATTTGACCTCCATATTTTTGTGTATTTTTTGATAAAATATGTATGATTGGATGTTATTTCTTCCAATTTTTACTTATTGTTGCCTTGAATTTTCTGGTATATTAGAAATAGATAAATTGGATCTCATCATATTTGAAATTTCCCTCTGTGAAAGATCCTCTTAAGAGAATTGAGAAACAAACTAGAAACGGTGAAAATACTGTAAGTACCCTACATATGAATGAGTTCCATTCTGAGAGCACATCCAATTTTTTCGTAAGTCCAACAAAGTTAGCCTAGGTGCCCAACTAACACAATTGGCTATATAGTACTGTGCTGTAATAGGTTTATAATAATTTTCACACAAATAATACATAAAAAGCAAACAAAAAATATAGAAAACATTTTAAATCTTACAGTACAGTACCTTGAAAAATACAGTAGTACCAGCTACATCACTGCTGCTTTTATGCTTGCTTCGAAGACATCCTGGGCTTGAAATAAAGATCCTGTTCCACTGTACTCTATACACTACTGTACAGTAAAGTACACAAGAAGGCAACCACTTGTAGAGGATACATGCACATGACAATGTACGCCAGACACATGAACTAACTTACGTGATTGGACATGTGAATGCACTTGCACATCTTTGAAAGTTCTCAACTTGAAGGTTCATATGTAGCGGACTTAATGTATTTGCAAACCACAAATTTAACAAAATACTAGTATCTAGAATATATAAAAGACCCTCAAATAGCAACTTTAAAAAAACAATCCTGAACAGACATTTCTGCAAAGAGCGTATATAGATGGCAAATAAGCACATGAAAAGATGTTCAACATCATTAGCAATTTGAGACATGCAAATTGAAACCACAATGAGATATTACTACATACCTACTAGAAAGGATAAAATAAAAAATAGTGATAACACCAAATGCTAGTAAGGATGCAGAGAAACTGGATCACTCATATATTGCTGGTAAAAATATAAAATTGTGTGGCTACTCTTGAACAGAGTATGGCAATTGCTTACAAAACTACACAGGTACTTATTATACGATCCAGAAATTACACACTTGGGCTTTTATCTCAGAGAAATTAAAACACCAGTGACACAAAGACCTGTATACAAATATTCATAGCAGCTTTATTCATAACAGCACAAAGTGGAGACAGCACACATGTTCTTCAATTGGTGAATAGTTGAACAAACTGTTGTGCACACATAGCATGGAATACTACTCAGCAATAAAAAGGAACAAACCCTTTATCCACACAACAGCTTGGTTGGATGCTCAGTGAATTATGCTGAATGGGAAAGCTAATCTCAAAAGGTTACATATACTATATGATTCCATTTATATAACAATATTGAAATGACAGAATTATAGAAATGGAGAACAGATTAGTGATCCTTAGAGGAATGCAGCTTCTAATGGAAGTACGAAAAGAAGAGAGCATACTTTGGCCCATGAGCTGGGTAGAAGAATGAGGAAATGGCAAAATTATATTAACAATTAATTAATTATATTAAATTATATTCTCTTCATCTCAAAGTGGTTTTGATGATTTCTCATAAGGAAGAGGTCACAAAGCCAATTTAGATGGTCCAACGGGCCTGAGATGTATCCAACAAAGGTAATAATGTGGAAAGAACATTTACACAGTATTAAGTTTTTCAGGCACCATTCTAAGTGTTTCACATTTATAAATCCTCATGACAGCTTAATGAGTTAGATTAATCCTATATTCAAACCAGAGATTAGGCATAGAGAGACTAAGTACTAAGTACTAAGTTTGCATATGTTCCTAAGGTGGTGGAGTGGGAATATGAATCTAGGAAGTTTGTATCTGGATTCTTGCTCATAAATTTGATGCTATAGCTTTGTATACTCAAGAAATTGTGCCTCACTCATTTCTCCTACTCCATGTAAAATTTCCTTAAAATAGAAGCTCATAAATCTGATCCCTGGTGGTAGCCTGAAAACACTTTTATCCAGTTCATCTGGCCATGAGTACATTAAACTGATATTTAAGAATCTTGATATGAAATGACAAGCCAAAAGAGTTAAGATGAAACAGACTGAATAAAATTATAGTTTTTGCCTTTATTATTTACTTTTTCCTCTAAATTGTGTGTATTATACTTAAGTACATGGAAGAATTTTCAGCAATGTGTAAATTATGAATCCAAAGTGGATGCCTTTGCACTTTGCTTCACAATGTGGAGTGAATAAATTGTAAACCAGAAATAAAAGTATCTGAAAATTAAAATGCTTTTGGCACATAATTAGTGTTAATTAGCAATGGTAGTAATTTCCGTACATTATTTCATGTCACAAAACTTGTGCATTGGAATATTGGCTTCCTGCCCTCATTGTCTTTGGAATGTGGAAACTCTTAGAAGTTATTGCTTTGCAAAGAAAACCTACCATGATGGAATTTCAGGAGGCTATGAATAATATATTTTCAGTAAGGAAATGAGTGACCACGTGGTCCTTCTTTATAGTTTTTGTTTTTCTCTCTGAGTATGAAGGTATAGACTCAGCATTTTATTATTCTCATAGCCTTTTTTGTTATTAAAAACTCTTTACTTTGTAGTCAGAGGCAGATAGGAGAATGCTCAGAGTTGATTATCTTGCTGAAAGGAAGAAAATAATGCTGTATTTAGTGATCTCTTAAAAAGAGGTTAGTTCTCAAAAGGCCTATCTGATGAACACTTATTTTAGAATCCAGCTTCAAAAAGTTTGGAGAAAAGAATATCAGTTAGAACCCTTTCTTGCAGTTCATTCAGCTGGTAACTTCTAATGCCTCAAGCCACACAGCTGAGATCTAATGGAAACAAATTCGTATCAAACTTTGTCTGACTCCAGACTTCTGTACGTCAGTATGTATCTTCTTTATGCAGAAGAGAAATTTTGTCACTTGTGAAAGCTCAAAAAATAAGACTCAGACTTTTTTCTGAGAGTGATTCAGAGATCAGTCTGGAAAGTCCTGAGCTGAGGCTGGGTCTTGCAATGTGGCCTGCCTTGACTTAGCAGGAGGCCAGGTAGTAGCTGCGTCTATAGTTGTCACATGAGCCCTTCCTACCTTCACAGCTATAGTCTCAGATATATCCAGGACATCAAATACAGTAAAAGCCAAAGAAATGGAGATGCAAGAATAAATAAACATTTATCTTTAAAATACATTTAAAATAATTAATCTAAGTAATGGTAATACTGAATATTCGACTTGGTGAAAAGCCTGAAGAAAGGAATCAAACAGCTCCATTTTATCTTGATTCTTACTGCCTTACAGTAACACAAGGATTATTGTACTGTAGTAGATACTGTTAGTGCCTTATCAAGGTTCCATTTACCTTCTTAGTACCCCCATCTCCCAGCTGCTCTGAGAGTTTGCTGCTCATGGTTCAGAGCTGCCATCCCTCCTCAAAACTTCCCTTTGGCAAATGGCAGCCATCCTACCCAGAGGTGCAGGGGAAATTACATCCGCTGGAGAAGATGGCTGGTAGTCAATGACCAAATGATGAAAGTTTACAAAAGCCCTACCCTCTCACCTCAGGGTATAACCAAGCTTGAGGTACTATTCACATTCCAGAGCTCCCTATGGTATCAAACTGAGGCTGGACTTCAGCTGAATCACCTGTCTGTATATTTTCTTCCTCTTTATTCTGTTTTCCTCATCTCCTTATAGTTTTCTCCTGAGTGCATTCCTTCAGTAAATCATTTTCATGCATACACACTCACACACAAATATATCAGGCTCTGCTTCTAGGGAACATAACCCACAAACACCCATTGAGAGCCATCAGGTATTCATAGGAGACTGATAAATTACCATGTAGAGGGAGATAGTTCAGCAAAGAGGAAGAGATTGTATATGACATACAAAGGTATAAATGAAGTTACTTCTTACACAGTGCTCTGAAGCCAGTATACTCTGGATATTTAAACAAATCTATTTAATTTCCTGCAAAGAGAAATTAAATTCCTATAGTAATATGTTGTATGTGGAAATAGATGTTTTAAATTTTCTGAGCTACAAAATAATCTATAAGATTGGAAGCCTTTCAAAAGTAGGCATCAAAAATATGCAAGTTAGGAAGGAAACCCAGAGATTCCTTACATCCAAGTGTCAATACATATCTAAGAATTAGGTGTCTTTCCTTTTTTACACATTCTGAGAAAACATTTATAACTTTAATCAGTAACTCATTTAGTGGCTAATGATCCTAACAACTGGAAAACTATTCATTTTTACCTAATGCAAATGCTTGCTATCCAGTGTAAATTTTCTTCCTCTCCCATCCTGTGTAGATTTGAGAAGTTAATGAGTTATAGTGTTCCTTTACTTTATCAGAATTCATTTTCTTACTTTCTTTTTGGGGGCAGAAATGAAATGAGGATTCCCATTCCTCTAACTGAGGGACAAAGCTCTGTTTGACCTCCCTCTGGTTACAAACAGCTAGATATTCTGGATAAGATATGCTAATATCTGCACAGGAATGGTTAAAAAAAAGGCTCTAGAAATAAAGAGGGAAACTAAAGCTAGGATGGCAAATAATCTGGTAGCCTGGGATGGTTATGGGTCCAATATATGTTAGGATTTCAGGGTAGAATTTTAAAGCTGTCAGGAGCTTCACTGAGCTGGAAGAGAGAATGAGCTGCTAGGTGTCAAATAGGCAATTAAAGCAACAAGCCAAAAATGAAAAATTTAAGCCTTTAATCACTGTGATAGTATAAGCAAGAGTCTAAAATCAGAGAACGTGCTGGTTGTCTCCTGTTGGGTGGGTCAGCACAGATATGGGTGGGAGTTTCTTAATTGTTGAAGGAGCTCTGCACACCTGGGGGGGAGGGGGATGCCGGGAGAGTGTGTGGCTAACAGTGGAAAAGTGCTCAGAACTGAGATTGGGGAAGGTGTCTTCAATGTCTTCTCCTCCAGCCCCCATAAGAAAGCTTAGCAGAGGTGCCTGAATAAGACCTCTTTCTGCCCAGGGCCTCAGATAAAGAGACCTAGGAATGAAGGATCTGAGCTAGGAATGCAAATGTGTGAAAGAGTGTGGGCAACAGAAGGGGTCTGAGACCTTGACGGCAACTCCCCTTGAAGCTTCCATCGAGGCTGGTTCACTGTTTCCCTGTGAAGCTTGGCAAGTAAAGCCTTTGTCATTGTCTATGGTTGGGCCTGAAAAGTCACACATAAGTTTTTAACAGAGAACCAGAATCCTCGCATTCAATATAAGGAGAGATAATCTGTCCTTGTGCTAGTAATAAGACATATCCTTGGAACAGATAACTTTACATTAAACTAGCATCCTGGAAGAGCTTTTTCTTTGGTAAAAAGAAGAAGAAATTAACTTTATACACTAGTCCACAGAAGGGAAAAATAAGAGCTTCTCTTTGCCTCGATCTCTACATGGAACAAAAATTGCACATGAGAAATGCAAGTCCCAGGACTATCCCTTCTGGGGGTTTGGAGTCTAATTTATAATATGAATGTGGTGGGAGAATCCCCCAATTAGGGTCTGAAAATGAAAGACATGAAGACTCACAAGGTGCTTTGTAGCAACCATTCCAGAGCAAAGAGTACACAAGATTCCCACAGAAAACACTAAATAACCAATCTGAGATGAAGAAGAGCTCTTAGTAAAAATTTACAAATGACGCAAAGAAACCACCTACCATGATGGACTGTTATGTGAACAGTTAACCATACAATGATTAGACACATAGTGAAACTGCAGAACATGGAGGACAAAGAAAAGAATCTCATAAGAATCAGAAAGAAAGAGCAGATTTTCTAAGAAGGAATGATATTTATATCAATAGCAAGGTATACTATAGACCAGGAAACAGTGAAAAAATATGTTCAATAGGTATTTGGAAATAACTGTCATAAAGGAAGAAATCAATTTTTTAAAAAGATATTATTGAAACCTGCAGAAAAATCAAATATTAAGAGGATTTTTTAAGGATAAAAATTAACATACAAAAATCAATAGCATTTCTATATGCCAGCCGAAACCAATTATAACTTTTAATATATTTTACAATGGTTGCATTCACCATAGAAGGTGAAATAGAAGGAAAAACCAGAAGGTATCTCAGAGTAAAAGGAATAAAACCACATTTATGAAGAAAAGTATTAAAATTTATTTTAAGTCATAAAACCTTATCATTTTGAAGGAGATATGTTCATGGATAGAAAGACAATGTTAAGTTCATTAAAATAATCTATAGATATATTTCTACTTAAAACCACAAAATTATTAATTTTAAAATTATTCATTATTAAAAACTTTTAGAAATTTGGAATTCTTTTTCACAGACCTTGCCAAATAGATCGTTAAACTCTTATATAATAAGATGTATAAAATCAATTTGAAAAAGAAAAACAAAAAGGCATTTTTTTTTACCAGATATGAACACTAGTGATAAAGTTATAGTTATTAAGGCAGTGAGCTATTAGTATAGACAATAGATAAATGTAGTGCTGGTGTACACACTAGGCCAATTGAAACAGGAGGGAAGGGGGCAGGGCACAACCTTTAAAAGAATGATATAGCCATAGGACATGACAATGACTGATTAGAACCAATTGTGTCCAAGATGGCAGAAGATTTGTCTTCCAGTAGACCTTGAGCCTCATTTTATGCTCATTGTAATACATCAGCACACTAAATGACACACCCACCAACACCATGACAGTTCTGAGGTCAACCATAAAAGGTCAAAAAGTGGGCAGTGACCCAATTCCTGGAAATCCCCACCCCTTCCCCAAAATAATTAGAATAATCCTCCTACTCTTTAGCCTATGAAATTACCCAGCCTATAAAAACTAACCACGCCATATTGCAGGGCTCTCTCTCACCTTCTGAGATGGCCCACACTCTGTCTGTGGAGTGTGTTTCTACCAAGGCCTCTTGCCTTCTGAAATGGCCCACATTCTGTTGGTGGAGTGTGTTTCTCTCTAAATAAATCCACTTCTTACCTATATCTTTGTCTCTCACTGAAGTCTTTCTGCAATGAGACATCAAAAACCTCAAATTCACAAGGAATACAATGACAGAATGGACCTTAGAAACAGACCCACATGTACATATATGAATATTTGCTTTATGATAGAAGTGGCATTATAAGTCATTGTGAACAGAATGAACTATGTATGTGTAAAAAATAAAAGTATATTACTACCCCACATAATACATAAAAAATGAATTCCTTACAGAGTAAAGTTCTAAATGTGACTAGCACAAAATTTAAAACTTTTAAGAGAGTCTATAAAAGAATCCCTTGATGGCCACAAAGTAAATTAGAATTTCACAAACAAGACAAAAATGCACAAACCGTAAAGGAAATGAATGACAAACTGGCCACATTAAAATGAATACAATCCATGGAAACAAAATAAAACCATGAACAAAGTTGAGATCTACACCACAGACAGTCAGAAGATATTAACAATGAACATAGTCATGGAAGGCTTAGTAGCCAAAATACGTAAGGCACTCCTCCAAAACAATGGGAAAAAAATAAACAACCTGATAAAAAATGGGTTGAAAATGGGCAAGAGATGAGTAGGCAAGTTTTAAGAAGGAGAAAACCAAACGCCAATAAACACAGAAAATATTACTTAACCTCACTAGTATAGATAAATACAAACTGGCACCATACTGAGATTCTTTTAGCCATTTGTCTCATAAAATTAAAATAGATAAAAATATTTTAAGTCTGACAACTTCAAAAGGAGGTGAAGATGGAAAGAAATGGGCATGCAACACATCAGGTGAAAGTAACATGTAACAATCTCATTAGAAACAGAAACTCATAATCTCAGTGGCTTAATACAAAGAAAGTTCATTCATTGTTCATGTCCCAGTCTAGGGGACATGTTCCTGGTCATACAGCCTCTGATGAAGTTATTCAGACAGCCCAGTCCCTCTCATCTTGTAAGTCAACTCTGTTCAAAGTCCTTAGAGAACTCTCCTTGCAGCTGGATGATGAGGAATGAGACCATTGGGAAGTCGCACTTCTTGGTCATGGAAACTTTAAAGCACCACACACCTCTTCTATTCACATGTCACCAGCATTCAGGTCTTCAGAAACATCTAACTACGAGAAAGGCCAGGAAATGGAATCAAGCTTTATGCTTAGGAGGAAAAGAAAATGGGACTTAGTAGATATGCATAATCTCCTGCCACAAAATAATGTGCATTTCTGGTAAGAATATACATTAATACAATCATTTTGAAGGCAATTTTTAGTAAAATTTTCATTACACATACCTTTATAAGCCACAATTCAACTTACATAAATAACCTAGGAAAATCTTATACACATGTTCAGAGGATCACTTACAAAGAGTTTTTTTTAATATTCCTTTCAATAATTTTTATAATTTTGATAAATAGAAAACAACATAATTTTCTCTTTGTTGAGGAATGGAAATGAGAACAGTGGTTTATTTATACAATGGAACATTACAGCGTAGTTAAAATAAATTTTAAAATTAAATGTTATCAGTGTAGATACATTTGAAAATGTGAATTACATTAATATAAGGTATTAAATGATAAAAAAGTGCAAAACCATACGTGCACAATTTTAAATTTTACAAAACAACAATTTCCACTGTTCATGAGGACATGTAATGTAACAATAGCATAAAAGCATGCAGGGAATAATATACACTATTTTCAGGATAGTGGTAAGCTCTGAGGATGAAATGACAAGAAAGGTGATTTGAATTCTTAAAAAAGGAAAAAAAAATCTGAAGCGTATCTGGCAAAATATTACCATGTTTTAAATCTAGATTTTGTGTACAAAAGTATCTGTTATATGCTCCCAGTGTATATTTCAAATGCATATTAGTAAAGTTATTCTAAAAATAAAGTGAAAAATATGTGAAAGATGTTTCAGCACTAACTAGTCTGTCATAATTTTCAAAATATTTTAAGATTTCAAATATTTCCACATATTGCAGTAGATAAAGTATATAAAACAATTAGATTTTAGTATAATTTTAAAGGGAAGATCTTTGAGCAAATGAAATGGGAAAACATTATCTAAAAATCATTAAAACACATTAATTACAATGTTTTAATAAAAGCAGATCTTTTGGATTTTTATGGAGGCTTCATTACAATAGACAGGATTGATTAAATCATTGGCCATCAGTGACTGAACTCAACCTCTAGCACCTCTCCTCTCCCTGGAGGTGGATGTGAGACTGAAAATTCCAACCCTCCAGTCACCTGGTTGGGTCACCTGGCAACTATACCCCATCTCTTAGATAGGGTCCAAAAGTCATCACATTATCATAATAAGAGAACTATATTACTCTCATCACCTAGGAAATTCCAAGGGTATTAGAAGCTCTGTGCCAGAAACAGCAACAAAAACAAACAAACAAAACATTTCTTATTATGAATCCCAGTATTGAAACCGAGCAGACCACTTTGGGGTCCTCGGGTTACAAATCCTTTCCATGTCCCCCATTTCCTGTTTGTGGGAAAAAGGCTTCATTCAGTCTCCTTGACCTTCCTTGAGTACCAAAGGGCAGTTTCAAACAGTTGCTTATCAAGGAAGGTTGGGAATGCAAAAACAGAGGAGCAGGCAAGAAACAATAGTGCAGGGTCCTCCTCAAGGAATATACATAACAATATATCTTTGAGTTATTCTTCAGGAACTAAGATCCCCTCCCAGGTGGAGAATGATAACTTCAGGCTGAGCACAAGAGTCCTGGAACAACATAGTTCTAAGTAACAGGACTGGAACACAACATTCCTGTTACCTCACCACCAACCAGTTAGAAGAAAATCTTCATTCCATGGAAGAAAACGAAGACTCTGACTCCCTTACCAAATGATTAACTGTGACTGATCTCCTCTTTCTCCCTTTAAAAACTTTTATAGTCAAGCAGAATCTTCAGAGTTGGTTCTTGGACATGAGTCTGCCTTCTCCTCAGGTTGCTGGCCTCCTGAATTAAGCAAGCTTTTCTTTCCAACCAACACTTGTCTCTAAAGTATTGGCTTTTGAATGGTGAGCAACCAAAACCTGAGTTCAGTAACAGTATCACAGCAGATCTTTTAATTGATTTATTGCTCTCTTGCTCTCCTACCTTCCACAATATACAAAAGTTAGATACATAAAATAATAAAAAATAACTTATGTAGCCACAAAGTGGCAATGAGACAGTCACGTCTTAATCTTAATCCTTTAAGGGTATATTATGTATAATATCATTTTCAGTAACTCAGTGGGGGCATCTAGCTATTTACAAACTGAATATTGGTTAGAGGTCCGCTGTTCTCAGAATCCCATGTGAGTCTGACTTGGTGAGTGAATTCTCCATAATAACATAACTCTTAATTTTTAGGTTGTTTCAGCTACTCTGTCTCTTGAAAACTTATTCAGATCCATTTACATTTCCTTGAGATTTTGAATTCTAATAATGTGGTTTTGAAATCAAGCAGGACCCTATGGTACCCTCTCGGGTGGGTACAAAAGTCTTTCAGTATCCACTGTTTCTTGTTTGTAGGAAAAAGGCTTCAGCTTCCTAGACCTTCCCTAAGTTCCAAAGGGCAGATTCTGTTTCTAATTAGGGAAGTGAGGAAATGCAGAAACAAAGGAAGAGCAGGCAAGAAACAATAGTGCAGTGATAAAGCAGGGTCCTGATTCCTCCTCAAGCAATATACATAACAAATATCTTTTTTTTTTTTTAGTGTTGGTGTTTGTTTGTTTTTTCACACACATACACACACACACACACACACTGTATTTTATTTTTATAAGAGATAAATAAACTGACACCAAGCATTATAAATGGATGACCACAATAAAAGCAACAATGATTGCAGTTACCAAACATGAAACATACTCATACTATGTCATAATATTGACATTCAGTCCAGTAATCCTCCACTGTAACAGCTCCTTTACTTTGCAGTGATAATTGATTTGTATATTTTTTGCCTCTGAGTGCTTGTGGGATTTTTTTTTTTTATTCAAACAGAAAGTTACAAAAATTATAATCATCCTCATCAGTTCATTCAGTCCCATGTAATTAATTTTCTTTTTTTCATCTTGATCTTCTGTTAGCATTTTATGAACTCATCAGTTTTCCATTAGAGTTCCAAAAATGCTTATTCATTTAGTTCAGCAGTATAGTCAGTTACCAGAAACCAGTCTTTTCCATGAATCCCTTGAAGATGAAACCCCTTTATAGGAACATTTTTGCAAAAGCATCAGAGTACAGAACTATCTGTAAAACAATAAATCTTTGAGGTCTTCTGCAGGAACTAAGGCCCACCACCCAGGTAGAGGATAGTAACTTTGGGCTGAGCACAAGATTCCTGGAAAACCACCCTGTTACCTCACCACCAAACAATCAGAAGACAGTCACACACCCTCCAGCCCTCACCCCAAATTTTGCCTTTAAAAACTCTTCCCTGAAACCCATCTGAGAGTTCAGGTCTTTTGAGCACAAGCCAATCTATCTCCTTGTATAGCCCTTGTAATTAATTTTTCTCTGCTCCAAACTCTGATATTTAGGTTTGTTTGGCCTCACTGTGTCAGACACACAAACTTGTGTTTGACAATGTGTGTTCAGTTTCTACTGAATATATTTTAAGGGGTTTACATTTTCTGGCACTAAAAGTCATAAAACACCAGAAAAAGTGCTCAAAGAACAAAGCATATGGTTAAGAGTTTCCAAAGAGTCACCTCTAGTTAAGGAGTATCACAGCATCCTGATAAGGAGAAGGGACTCTGAAAGCAGAACTTCTGGGCTTAGACAAGTAAAAAGAATTATTTTTGTATCCATGTATCTTTAATAAAAACATAGATAGTACTTAAATAGATATCAAGATACTAATATGTAGTTAATACTAACATTAATATATACATTATACTAGCACCTACCCTAGAAAGATTTTATAAGGATCTTAATAATTTAGTATATGTAAAGTGTTTAAGAATTTCTGGAAGATAGTAATCACTTTATAAGTGCTTATTACATAGATAAATTCTCACACTTTACAGAACCTAATTTCTCTTGAACTGGAACCATGTTTATAATTGTGAGTCTGGAACCTCTCAGACTTGTTGGTGCAATGCCAGGTTGACCTAAGTTGTTATGCAAAAATAAGTTATAAACAACAAATCACTCCCAATGACCAGATTTGTGATGATACTTATTACCAAACAACAGTAAAACAAATCTTTCACTGGCAGATGACTTGAACAAACACAAATGACACATTGGAAGAGATACTTGTATCAATGAAAAATATAGGCTTATTTTAAGTGAGCTGACCCTGATGCTGAAAACTCGGCCTCTGTGCACGGGTGCTGAATCGAATCTTGGAGACAGAGTATTGGGTGAAGTAAAAAAGAAGAGCTTTATAACTTTGCCAGGCAAAGGGGGACACAGCAGGCTCATGCCCCTCAAAAATTGTGTGTCCCAACCAGGGAGGATTGGGTGAGGAGTTATTTTGTTGTTTTTTTTTTGTGGTATGCGGGCCGTTCTGGAGCAGGCCCAGTGGCTATGGCTCACGGGCCCAGCCTCTCCGTGGCATGTGGGATCTTCCCGGACCGGGGCACAGACCAGTGTCCCCTGCATCGGCAGGTGGACTCTCAACCACTGTGCCACCAGGGAAGCCCAGGGTGAGGAGTTTTATAGCAATAGTGCAAGGGTGGGGCTGCTGATAGTTTATGATGTGTGCAAGGTTTGCATTCCTTTAATCTGAGCTCACTCAGATAATCTGATGAGCTTTTGTGGTTTCTTTAATCTGGCCTTCAGGTGGTCTTCTTGAAGAACTTCTCTGGTTCCTTTAATCTGGCTTCAGTTGGTCTTCTCTGAAATGAAGAATACTGACATCTTCCATTTGTTGGGTTTTAGTTTCTCCTCTGTGTATCACTTGGGGAGGAACCAGGACCCTGCCCCAAGGCTGCATTATTGTTTCTTGGCTGCTCCTCCCTTGTCTCTGCATCTCCTCCCTTCCCTGATTAGCAACTGTTTAAATCTGCCCTTTGGAACTCAGGAAAGTTCAGGGAGGCTGGAGTCTCTTCCTTACAAACAAGGAATGGGGGACATGGAAAGGCTTCCATGCCCAGGAGCCCCACAGGGTCCTGCTCAGTTTCAACCCTAAACTTTTTCTCCACATCTCAAACCCCATAGTGCCTTCCTGGTGCCAAGATTTAAGAACTATAAAAATGAATATTTCCTATAATTTAATAATTTTACCTTGTTTTTATTTTTTCACATTCAATAAACATTTAAACTTTTAGAAGAGTTGTAGATTTACAGAAAAGTTCAAGGATATTACAGCGCTCCCATCTACCCTGCACCCAGTTTGACCTACTGTTAGCATTACAATGGTTATATGTTTCTATAAGCATTTGTGTGCAGGTTTTTCATGGACATAAGAATATAAAGCAGTTGGATAATACCTAAGTGTACAATTGCTGGATTATGTGGTAAGATTTTGTCTAGCTTTATGGGAGCAGCCAAACTATCTTCCAAACAGCCTGTTCCATTTTGCATTCTGCCCCCAATGAATGAGAATTCCTGTTACTTCAATTTCTTACCAATGTTTAGTTCTGTCAAATCATTCCTCCTCAATATTAACCATTCTAAGATTAAGCTAGGTGTGTGATGGTATCTCATTGTTTTTTGGTTTTTTTTTTTTGCGGTACGCAGGCCTCTCACTGTTGTGGCCTTTCCCGTTGCGGAGCACAGGCTCCAGACGTGCAGTCTCAGCGACCATGGCTCATGGGCCTAGCAGCTCCACAGCATGTGGGATCTTCCTGGACCGGGGCACGAACCCGTGTCCCCTGTATCGGCAAGCGGACTCTCAACCACTGCACCACCAGGGAAGCCCAAGTATCTCATTGTTTTTATTTGCATTTCCCTAATGACATATGATGTTAAGAATCTTTCATATGTTACTTGCTATCCGAATATCGTTTTTGATGATGTATCTGTTCAGGCCTTTTGACCATTTTTAAATGGATTTGTTTACTTTCTTATTGCTGAGTTTTAGTGTTCTCTGTATAATATGGAACAAATCCTTTATCAGATAAGTATTTTGCAAATATTTTCTCACAAACTGTGGCTTGTCTTTTCAATCTTTTAAGTGTCTTTCACTGAGCAAGAGGTTTACCTTTAATAAAAAGTAACTTATCAATTTATTCTTTCATGGATCATGTTTTGTTGTTGCAGATAAAAACTCATCACCAAACCCAAGATCACACAGATTCTCTCCTATATTTTCTTCTACAAGTTTTATCATTTTGCATTTTATGTTTAGGTCTTGAATTCATTTTTAATTTATTTCTGGGTAAAGGGTGAAGTCTGAGTCTAGGTTTATTTATTTTATATTTTATTTTATATTTTATTTTATTTTATTTTACTTTTTACAAATGGCTGTCCAATTTCTCTAGTACAATTTTTTGGAAAGAGTATTATTTATTCATTAGTTTGTCTTTGCAAATTTGTCAAAAATTAGTTGACTGTGTTTGTTCAGGTCTGTTTCTTGTCTCTGTATTCTTTTCCATTCATCAGTATATCTATTATTTTGCAAATACCACACTGTCTTGATTAGAGTAGCTTTATACTCTCTTAATATCAGAAAATGTGAATCCTCCAACTTTGTTCTTCATTATTGTGTTGGATAGTTCAGACTATTTGACTTTGCATGTAAATTTTGAAATCAGTTTGTCAATATTCAGAAAAAAGTGTTCTTGGGTTTTGAATGGGATTTCCATTAATTTTATAAATTAAGGTAGGAAGAATTGACATCTTGATGACATCAGGTTTTGCAAATCATGTCGCCATTAATTTTGATCCTCTTTGATCAATTTTGTCAGTGTGTATATTTTGTGTATAAACTACACAAAATAGATTTTTTTCCTAAGTACTTAATTTTTAAAAATCTTTATTGAGATATAATTCACATGAGATACAATTCACCAATTTAAAGTTAAACTTCAATGTTTTTTAGTATATTTCAGAGCTGTGCAGCCATTACCACCATCAATTGTAAAAGATTTTCATGACCTCGAAAAAGAAATCCTCTACCCTTTGGCAATCACTCCCTATCTTCGCCTTTAGTCATCGGTAACCACTAATCTACTTTCTGTCTCTATAGACTGACCTCCTCTGTATATTTGATATAAAAAGAATTTTCCAGAGTGCAGCCTTCTGTAGCTGACTTTTTTTCACATACATAATGTTTTCAAGGTTCATCCATGTTGTAGCCTGTTATTAATACATTTCTTTTTATTGCCGAATACTAGTCCACTGTATGAATATGCTGCTTGTGTTTATCCACTCATCAGTTAACAATGGATATTTTGATTGTTTCTACTTTTTAGTTAATATGATTAATGCTGATATCAACATTAATGTACAAGTTTTTGAGTGTAATTATGTGTTTTAAATTATTTGGGTATATATCTAGGAGTGGAATTAGTGGGTTATATGGTAACTCTACGTTTAATTTTTTGAGAAACTGCCAAACTCTTTTCCAAAATGCCTGCTCCATATTACATGCTAACAAGCAATGTATGAGGGTTCCAATTTCTCTATACATTTGCAAAATCTTGTTTTTGTCCATCTTATTATAGTCATCCTAATGAATGTGAAGTGGTATCTCATTGTTTTTATATGTGTTTCCCTAAGATTAATAATATTAAGTATTTTTCATACCATACTGAACATTTGTGTATTCTCTTTTGAGAGATATTTTCTTATTTTTCCCATTTAAAAAAATTGAGTTATTCATCTCTTTAGTATCAAGTTTTAAGAGTTCTTTATATATTATGGATATGAATCCTTTATCATATATGTGATTTGAAAATTTATTTTATTTTTAATACTATTAAATATAAATAGTATTTATTTGAATTTTAAGTTCCAGTGATTGGTTGCTGGTATATAAAGTTGGAAGACTCTTGCATATGAACTTTATCTACTGCAAACTTGCTCTACTCATTTATTAGTACTGAAAGTTTTTTTGGTAAATTTGGAGACTTTTCTACATGTACAGTTACCTATGTATCAAGACAATTTTATTTCTTCCTTTCCAATCTGTACAGCTTTATTTCCATTCCTTCTATCACGGCACTAGCTAGGACTTCTAGTATAATGTTAAATAGGAATGGTGAAAGAGCACATCTATCTCTCATTCCTGACCTTTAGGTTCTGGCCAGATTTTAACAATTGTATTGATCTTCTCAAAGAACCAGCTTTTGGTTTAATTGACTTTTTACCTACTTTTCCTGTACTCAATTCTAATGTTTATTATTTACATTCTTCTACATTATTTTAGCTTTAAATTTTCTTCCTTTCCGTATATATATATTTTTACATCTTTATTGGAGTATAATTGCTTTACAATGGTGTGTTAGTTTCTGCTTTATAACAAAGTGAATCATCTATACATATACATATATCCCAATATCTCCTACCTCTTGCGTCTCCTTCCCTCCACCCTCCGTATCCCACCCCTATAGGTGGTCACAAAACACCGAGCTGATCTCCCTGTGCTATGCGGCTGCTTCCCACTAGCTATCTATTTTACGTTTGGTAGTATATATATGTCCGTGCCACTCTCACTTTGTCACAGCTTACCCTTCCCCCTCCCCACATCCTCAAGTCCATTCTCTAGTAGGTTTGTGTCTTTACTCCTGTCTTACCCCTAGGCTCTTCATGACATTTTATTTTTTTCTTAGATTCCATATATATGTGTTAGCATACAGTATTTGTCTTTCTCTTTCAGACTTTCAGACTTTCTCTTTCACTCTGTATGACAGACTCCAGGTCCATCCACCTCATTACAAATAATTCAATTTCCTTTCTTTTTATGCCTGAGTAATATTCCATTGTATATAGGTGCCACATTTTTTTATCCATTCATCCGTTGATGGATACTTAGATGGTTTCCATCTCCTGGCTATTGTGAATAGAACTGCAATGAATATTTTGGTGCAGGACTATTTTTGAATTATGGTTTTCTCAGGGTGTATGCCCAGTAGTGGGATTGCTGGGTCATATGGTAGTTATATTTGTAGTTTTTTAAGGAACCTCCATACTGTTCTCCATAGTGGCTGTAACAATTCACATTCCCACCAGCAGTGCAAGAGTGTCCCCTTTTCTCCACATCCTCTCCAGCATTAATTGTTTCTAGATTTTTGGATGATGGCCATTCTGACAGGTGTGAGATGATATCTCATTGTAGTTATGATTTGCATTTCTCTAACGATTAATGATATTGAGCATTCTTTCATGTGTTTGTTGGCAATCTGTATATCTTCTTTGGAGAAATGTTTATTTAGGTCTTCTACCCATTTTTGGATTGGGCTGTTTGTTTTTGAGCTGCATGAGCTGCTTACAAATTTTGGAGATTATTCCTTTGTCAGTTGCTTCATTTGCAAATATTTTCTCCCATTCTGAGGGTTGTCTTTTCCTCTTGCTTATGGTTTCCTTTGCTTTGCAAAAGCTTTTAAGTTTCATTAGGTCCCATTTGTTTATTTTTGTTTTTATTTCCATTTCTCTAGGAGGTGGATCAAAAAGGATCTTGCTGTAATTTATGTCATAGAGTGTTCTGCCTATGTTCACCTCTGAGAGTTTGATAGTTTCTGGCCTTACATTTAGGTCTTTAATCCGTTCTGAGCTTATTTTTGTGTGTGGTGTTATGGAGTGATCTAATCTCATACTTCTACATGTACTCGTCCAGTTTTTCCAGCACCACTTATTGAAGAGGCTGTCCTTTCTCCACTGTACATTCCTGCCTCCTTTATCAAGATAAGGTGACCATATGTGAGTGGGTTTATCTCTGGGCTTTCTATCCTGTTCCATTGATCTATATCTCTGTTCTTGTGCCAGTACCATACTGTCTTGATTACTGTAGCTTTGTAGTATAGTCTAAAGCCAGGGAGCCTGATTCCTCCACCTCCAATTTACATTATCAATATTGTTTTAGTTATTCGGGGTCTTTTGTGTTTCCATACAAATTGTGACATTTTTTGTTCTAGTTCTTTGAAAAATGCCAGTGGTAGTTTGATAGGGATTGCATTGAATCTGTAGATTGCTTTGTGTAGTAGAGTCATTTTCACATAGTTGATTCTTCCAATCCAAGAGCATGATATATCTCTCCAACTATTTGTATCATCTTTAATTTCTTTCATCAGTGTCTTATAATTTTCTGCATACAGGTCTTTTGTCTCCTTAGGTAAGGTTATTCTTAGGTATTTTATTCTTTTTGTTGCAATGGTAAATGGGAGTGTTTTCTTGATTCCACTTTCAGATTTTTCATCATTAGTGTATAGGAATGCCAGAGATTTCTGTGCATTAATTTTGTATCCTGCTACTTTACCAAATTCATTGATTAGCTCTAGTAGTTTTCTGGTAGCATCTTTAGGATTCTCTGTGTATAGTATCATGTCATCTGCAAACAGTGATATCTTTACTTCTTCTTTTCCGATTTAGATTCCTTTTATTTCATTTTCTTCTCTGATTGCTGTGGCTAAAACTTCCAAAACTATGTTGAATAATAGTGGTGAGAGTGGGCAACCTTGTCTTGTTCCTTATCTTAGTGGAAATGCTTTCAGTTTTTCACCATTGAGGATAATGTTGGCTGTGGGTTTGTCATATATGGCCTTTATTATGTTGAGGAAAGTTCCCTCTATGCCTACTTTCTGTAGGGTTTTTATCATAAATAGGTGTTGAATTTTGTCAAAAGCTTTCTCTGCATCTATTGAGATGATCATATGGTTTTTCTCCTTCAATTTATTAGTTTGGGTATCAAGTTGATTGATTTGCGTATATTGAAGAATCCTTGCATTCCTGGAATAAACCCCACTTGATCATGGTTAATGATCCTTTTAATATGCTGTTGGATTCTGTTTGCTAGTATTTTGTTGAGCAATTTTGCATCTATGTTCATCGGTGATATTGGCCTGTGGTTTTCTTTCTTTGTGACATCCTTGTCTGGTTTTGGTGTCAGTGTGATGGTGGCCTCGTAGAATGAGTTTGGGAGTGTTCGTCCCTCTGCTGTATTTTGGAAGAGCTTGAGAAGGATAGGTGTTAACTCTTCTCTAAATGTTTGAGAGAATTCGCCTGTGAAGCCATCTGGTACTGGGCTTTTGTTGGAAGATTTTTAGTCACAGTTTCAATATCAGTGCTTGTGATTGGTCTGTTCATATTTTCTATTTCTTCCTGATTCAGCCTCGGCACGTTGTGTATTTCTAAGAATTTGTGCATTTCTTCCAGGTTTTCCATTTTATTGGCATAGAGTTGCTTGTAGTAATTTCTCATGATCTTTTTTATTTCTGCAGTGTCAGTTTTTACTTCTCCTTTTCATTTCTAATTCTGTGGATTTGAGTTTTCTCCCTTTTTTTCTTGATGAGTCTAGCTAATGGTTTATCAATTTTGTTTATCTTCTCAAAGAACCATCTTTTAGTTTTATTGATCTTTGCTATCATTTCCTTTATTTCTTTTTCATTTATTTCTGATCTGATCTTTATGATTTATTTCCTTCTGCTCACTTTGGGTTTTTTTTTGGTTGTTGTTCTTCTTTCTCTAATTGCTTTAGGTGCAAGGTTAGGTTGCTTATTCGAGATGTTTCCTGTTTCTTAAGGTAGGATTATATTGCTCTAAATTTCCCTCTTAGAACTGCTTTTGCTGCATCCCATAGATTTTGGGTCATCGTGTCTCCATTGTCATTTGTTTCTAGGTATTTTTTATTACTTCTTTGATTTCTTCAGTAATCACTTCATTATTAAGTAATGTATTGTTTAGTCTCCATGTGTTTGTACTTTTTACAGATCTTTTCCTGTAATTGATATCTAGTCTTATACCATTGTGGTCAGAAAAGATATTTGATACAATTTCAATTTTTTAAAATTTACCAAGGCTTGATTGGTGCCCCAAGATATGATCTATCCTGGAGAATGTTCCGAGAGCACTTGAGAAAAATGTGTATTCTGTTGTTTTGGATGGAATGTCCTAGAAATATCAATTAAGTCCATCTAGTTTAACATATCATTTAAAGCTTGTGTTTCCTTATTTATTTTCATTTTGGATGATCCGTCCATTGGTGAAAGTGGGATGTTAAAGTCCCCTACTATGAATGTGTTACTGTCAATTTCCCCTTTTATGGCTGTTAGTATTTGCCTTATGTATTGTGGTACTCCTATGTTGGGTTCATAAATATTTACTGTTGTTATATCCTCTTCTTGGATCATCCCTTGATCATTCTGTAGTATCCTTCTTTGTCTCTTCTAATAGTGTTTATTTTAAAGTCTATTTTGTCTGATTTGAGAATTGCTACTCCAGCCCTATTTTGGTTTCCATTTGCATGGAATATCTTTTTCCATCCCCTTATTTTCAGTTTGTATGTTTCTCTAGGTCTACCAGGTCTCTGGTAGATGGCACATATATGGTTCTTGTTTTTTTTTTTTTTTCAGTATGTGGGCCTCTCACTGTTGTGACCTCTTCCATTGCGGAGCACAGGCTCCAGACGTGCAAGCTGAGCAGCAATGCCTCACAGGCCCAGCCGCTCCGTGACATGTGGTATCTTCCTGGACTGGGGCATGAACCCATGTCCCCTGCATCGGCAGACAGACTCTCAACCACTGCACCACCAGGGAAACCCTGATTCTTATTTTTGTATCCATTCAGCCAGTCTGTGTCTTTTGGTGGGAGCATTTAATCCATTTACATTTAAGGTAATTATTGATATGTATGTTCCTATTCCCATTATTTTAATGGTTTTGGGTTTGTTATTGTAGTTCTTTTCCTTCTCTTGTGTTTCTTGCCTAAAGAAGTTCCTTTAGCCTTTGTTGTAAAGCTGGTTTGGTGGTGCTGAACTCTCTCAGCTTTTGCTTGTCTGTAAAGGTTTTAATTTCTCCATCAAATCTGAATGAGATCCTTGCTGGGTAGAGTAATCTTAGTTGTACGTTTCTCTCCTTCATCACTTTAAATATGGCCTGCCACTCCCTTCTGGCTTGCAGAGTTTCTGCTGAAAGATCAGCTGTTAACCTTATGGGGATTCCATTGTGTGTTATTTGTTGTTTTTCCCTTGCTGCTTTTAATATGTTTTCTTTGTATTTAATTTTTGACAGTTTGATTAATATGTGTCCTGGTGTATTTCTCCTTGGATTTATCCTGTATGGGACTCTCTGTGCTTCCTGGAATTGATTAACTATTTACTTTCCCATATTAAGGAAGTTTTCCACTATAATCTCTTCAAATATTTTCTCATTCCCTTTCTTTTTCTCTTCTTCTTGTGGAACCCATATAATACGAATGTTGTTGCCTTTAATGTTTTCCCAGAAGTCTCTGAGACTGTCCTCAGTTCTTTTCATTCTATTTTCTTTATTCTGCTCTACAGTAGTTATTTCCACTATTTTATCTTCCAGGTCACTTATCCATTCTTCTGCCTCAGTTATTCTGTTATTGGTCCCACCTAGAGTATTTTTAATTTCATTTATTTTGTTGTTCATCATTGCTTGTTTCATCTTTAGTTCTTCTATGTCCTTGTTAAACGTTTCTTGCATTTTCATTATTCTATTTCCAAGATTTTGGATCATCTTTACTATCATTATTCTGAATTCTTTTTCAGGTAGACTGCCTATCTCCTCTTCATTTGTTAGGTCTGGTGGGTTTTTTCCTTGCTCCTTCATCTGCTATGTATTTTTCTGTCTTCTCATTTTGCTTATCTTACTGTGTTTGGGGTCTTCTTTTTTCAGGCTGCTGGTTAGTAGTTCCCGTTGTTTTTGGTGTCTGACCCCAGTGACTATGGTTGGTTCAGTGGGTCGTGTAGGCTTCCTGGTGGAGGGGACTAGTGCCTGTGTTCTGGTGGATGAGATTGAATTTTGTCTTTCTGGTGGGCAGGTCCACATCTGGTGGTGTGTTTTGGTGTGTCTGCGGACTTATTATGATTTTATGCAGCCTCTGTGCTAATGGGTGGGGTTGTGTTCCTGTCTCACTAGTTGTTTGGCATAGGGTGTCCAGCACTGTAGCTTGCTGCTTGTTGAGTGAAGCTGGGTGCTGGTGTTGACATGGAGATCTCTGGGAGATTTTCGCCATTTGATATTATGTGGAGCTGAGAAGTCTCTTGTGGACCAGTGTCCTGAAGTAACTGGCTCTCCCACCTCAGAGGCACAGCACTGACTCCTGGCTGCAGCACCAAGGGCCTTTCCTCCACACGGCTCATGATAAAAGGGAGAAAAATTAGAAAGAAAGAAATAAGGAAGGAAGAAAGAAAGAGGATAAAGGAAAAGAAAAAGATAAAGTTATTAAAATAAAAAATAATTATTAAAAAAAATTTTTAAGTACAAAAAAAAATAAATAAAACTGACAGAAACCTAGGACAAATGGTGAAAGCAATGTTATACAGACAAAATCTCACACAGAAGGATACACGTACACACTCACAAAAAGAGGAAAAGGGGAAAACATAATAAATCTTGCTCTCAAAGTCCACCTCCTCAATTTGGGATGATTCATTGTTCAGGTATTCTACAGATGCAGGGTACATCAAGTTGATTGTGGAAATTTAATCTGCTGCTCCTGAGGCTTCTGGGAGAGATTTCTCTTTCTCTTCTTTGTTCGCACAGCTCCTGGGGTTCAGCTTTGGATTTGGCCCTGACTCTTCATGTAGGTCGCTGGAGGGCGTCTGTTCTTTGCTCAGACATGACGGGGTTAAAGGAGCAGCTGATTCGGGGGCCCTGGGTCACTCAGGCTGGGAGGAGGGAGGGGTATGGATGCGGAGTGAGCCTGTTGCTGCAGAGGCCGGCGGGACGTTGCACCAGCCTGAGGCGCACTGTGCATTCTCCCGGGGAAGTTGTCCCTGGATCCCAGGACCCTGGCAGTGGCGGGCGGCACAGGCTACCTAGAAGGGAGATGTGGATAGTGACCTGTGCTTGCACACAGGCTTCTTGGTGGCGGGAGCAGCGGCGTTAGCGTCTCATGACCGTCTCTGGTGTCAGCGCTGTTAGCCGCAGCTCGCGCCTGTGTGTGGAGCTCCTTTAAGCAGTGCTCTTAATCCCCTCTCTTGGCGCACCAGGAAACAAAGAGGGAAGAAAATGTCTCTTGCCTCTTAGGCAGGTCCAGACTTTTCCCCGGACTCCCTCCCGGCTAGCTGTGGTGCACTAACCCCTTCAGGCTGTTTTCACGCCGCCAACACCAGTCCTCTCTCTCTGCTCCAACCAAAACCCGAGCCTCAGCTCCCAGCCCTGCCCTCCCCGGCTGGTGAGCAGACAAGCCTCTCGGGCTGGTGAGTGCTGGTCGGCACCAATCCTCTGTGCGAAAATCTCTCCGCTTTGCCTTCCGCACCCCTATAGCTGCTCTCTCCTCCGCGGCTCCGAAGCTTCCCCTCTGCCACCTGCAGAGTCCGCCCGCGAAGGGGCTTCTAGTGTGTGGAGACCTTTCCTCCTTCACAGCTCCCTCCCACTGGTGCAGGTCCCATCCCTATTCTTTTGTCTCTCTTTATTCCTTTTTTCTTTTGCCCTACCAAGGTACATGGGGAGTTTATTGCCTTTTGGGAGGTGTGAAGTCTTCTGCCAGCATTCAGTAGGTGTTCTGTAGGAGTTGTTCCACATGTAGATATATTTCTGATGTGTCTGTGGGGAGGAAGTTGATTTCCATGTCTTACTCTTCCGCCATCTTCCACTCTCCTCTGTATATTCTTCTTCTTTTTTTTTTTTTTTTTTTTTTTGTGGTACGTGGGCCTCTCACTGTTGTGGCCTCTCCCGTTGCAGAGCACAGGCTCCAGAGCTCAGTGACCATGGCTCATGGACCCAGCCGTTCCACGGCATGTGGGATCCTCCCAGACCGGGGCAAGAACCCGTGTCCCCTGCATCGGCAGGCTGACTCTCAACCAGTGCGCTATCAGGGAAGCCCTGTATATTCTTAATGTGGAAGCTTAGGTTATTAATTTTAGATTTTCTCATAGTACTGCTTAGGGAGAAGTTTTTAATGGTATTTATTTCCCTCTAAGCACTGTTTTCACTGTATTCTATAAATTTTGATAAGTAGTATTTTCATTTTTATTTTATTTATTCAAAATATTTTAAAATTTATGTCCAGACTTTTCCTTTTACCTATGTGTTATTTAGAAATGTTTTGTTTAATCTTTGCATAATGCTTTTCAGGTTCATCTATGTTGTCAGGAATGACAGAATTTCCTTCTTTTTGAGGCTGAATAATATTCTGTATATGTATACCATATTTTCTTCATCCATTCATTTATGAACAGACACTTAGGTTGTTTTGATACCTGGGCTACTATCAATAATGTTGCTATGACATGGGAGTACAGATATTTCTTTGAGATAAACATTTGTTTCCTTCGGACACATACCCAGAAGTGAGATTGTTGGATAATGGTGTCATTCTAGCTTTAATTTCTTCAGGAACCATCATACTATTTTCTAAAGTGGCTGTACCATTTTACATTCCCACCAAAAATGTACAAGAATTCCCTTTTCTCCACATCCTTGTCAGCATTTGTTATCTCTAATCTTTTTGTAATAGCCATTCAAAAAGAATGGCTTTTACAAAAAGCCATTTTGTAATGGCTGTGAGGTGTTATCTCATTGTGGCTTTTATCTGCATTTCCCTTATGATTAGCGATGTTGAGCATCTTTTAATTTACCTGTTGGCCCTTTGTATATCTTTGGGAAAATGTCTATTTAGCTTCTTTATCCATTTTATTTGGGTTATTCATTATTACTGTTATTGAGTTGTATGAGTTCCGCATATATTTTGAATATTAACCTCCTATTAGATATGCAAATTGCAAATATTTTCTCCCATTCCTTTACTGAACAGAAGCTTTTTAGTTTTCTGTAGTCTCACTGGTTTATTATTATTATTTTTTTGTTGACTTTGCTTTTTGTGTCCAATCCAAAAAGTCATCGCCAAGATCAATGTCAAGAAGATTACCCCCTATGTTTTCTTCTAGGAATTTTATGGTTTCATATTTTAAGTCCAAGTATTTAATGCATTTTGAGATGATTTTTGTGTAAGGTGTAAGATAGGGGTCCACCTCATTTTTTTTGCATGTGGCTATCCAGTTTTCCCAGCACCATTTTTTGAAGATTATCCTTTCTTCATTGTATATTCTTGGCTCCTTTGTCAAAAATTAATTGACCATATGTGAATGGGTTTATTTTGATGCTTTCTGTCCTGTTCCATTGGTTTATGTGTCTGTTTTAATGCCAAAACCCACATTATACTGTTTTGATCACTATAGTTTTATAATATAGTTTGAAATCAGGAAGTGTGATACCTCCAGCTTTGTTCTTTTTTCTTAAAATTATTTTGGCTACTCGGAGTCTTTTGTGATTCCTTACAAATTTTAGATTTTTTTTTCTTTTCTATTTCTGTGAAAAATGTCATTGGAATTTTGATAGAGATTGTGTTGAATCTGTATATTGTTTTGAGTAGTGTAGGCATTTTGACAATATTAACTCAATATTTATACCTTTCAATTTTTTTGTGTCTTCTTCAATCTTTCATCAATGTCTTATAGCTTTCAGAGTACAGATCTTTAACCTCCTTTGTTAAATTTATTCCTAAGAATTTTATTCTTTTATAATGCTATTGTAAATGGGATCATTCATTTAATTTTTCTTTCTGAAATTTCATTGATGAAGTGTAGAGATGCAACTGATTTATCATTATTATTACTGACTTTGTATCCTGCAACTTTATTAAAGCAATTTACTAATTCTAAGTTTTATTTTTTAGTGGTCTATGGGGTTTTCTATGTATAATGTCATGTAATTGGCAAATACCAACACTTTTCCTTCTTCGTTTCCTATTTAGATATTTTTATTTCTTTTCCTTACCTTACTGCTCTAGCTAAGACTTCCAGTACTATGTTGAATAAAAGTGGTGACAGTGGGCACTCTTATCTTGTTCTAGATCTTAGAGGGAAATATTTCAACCTTTAACCATTGTATATGATGTTAACTGTAGGCTTGTCATATGTGGTCTTTATTATGGTGATGTACATTCCCTCTATACCCAGTTTATTAAGATAATTTATTATGAAATAATGCTTCATTGTTTTTTTTTTTTTTTCCTTCTCCTAAATTTGACCTTTGTTTATTCTTTTTCTAGTTCCTTTGTGTTTGGAAAATATGCTTGATATGATTTCAATCTTCTTAAATTCATTAATACTAGTTTTATGGTCTTGCCTATGATCTATCCTAGACAGTGTTCCATATGTGCTTGAAAAGAATATGTATTCTGCTGCTGTTGTATGGAATGATGGAATGCCCTGTATATGTCTGTTAGGTCCATCTGGTATAATATGTAGTTAAAAGCCAATGTTTCCTTACTGACCTTCTGTCTGGATGATATATCCATTGTTAAAAGTAGGGTATTGAAGTCCCCTGCTATTATTGTATTGCTGTCTATTTCTCCCTTCTAATCTGTTAATATTTGCTTTATAAATTTAGGCATTCCTAATGTTGGATGCATAGATATTTACAATTGTTATATCCTTTGGATAACTGACCTCCTTATCATTATATAATGACCTTCTTTGTCTCTTGTTACAGTCCTAGGTGTTGTATACTCTCAATTATTAAGTACAGTTAATAATTATGGATTAATATAACTTCATCAGTGTAACAAATATATGTACTAATGAAAGATATTAATAATGAAGGAAACTGTGTGCAGGGAATTTTTGAGAATTCTCTTTACTGTGTGCTCAACTTCTCTGTAAAACAAAGACTATTCTAAAAATATAGTCTATTAGTTTAAAATACACACACACACACACACACACACACACACACACACACACACACATATACCCCTATGGAACTCAGCAGGATAATGACAAAGTAGCAAAGGAAAAACATAGCCTTAAATTTTTATAGTCAAAATAAGGAAAGTTAAACATTAATTACGTGTCTAACTTAAGAAGTTAGAAAGAACAATAGAATAAATTCTTAAATAGAAAAAGGATATAAGTACAAGAGAAAAACTTAATGAAATATTAAAGAAGCATGCATTAGACTAAACTTTATAAAAATATTAATGAAATACACAAAACTCTGATGAAATGACCAGTAAAAAGAGAAAGCACAAATAAACAAAATTTTGAATAATACCACATAAATAAAAAGATAACTGGAGAACTGAATCAATAACCTCACCAAAATCTATTTGAAAATTTGGAGGTCATGGATATATTTCTTAGAAGAATGTATATTTCATAAATTGCTTCAAAAATAAGAAAATACTACCACAAAAATTTAAAGCTATACAAAAATTATCCGCCCATAATATCACCCTCCATAGCCCACCAGTGAATGCCGCTATACATACACAGCTGCCAGTCCTGAATGGTTATATAGGTAATGATGTATAAAAGGAAAACTGAGACATTGGGCCTCATTAAAATTAAAAAAAAACTTTTGATCTGTGAAAATGCCCTTAAGAGAATGAAAATACAAACTACAGACTGATGAAAATAATTAGAAAGCATGTATCTGACAAAGGGCTTGTATCTGGACTTTATAAATGACTCTCAAAACACAATAATTTAAATAAATCTAATTGTAAAATGGACAGAAGTCATGAACAGACATTTGATCAAAAATATATACAGATTTCAAATAACCACATAAAAAGTATTCAACGTAATTGGTCATTAGGAAAATGCAAATTTAAAGCAAAATAATAAACTGCTACACACATATCAGAATGGCTAAAATAAAAAAATGTGAAAACACCAAGGATGTTGAAAAATTGTATCACAATGTTGGTGGGAACGTAAAATGGAACCATTAGTGTGGAAATTTGTCATTTTCTTTTAAAACTAAAAATGTATTTTTCATACATCCCAGACTTTCACCCTTGGTAATATATCCTTGAGAAATAAAAACTAATTTTCAGCCAATACTACCATTAAACAAGTGGAATTTGAAATTTAAAATACAATACCATTTACATTAGCACCCAAAAATGAGATACTTAAGTATAAACCTGTCGGGAGCCGTATAGGAAGTGCCTTTGAGTCTCAGCACGGACGAGACCCATAGTGCCAAGCAAAGCTGGTACTGTCAGGTACAAATATGGAGAAGCAAAGCTCTCCTCTGCGTGGTTCCCCTTGTTTTCCCCTGCTTTTACTTAAGGTGATTTTTATGGGATTGCTATTAGTGTTGGGAAATATTCCCAGTTTCGATGGAGGGTTTAGGGAAAGACCCCGACCTAGGGTAAAACCAAAAAAGATTGTGATTACTCCGGCTCCCTTAATGATTACACCTGATATCCCCACTCCCAGGCCAGGGCATTGGGTTCAGGAAATTACAACAGGAGCATTTGTGTGGCAAAAGCTTACTTTAGAAGACAAATTGAATGAGTTTTGGCCCTCCTGGGGAGTTAGAGATATGTTAGGAAACACTTGGGTATGGTGGAGGGGAGGTTTTATACTACAGTAGGTATATAGCAAATTAAATAGAGTAGACTATTTGGCAGCCTTTTTTAAGTTTAATTGCTTTCCGTATAAGAATAGATATAAAGCACAAATTATATTTTGTAAGTATTTTGCAAAGGAACTTGGTGGCAAATTTAAGGTACAATGCCCTCCCCCAAGACCCCCTAGAGTTATTGATTATTCTGTGTCTTGCTTTGATTATAGAGGTAGATTGAAACAGCCTGTAAATATTTACTGGTGCTAAAGAATAATGTGCTTGAGTTTGTGTTTTAAAGATCTGGCTAATTGAACAGAACAAACAGGTACAAAAACATCTAATTCTTCTAAGAACAATGATAAAACCGCAGACAGAGTTCCTGACCTAGACGTGACCAAGATATACCTGACCACAGGAGATGAAAGAAACTACAAGCGATAAGAAGATTACTTAACCTGTTTAACCTGCTGATGTAATCTGCTTATGTAAATTACTTTTGTTTTATGGCTCTTGTAAGGGATTTTTTGGCATGGGAATGGGGTTATTAAGATTGAAAATGAGATTGCTTTAGAGTATAAGTATTTTGAAGTCATGGCAATAAAGCTGACAGATCCTTGCATCCTCTGAGGTGTCTTGTGCTCTGTCCACGCCGACTCCGTCTCCCCTTTGGGTGAAACCTGTCCAGCTGGGGCTGGTCCCCGGCATAAACCTAACAAAATATGTAAAATCACCATATGAGGAAAACAAAAATCCTTCAATGAACAAAATCAAAGAATTAATAAATGAACAGATATTCCATGTTTATCAATGAGAAGACTCAATAGTGTCAAGTTGTCAGTTCTTTCCAACTTAATCAAAGATCCAATGCAATCTCAATCAAAATCCCAGCAATTTTGTTTGTTTGCTTGTTTGGATACTGACACACTAATTCTAAAGTTTATTAAGAGAGGCAGAAAACCTAGAATAATAGTAAATACAATATTGAAGAAGAAGAACAATATTGAAGGATTGACATTACCTGACTTACTATAAAGTCACAGTAATCAAGACAATATGTTATTGGTGAAAGGATAGATAGATTAATGGAACAGAATAGAGAGCCCAGAAATAGACCCACATAAATACAGTTGTTTTTGTATTGTTCTTCTTCTTCAATATTGTATTTACTATTATTCTAGGTGATCTTTTACAAAGCAGCAAAGGCAACACAGTTGTGGTAGAACAACTGTACACCCATATGCAAAAAAATGAATTGAGACACAGACCTTACACCTTTCACAAAAATTAACTCAAAATATATCACACACTTAAATGTAAAACACAAAACTATAAAACTCCCAGAAAATCTAGATGAATTTGGGATGACAATGACATTTTAGATATAACATAAAGGCACAATCCATGAGAGAAATAATTGATAAGATGGACTTCATTAAAATAAAATTTAAAATGATACTCCTGTATTGTGAAAGACAGGGTCAAGAGATTAAGAAGACAAGCCAAAGTTTTGGAGAAACTATCTCAAAAACACATCTGATAAAAAACAGTTATCCAAAATTCAACCATAAGAAAACAAACAACTTAAAAATCAACCAATAACCTTAACATCTCACTAAAGAGAATCTATAGGTGGTAAACAAGCATTTGAAAAGATGTTCAACATCATTGTGTCGTCAAGTAAATGCAAATTAGAACAGCAATGACATACTTCTACACACCTATTGGAATGATTAAATCTAGTATGCTGACAAGAGCAAATACTGGCAAGGATGTGGAGCAACAGGGACTCTCATTCATTGCTGGTGAAAATGCAAAATAGTACTGCCACTTTGGAAAATGATTTAATGCTTTCCTACAAAACTAAACATCCACTTACCATATGATCCAGTAATCATGCTCTTTGGTATTTACCCAAAGGAGCTGCAAATTTATGTCCACACAAAAACCTCTACATTGATATTTATAGCAGCCTTATTCATAGTTGCAAGTACTTGGAAACCACCAAATGTCTTTCAGTAGGTTAATAGTTAAATAAATTGTGATATACTCAGACAATGTAATATTATTCAGTGCTAAAAACAAACAAGCTTTTGATCCATGAAAAGACAAGGAGAAAAGGTAAATGCATTCTATTAAGTGAGAGAAGTGAAAAAGACTACATACTGAAAAAGGCAAAACCATGGTAGACAATAAACAGATCAGTGGTTGCAAGGGGTTGGGGAAGAGGGATGAATATGTGGAGCACAGAGAATTTTTAGGGCAGTGAAAATACTCTGTATGATAATATAATAATGGATACATATCAGTTATAAATTTTCCAAACCCTTAGAAAGTACAACACCAAGAGTGAACCATAATGTAAACTGTAGACTTTGAGTGATTATGATGTGTCAATGATGTGTCAATTGTTACAAATGTAGCACAATAGTAGAGGATGTCAATGATGGGGGTGGCTATGCATGTGTTGGGGATAGGGAGTATATGGGAAATCTCTGTAACTTCCTCTCAATTTTGCCTTGAACCTAAAATTGCTAAAAAAATAAGGTCTTTAAAAATAAACAAAAACTAATATTTACACATACACAAAAACTTTTACATATATGTTCTTACCAGCTTTATTTGTAATAGACAAGAAATTGAAACAACCTGAATTTCCTTCAATGGGTGAATAGTTAAACAAACTGAGACATATCTTTACCATCAAATGGAATACTGCTTAACAATAGAAGAACAACTCTTGTTACACACACCACTTAGATGGATTTTCACATAATATTGAGTGAAAAATGCCATCACAAAAGTTTACATAGTGTATGAACCAATCTATATAACATTCCTGAAATAATGTAATTATAGGGATTGAAAACAGATTGGTGATTTCAAGGGTATGGTGCTTTAGAGGTAAGGGGTGTGGGTGGCTGTAAAGTTTTAACATGGGATACAACAGTGCCGCACCTTGATTACAGTAGTAGCTCCACAACGCTACATATTTAATAAAATGGCATAGAACTATACATACACATACACACACAAAAATGCATGTGAATGCATGTGTAACTGGTAAAATCTGAAAAAGGTCTATGGATTGTACTAATTCTATTACATGGTACTGTAGTTATGAAAGATGCTAACATTGGGGGAGGGTGCATGAAGGGTGTTTGGGACCTCCGTGTGTGTATGTTTGTGTATAAAACTTCCTGTTACTCTATAATTACATTAAAACAGAGCTTAAAAATTAAATATTCCTTGTAATAGAAAAAATATTTGACAAAATTATTTCGAAGTGAACTAAAATACACTAAATCTGGAACTGCTGAATAATTTGGTAACACTATAGACGGAATTTTCATTTAAGCAGTAATTAAATTAAAAAAAAAACTGTCACAGTATAAAACATATGTAGTTTTTGTGTTATATAAAACATGTTGACAAAATTATGTTGAGATGTAGTCACTCAGGAACGGATAGATATGTGTTGGATGTATCAAATATCTTTGTTACTCACATTATTCCCTGAAAATGATGTGTGTGTGTGTGTGTGTGTGTGTGTGTGTGTGTGAGAGAGAGAGAGAGAGAGAGAGAGAGAGAGAGAGCGGGTCAGCTCCTGGAACTTGCAGAAATCCACCAGTTCTGGTGCCTGCATCACAGCCACCGCAGCCCTGTGCTGTCTGTGGTGCACCCCATCCCAGCCGGCCAGGCTCTGCTTCGCCCTACCCCTAAAAATGATTTTTAATTAACATATTTAATTTTGCTTTAATACTACTGATTTCCTCATTTCCTTTTTTTTCTTATTATACCTTTCATGATTTCTACACCTTTAAATGTCTAGTTGAATTATTTTAAGTATTTTTATCTTATTTGGCAACTCTCAAAGTTTATTTTTAACTTTCCTCTAAGGTATTGTTTATTGTTCACATTCATACTGCAGCATACAGAAAGTTATAGTGAATGCACCTATAAAACTTGTTGGGTTGTTTTTCTCAATACCTTTAAAGTAGGGTTGAGTAAATGGGCTTAGCAGTCAATTTCATGATGTTCAACATACCCTGCATTGATGTTTTCATTTTTTTGGAATTTTTGGAGTCTCTAATATGAATTCAAAACTCTAAGTATTAAGAAAGACATTTTCATTTTGAAAAACATTGATCATGAGAATGTTTTTCATATTTGAGTACCTTCTCTTTTCTGTTTTACTGAATAATTTAGTGACATTACATGAGATTTTAACATATTTATATGTTTTCACTCAAGGATCACGTGACCCTATGATCCAGGAACATCTTATATATGAAATAAATGAGACAGGATAGTGAGTTGTTCAATATCAGAGACAGAAATTTGAAGAAAAATCTCTTTAAGCCAAAAAAAAAAATTGTTTAGTGCTTTCTGTGTATGAGGTGCAGTTTGATGACTAGGGATGCAGAAGTGGCATACAAAACAAACAAAACATTGCATGCATGGACCTTACATCTTAAGTAAAGAAAGCGTATTTTTTTTTTTTTAGATTTTGACTCATTGAAGTAGTGAGAGAGTCTTTTTTCTTACTAATGTAAGTCATTTCTATAATTAACCTGTTCTCCAAACTAATTAATGACTGGGTGGTACTGAATCAGAAATATTAACCATAGTTTTAATAGTACAAGAAGGGGATGATAAGTGTTCTTTTCTGATTTAGAGTCAATAACACAACATTCCTTCTGACCAAGGTCTCTGCCTTATCTCACGTCACAACTCCTCCTCGTCCTCAGAAAAGTCAGATAATATAATACCCCTTTCCTTCAAAAAGTAAGTATACGTAGTGGCTTTGAATCCACAGTTTGAACATGTAAGTTTTAAGTCAGCCCTGGGCTGACCAGGGTGTGACCCTTCAGTCTTCAGCACCATGGCCAGAGCACAAAGTAGAAAAAAAAAATGGGGGAAACTATACACAGGAGTCTAGAAGCAAAGTCTTATTTTCTTCTTTTAATGATAGCCTCCTGAAATGCAAAATGTGACCATGTTATATAAATGTAACTGTGTGATATCAGGGTCTCCATACCTAAACAGATTGTGGTCTGGCAACTTTCCCTTCAGTTTCTTCTGGTATATACAATTGTTCTTACTGTTTACTTGCAAAAAATGTAAGGGTGTTGTTTGCTTGTTTTTCTTTTTTCCCCACCTAGGATAGCTCTGCAGAAGGTTTAACAGGTTACTCTGCTTTTTTGACTGATGGCTGTCTCCAGCACATATTTCTCAAAGTAGAATTTCTGACCAGTTAGAGAAAGTCATCTTTCCTGTTTAGATAAGTCAATGTGATAAAGATAGGCATAAATTAGTTGATATAAAACAAGAGTTGATTTAATAATTCAAGTGTTAAGCATGTTTCTCAAATGGACCATTCATTTCTTTACTGCCTCTGTTTCCAAACACAAGTTGGTGTGCCCAGTGCACAGTGAGGTCAAACCAAAATGTTGGAATTTGGAGCAGAGAATGGTTTATTGTAGGGCCAGGCAAGGAGATGGGTGGCTCATTCCTAAAAAGCCCTGAACTCCTCGAAGTTTTTCAGCAAAGCACTTTTAAAGACAAGGTGGGAGAGGGGCATGGTTAGTTGTTGCAAACTTCTTGGTGTCAGATTCTTTTGTTCTTGAAGCTGTCCACACAGGTCATGTCACGATGTTCCTATAAAACTCCAACAAGACAAATATTGTTCTCTGTTCTGCAACTTTTTATCTCTATATGAATGGACTCTTAAAGGTCAGAGTCCCAAGAATAGGCTATCCTGTATATTTCAGGCTAGAGGCAACTTTTTTTTCCTTTTTTTTTTTTTTTCTTTTACAAAAGGTGCAGAGCCAGCATGTCTAAGCACAGGCAACAGAGCACAAAGTTTAAAGTAAAAGGAACAGGTCTCATATGGAGTCAGATTTGTTGTTCCCTATTACACATCTTTTCCAGGTATTACATATAATGTTAAATCTTGGTAGCTGAAGAGTCCATAAGAGATGAACTAGATTAAAATTGGTGTAAATATTGATTAGTTTTCACTGCCAACCTCTCTTCTTCTGAAAGCAGGGCCAGTCTCTTCCTTTAGGGGAAGTCACTCCTCTTTCCCCTTCTGTTTATGTAATTCATATAGGACTCAGCTTACTGCTCATTTCTGGAGTGGGCATGTGACCCAGGCCTGATCAATGAGAGCCATAGAGTGATAGGCAAAGAAAGACATATGGTCCAAATTGGGTCAATCCACATAGAATTCATGGCTTTTGATGTATCACTTGGGGAAGGATTTTTTTTTTTCCTTCAGAGACTATGGGTACAAAGAATAATGTCATATTGGCAATTCTGGTATCCATTTTTTCTACTACATAGGGGAAGATTGAAGAAAAGGAAAAGACATGAGAGATCAGATCTGCTGAACTTCATTCAACCAGTTGATTGCAACCAATTTACTCCTAGATGTTTTAGTTATTTAGGCTAATAAATTTTCTGTTGGGATTGAGTTTGAGAGTTTTCCCTCCCTTTCGAAAGAAAGATTCTCAGCTGATAGAAATCCATTTCACTGTTTTTAAAATTCAGAAAAGGAAGACCAGGGAAGTGAAAAGATTTGTCAAAATTCCCATAACTAGTTATTTACAGTAGCAGAATTGGAACTAATCCTTCCTACTTTGGATTAATACTTGGTACAAATCAGCATACTGCCTTACAATATTCAGTATACTTTAATACCACAGAGAGGGGTTGAGACAGATACACATTTCTGCACATGATTGTATGGCAGTATGATTCTGGCCACAAAAGACTGATCCAGTTTCAGAAAATTGTGCCATCAATTTAGTACAACAATTAGTACAGTTAGTACCTTTGTATCAGAGGAGAACAAACCTAACTCCATTTTGGCTCTATTCTTTTAGCTTTAACTCTGTGCTCTGTTGTCTGTGCTTAGTCATGCTGGCTCTGCACCTTTGTAAAAGAATTTTACCTATAGCCTGAAATGTACATGATAGTTCATTCTCAAGGCTCTGCCTCCCAGGCTGTACCTTTAAAGATATAGCACTTTTCGGGACTTTCCTGGTGGTTGAATTGTTAAGATTTCGCCTTCTAATGCAGGGGGTGCAGGTTCGATCCCTGGTCAGGGAGCTAAGATTCCACATGCCTCGTGGCCAATAAACTAAAACATAAACAGAAACAATATTGTAACAAATTAAATAAAGACTTTAAAAAATGGTCCAGGGCTTCTCTGGTAGCGCAGTGGTTGAGAGTCCGCCTGCCGATGCAGGGGACACAGTTCGTGCCCCGGTCCGGGAAGATCCCACATGTCACGGAGCGGCTGGGCCCGTGAGCCATGGCCGCTGAGCCTGCACGTCCAGAGCCTGTGCCCCGCAGCGGGAGAGGCCACGACAGTGAGAGGCCCGCATACCGCAAAAAACGAAAAAAAAAAAAGGTCCACATCAAAAAATAAAATCTTAAAGATATAACACCTTTCATTCATACAGAGCTAAAAAGTTACAGAACAAGAATAACATTTGTCTTACTGGAGGTTTACAGGAACATTGTGACAGCTGCAAGAACAAAGGATTAGCCCCTACAAAATCTGGCCAACACCAAAAAGTTTGCAACAACCAGCCACACCTCCTCCCATTTTCAGTATAAAGGAAACCTGAATTCTAACTCGGGGAAGATGGTTCTTTGGGACACTAGACTGCTATCTCCTCCTTGTGCTGGCTTTCCAAATAGAGTCGCTATTCCTTGCCTCAACATCTCATCTCTCAAATCATTGACCTGTCATGCAGTGAGCATTACAAGCTTGGACTAAGTAACACATCAATTTAGTACAATCAATTCTTTTTTTTTTTTTGAGGTACGCAGGTCTCTCACTGTTGTGGCCTCTCCCGTTGCGGAGCACAGGCTCCAGATGCACAGGCTCAGCAGCCATGGCTCACGGGCCCAGCTGCTCTGCGGCATGTGTGATCCTCCCAGACCGGGGCATGAACCCGTGTCCCCTGCATCGGCAGGCAGACTCTCAACCACTGCGCCACCAGGGAAGCCCCTACAATCAATTCTTGATCAACAACTATGATCACAACAATTCCCAAATGGTTTTGTCATTGTGTAGTCATATGGTGTTTACTATTATCATGGACTACTTGTATTAGATTAGACATAGTTTGTAAATTATCAACTTGAATGCAATTTAGTCATAAAGAATAGTAATAATGGTGTAATCATTTTGCCATTGCATTCTCATTACAGATATAAAATAACAGAGCCACTGTCTTAGGCTTTTCTTAAGTGTCAGTATAAAAATTTAGGATTTATGATTTGTACATATTGGTACAAATATAATGTACCCCTAATAATGAGGGACCCCTGCACATGGGGGTATATGTTGTTTGCAATTTACTCTAAATGTAGGCTGAAAGGTATTTCTAAACTTGTAAGTCCATTTATTCATTAACTACATTAGAATGTGTACATGAATAGAGTAATTATGATATTTTTATATCGTATAAATGTTTTCAAAGTGGCAACTATCCTCTGTATTGAGAGGAAGGTAGAATGTCCCATCAAGGCAAGTATATATGTTTTGGAGTCATTATCACAATATTGTTAGCTGTATGACCTCAAAAGAGTAACTTAGCCTCTCTGAGTTTCAGTTTTCTCATCTAGAAGATGGGGAAAAATAATACCTGTTTAATTAGTTGTGCCACTTAGATTAAAGATAACATGTTAAGCACCTAAAACGCTGTGTGGCATAGAGTAGGGTTTTAAAAAATGATATCTACTATTCTCTGAATACTGATAAATATGTGATTTCTTGTATAATATGTACAATAAAAGATTTATCTGAAAAATATCCTATTTATTCAATAAATCAAAAGAAGACAATTATATTCATATTACTTCCTTTGAATATGAGACAACTAAGTCTTACAAAGTCTAAAGACTGAAAAAGAAAATGTAATAGTTCAATCTCTGAACTTAGAATAATGTCAAATGCTCTGCTTATATTTTCTGTCTGCTCAATAGACAAAGCTTCCTCCCACTTCTGTCCACGATAGAGACAGTGGACAGAAATTTTCTAGACTATTTCAAGAAATGAGCAGCATTATGTAGTTAGAATTGGAAATCCTTGTCCATTCTGTTTGCCAATGACTTTCAGAGCAGCCCATACTTAAATTTGCCCTTCTTTTGGAGAAGGATTACTTTATCAGGTACCATAATGAGAGAACAAGATAGAAAGGTTATAAAACACACCCAGAGTTCCCCAGGATGACAAAACCTGGCAGGAATATATGATTTTTTCATCTATGGGTCTTATCCAACTCCGTATTTAATATCTTTTAACATAGTATTCATTTTATCCAGAATGCAGGTGGCAAAGTAGGACATCAAATGAACATCAATATGTTTTATTTTGCTCAGTTTCCCAGGGTCCCATGGGGTGGTGCTGGAAGAAAAAGATGAGTTAGAAGTTGCCAGACAAGATAGATGATGTAAGTCCTTTCTTAAGGCCAGGGCAGTATATTCCCTGACCTCAGCACTGCTAAAGATCAAGCAGAAGCAAAGGACCCTCATGTTCTTCAGACCAAGAAAATGCGACAAAATAACTAAGCTTGCTTTCATACCAAATAACTAAGCTGTTTTCATACCAACATTTTTTGTCTCAAAAAATTTAGGTGAATATTTTCCCTTCTGGTAGCCATTGACTCTGAAACAAACAAACACAAAAATAACAAACTCAAAGGTAAATCATAATCTCATGTTCAGTGGCTGAGCCATCAGAGTACTTTCCAAATAAAGACATCTTTTAAATTAATCAGAATGAGACACTAATATCTGACATGTTTGTTTCTTTTTATTCTTTTCTTCTGAAGAGAGGAATATGGATTTTAGTTTCAACTGAAATTATGGTTATAGTAGGTACATTCCTAGGCACAGTATTTTTCACAAAGCTGGTGGTTAATAAGTACCTCCTGTTGGATTATTGAAATAGAATATTAGGGTGGTGAAAAAACATGACCTTTATCTCAAAAGGACATGGGTTTGAAATCTTGACTTATTACTTGGACAAGGCAGTGCATCTGTGTCTGTTGTTTTAATATTAGTAATACATGAAAATTCAAAAGGTTGTTAGGAGCAGTGGTTCTTAAACTTTACTGCACATGAAGCACCTGGAGCTCTTATAAATTCAAATTCAATGAATCTGACTACACTCTAATGGCAAAGGTTTAGAGGCTAATGTGAAATGGTATATGTGAAAACACTAAGAACAGGACCGGGAAAAATGTCTATTGATGTCCTTTTCCCATTTTGAAAATCAGCTTGGTTCTTTTTTGTTTTTGTTTCTTTTTGCTATGGGATATATATATATATATATATATATATATATATATGATGGAATATTATTTAGCCTTAAAAAAGGAGATTCTGCCATTTGTGACAAACTTAGATGAGAGTGAAGGACATTATGCTTCCTGAAATAAGCCAGATCCAGAAAGAATAAAACACTGTATGTCTCACTTACAAATGGAATCTAAATAAGTCAAAAACATAGAAGCAGAGAGTAGAACAATGCTCCCCAGGGGTGGTGCAGTTGGAGAAATGGGGCAGTGTTGGTCAAAAGGTACAAAGTTGTAATTATGTAGGATGAATACATCTAGAGATCAAATGCACAGCCTGATGACTCCAGTTAATAATACTGTACTGAAAGCTGGAAACTTGCTAAGAAGATTTCATGCACTCTCATCATGTACACAAAATCATGGTTAAGTGAGGAGACAATGTGTTAATTAGCTTGACTATATATAATCATGTTGTACACCTTAAATTTACATAATTTTTATTTTCTTCTTTCTTTTTTTTTAAACTATATTCTGCCTAAATTCTATATCTTTGTTTTTCTTCTTTCTGGATGAATAGTGAAATGGAAGCAAACTTGGACTGAATAGCAAGAAGTTGCTAAAGGGACAAGAAGCATTAGGCATTGCTTCTTACAGAAGAGTATCTCTCTCAATGGCCCAAATGCTTTTCAGTATCTCTGACCCACTAACTTAAGCATAAACAAGTTAGGGAGAACTAGCACATTTAGTACTTCATCACCCTTAGTTGACAGCTTGCAGAAAGCAAAATATTTGAAAAGTGATATAAAAAGTATACATGCTCAGGAGTTGGTGGACACCTTCTCTAAGACAGGAGTGGGGGGAGGCATAGAGAAAAGGTGGTACACCTCTTTGCCCAGTTCTGAACCTGGATGATGCATACATACTCTGGTGCAAAGACCCATCCATGTCTGGGTGCTGCTGCCAGTTGCAAACCATTGTCCTTCAGAGAGGAAACCTGAGCTGTTCTTGATGATGTTGGGTGTACCTGTGGGCATACACTATAACAAGTGGTTAAAATTCTCATAGTCAAATCATAAGAAGTACTGTGTGTTGATTCCTCAAATACACTTCTATTTCAGATCTCCTTGACATAGCTGTGTTTTCAAAATGGCTAGAAAGAGAAACCAATCGACACAGAAAATTACCTGACAATTAATCAGAATCATTCCAAGCTTCCTTTCTCATGTAGATATTTACATTGGCTGATAGCAATGGATATATACATGGATATATAAATAAGAAGACAATGATAACTTATGTGTACAGAGAGAAAGGTTTTCTCTAAGGCAATTGTGACAACCAGGCACAAAGCCACCACTTATATGAAGGAAAAAATTACAAATTTAATTTGACAATATAATAAATAATTTAAAAATTTTCTACCTGACAGTTAGCTGGCAAAGAACAAGAAAAGTTCACATATAACTTGTGCTATACTGATTGGTATATGATAGGTTTTCAATTTGAGTTTATTGGACTAAACTGAACTAGGAAGGATAAAAGGAAGAGGAAAATGAGGAAGAAAGTGTCTTTTTGTCTGAATCTTCTTTTCTGACACGTGGAATTGAACATAGCCAATGTTCTTACAAACAATGTAAAAATAACCGTTTATGTCAGTATCAGGGCATTCTATCAATAATGACCCAGGGGACATTTCAGTATAGCACAAGAGCTAGAAACCTTGAAATGCTAATAAGATAGATTTGCAAAGGAAAGTGATATATTCTTATTATTCTTTATTTCACTTGATCATGATTAGTTTTGATTTTATAATTATTCTTACATCCTCACTACAGATTTCCATGCCTTTATTAAATAAATATTTCATTCATGTCTGAAAAGTGGCCTATATATGATGACAAAAATTTTAAGAATCAACAACTTGCTTAAAGGAAATTGAAGGATGCCTGTCATTTCAGGTAATTTGCACTGATTCTCATAGCAGATTCTCTCCCAACCCCTGCAGAAGGGACAATGCTGATTGCAAACGGAGTATACTAGGTGAACATTTCCACATTTGTTACTTCTCTTTGACTCTTCACAAATCTAAATCCAGCCATCTGAAATTTTTTTTCTGTTCTTGCAAATAATTTCAGAGAAAAATGCAATTTTTAGTAGTTATTTGTTCCCTGTGGATTCCGTGGATGACTTTTTCCTCATGAGCTTGGTTATTGTGTTACTGTGAGCTTCTTATTCTCCTTGGAGAATTCTTGCTGGGAATTCTTTGAGGCCTAGGATGGGAGTGCATTTCTTCAAGAGAACCAACATTTACTTCTGCCAGGGGTCTGCTGTCTGGGGCCAATTTAAATTAGTTACGGGCTGATGTATTATGGATCACCCAGAGGATGTAAATTTAGGTTTGCAAAGCCACTGAGCACAGGAACTCCTCAGGTGTATTTCCCCTCCTGCTCCATTCAGAGTAACTGTGGATTTCTGACGTGTGGGGATGAAGCTGATCCTGAGGTAGATTTATTTCTGTCTCCTCTTACCCTAAAGGTATAGCTTTTTCAGTTCCCATATTTATGAGAGCAAAGCTCACATGAGAATCCTTACCTTTGTGTTTTCACTCTTGTTCCATGGTTCCCATTTGGTATTGGGAGAAAAAAACCTCAAGTTACCCAGATTTGGTTTATACATTTGGGCAAAACCTGCAGAATGCTCTTATATTTCTGACATTTAACTAGATCTTGCACTGCAAGTCTACTAAACTATCAGTGCTATTTTATCTCAAATTTTAGTTGACTTGTAGGAAGAGTGGTCTGAATAACCTAGCCTACTATAATTCTGGAAGTGGAAATCCACATAATTCTTTATTAAATAATATAAATATAATAATAGCTGCACACATAAAGAAAACCATATATTTTTATATGCATGCAAAGGCTCACATAACTTAGAGTGGGTGTTTAGGGAATAAGGAGAAATGGAAGACTAATGGTGAAGGTTTTTTAAAAAAAAATTTGTCTCCTTTTATTTATGGAGAATGTTTCAATCGAACTATGATTGTGACTTTATGTTTCCTCCTTGAAGTTCTTTAGATTTTTTGTTTTATACCTTTGAAGCTATGTTATTAGATGTACAAAATTTTTTTATATTTTCCTTGTGATTTCAAACTTTTATCATCATGATGCATCCTCTAAAACTATAGCAATGCTTTTCAATTAATGACATTCATCATTTCTGATAATATAGCTATACCAGCTTTTTCTATCCTTTAACTTTTAGCCTTTGCCATACAGACATACCTGTTTTATTTATCTTTACTTTACTGAGATTTGTAGATACTGTGTTTTTTACCAATTGAAGGTTTGTGGCACCTTGCATCAAGTAAGTCTGTCAGTGCCATTCTTCCAAATGGTCACTTCATGTCTCTGTGTCACATTTTGGTGATTCTCACAATATTTCAAATTCATTATTATTATATTTGTTATGATGATCTGTGACCAGTGATCTTTGATGTTACTATTGTAATTGTTTTGGGGTACCATGAACCGTGCCCATATAAGATGGCAAACTTAATTGATAATTGTTGTGTGTGTTCTGACTGCTCCACCAATCAGCCATTCCCCTATCACTCCCCCTCTCCTCAGGCCTCCTTAATTCCTGAAACAAAGCAATGTTGAAATTAGGCCAATGAACAATGCTGCAATGGCCTCTAAGTATTCAAATGAAAGGAAGATTCACATGTCTCTCAATTTAAATCAAAAGCTAGAAATTATTAAACTTAGTGAGGAAGACATGTTGAAGACCTATATGGGCCAAAAGCTAGGCATCTTATACCAAACAGTTAGCCAACTTGTGAATACAAAGGAAAAGCTCTTGAAGGAAATTAAAACTGCTGCTCCAATGAACATAAAAATGATAAGGAAGTGGAAGACCCTTATTGTTTATATGAAGAAAGTTTTAGTAGTTTGGATAGAAGATCAAACCAGCCACAATATTCCTGTATGCCAAAGCCTAATCAAGAGCAAAGCCCTAACTCTCTTCAATTCTATGAAGGATAAGAGAAGTGAGGAATCTTTAGAATAAAAGTCTGAAGCTAGCAGAGATTGGTTCATGAGATTTAAGGAAAGAAGCTCTCTCCATAACACAAAAGTGCAAGGCAAAGCAGCAAGGGCTGATGCAGAAGCTGCAGCAAGTTACCCAGAAGATCTAGCAAGATAATTAATGCAGCTGGCTACACTAAACAACAGATTGTCAATGTAGACAAAACAGCCTGCTAGTGGAAGAAGATGCCAATTAGGACTTCCATAGCTAGAGAGCAGAAGTCAATACCTGCCTTCAAACCTTCAAAAGACTGGCTGACACTCTTGTTAGGGGTTAATGCAGCTGGTGACTTGAAATTGAAGCCAATGCTCATTTAACATTCTGAAACTCCTAGGGCCATGATGCTAAATCTATTCTGCCTATGCTCTATAAATGGAGGAACAAATCCTGGATGATAGCACATCTGTTAACAACATGGTTTACTGAATATTTTAAACCTACTCCTGAGAACTACTGCTTAGAAAAAAAATTCCTTTCAAAATATTACTGCTCACTGACAATGCACCTGGTCACCCAAGAGCTCTGATGAAGATGTACAATGAGATTCAGTTGTTTTCATGCCTGCTAACACAACATCCATTCTGGAGCACTTGGATCAAGGAGTAATTTTTACTTTCAAGTCTTATTACTTACATACATTTCATAAAGCTATAACTACCATAGATAGTGATTCCTCTGATGGATCTGGGGAAAAATTGATTGTAAATCTTCTGGAGAGGATTCACCATTCTAGATGCCATATTAAGAATGTCTTTTTGTGATTCGTGGGAAGCGGTCCAAATGTCAACATTAACAGGAGTTTGGAAGAAGTTGATTCCAACCATCATGGATGACTTCAGTGCAGGAACTCACAGCAGAAATAGCAAGGGAAATATAATTAGAAGTGGAGCCTGAAGATGTGACTGAATTGCTGCAATCTCCTGATAAATCTTGAATAGACAAAGAGTTGCTTCTTATGGATGAGTAAAGAAAGTGGTTTCTTGGGATGGAAACTACTCCTGGTGAAGATGCTGTGGAGATTGTTGAAGTGACAACAAAGGATTTATAATATTACATAAACTTGGTTGGTAAAGCAGCGGCAGGCTTCGAGTGGATTGACTTCAATTTTGAAAGAAATTCTACTATGGGTAAAGTCAAACCTCATTGCGTGATACAAAGAAATTGTGAAAGAAGAATCAATCAATGTGACAAACTCCACTGTTGTCTTATTTTTAAAAATTGCTACAGCCACCCCAATCTTCAGCGAACACCACCCTGATCATTCAATAGCCATCAACATCAAAGCGAGAGCTTCCACCAGAAAAAAAGGTTATAATTTACTGAAGGCTCAGATGATGGTTAGTATTTTCTAGCAATAACATATTTAAAATTAAGATATGTACTTTTGTTTAGACAATGCTATTGCAGACTTTATAGACTACAGTATAGTGCAAACATAACTTTTATATGCACTGAGAAACCAAAAAAATTGTGTGACTCACTTTACTGTGATGCTTGCTTTATTGCAATGGTCTGGAACAGGACCTACTATATCTTCCAGGTATGCCTGTATTCCTATGTTTTATATGTGCTTATAAACAACACATAGTTTCATTTTCATTTTATCCAGTGTAAAATCAGTTACCTTTTAATTTTTGTATTTTGTTTTAAATCTATGATCTTATTAAGTGCTTTTGCTTTATCACTCATGCTCGTTACACTGTTTTACTTATGTTTTGTCCCCTTTTGCACTGTTAATTGTTTTTATTATTGTACTTCTGATATTAGCTTACTAGTTATATATTCTTTTATTATTCTTTCACTGATTACGAGGCATTCTTTCCTTATCAAATCTGTTATTAATTATTAATTATACCCTTTTCCAGAGTTATGCAAGGAACTTAAATCCTTATAGTCCATTTATCCTTCTTCTGATATATATGAAAATATATGCAATGTTTTCATATATTTTAACTTTCTGTATATTTTATAAACTTTTATTATTTTTAAATATTATTATTATATTTATTCAAATTTTTATATTTTTCATTGCTTGTCATAATGACTTATAAAACTCTCACCCAGTATCGTTTTTCTTCTGGCTGAATAGTATCATTTATTATTTCCTTTAGGGGAATCTATGGGTGACATTTCTTTAACTTAGTTTGAGTAAAAAAAAATGTTTTTATTTGACTTTCATTATTAAAGGATATTTTCTGGGAACAGAATTTTAGGATGGTAGTTATTTTATTTCAACACATTTAAAATGTCATTCTATTTTTGTCTGCTTTCCATTTTTCTATTCAGAAGACAGCTTTCCATCTAATTGTTATTCTTTTGAAGGTAAATTTTTCTCTAGATTATTTTGATATTTACTAATTATCTTTTTTTTTTTTTTTCGGTACACAGGCCTCTCACTGTTGTGACCTCTCCTGTTACGGAGCACAGGCTCCAGACACGCAGGCTCAGTGGCCATGGCCCACAGGACTAGCCACTCCATGGCATGTGAGATCTTCCTGGACCGGGGCACGAACCTGTGTCCACTGCACTGGCAGGCAGACTGTCAACCACTGAGCCACCAGGGAAGCCCTACTAATTATCTTTTATCGTCAGTTTTACAATGCTGGGCCTACATAAATTCCTTCTTATTTATTCTGCTTGGGGTTCATTGTGACTCTTGGATCTGTGACTTAATATCCTTCAACAGTACTACAAAATTCTCAGCCATTTTCTATTCATGCAATGTTTCTACTCTTTTATTTTTCACCATCATAGGACTCCAATTCTAAGTAGTTAGCTTTTCTTATGGTGTCCTCTATATCTTTTAATCTTCTGTATTTTATATCTTTTTATCTCTCTGTGATTTTTTTCTGGATATTTTTTTCTAACCTATTATACATTTCACAATTTCTGTCTTCATGTTTGATCAAATTGTTGTTTACTTATTTAGCTCTTCTTTACGGTTATTGTATTTTTGAATTCTAGACATTTTATTTAGTTTTACTTAAAGTTCAAATTCATACTTTACATTTTAATCTTTTTTTATATCATTCAGCATAACAAGCATAGCTCTTTTAAAGCCTATGCTTGATAATTGCAAAATCTGAAGCCCCAATGGGTCTTTTTTTTTTTTGTCTGTTGTTATCTTTCTTCCACATTGGCTTATGTCTTCAAGTGACTAACTTTTTATTTGGGGGAGGTTTTCTGTTTGCAAGATAATAAGGCTTCAGATGATAGACTATGTTAGCTCCCTTCAGAAAGAATTTAAGCTGGGTTGTTTTTGTTGTTGTTGTTGTTATTGATTTCCTATTAGGTCTCTAAGGGCATTACTCTCAAGGATTATCTTAATCAAATTTCAGACACTAATATTATTTGAAACTGAGGTGCAGTCATTATGAGGACTTATAAACTCTAGACTCAGGTTCCAAGTCTGTGAACTTTGTATCAGTATGGGCTCAATCAGGAAAGGAAAACTACTGAGAGTCATGGGATAAGAAATTCAATATTTTGTACTTGTGGGAGGAGCTGAAGAATTGAAAGGCTGAAAGGAATAGTTGAAAGATCACAGAATCACCAGCCATTCCATCTGATTAAGCCAAGCAACCCACACACCAAGTGATATCATAAAAGGGAAGCTGGTTATGATGTCTACAAGAAACTCTTGCTTATAGTAATCTGAAGGCAAGAGTTTAATGATAGGCTTAGAATAGTTGTTAATTAGTAAGAATTGCAGTAATGAAGAAGAACTGAACATTGAGCAGAAGAGATTGATGATAAGCTTAAACTTTCAAACATATCAGCATCTCACCCCATCTAATCATGATAATGTTCACAGAACAATGGTAAATGCTTTACTTCCATCTCCCTAATCTTCTTCAAGTTTCTCATTTGGCCAATTCCAAGAAGTATCATACAGGGAAGAATATTCTAAGATATAAAGTTTCCCCCTTAACCAAGTTTACAACAGAATATTCCAGCACAAGGTCCCAACATAAATGAGGGGTATTCAGGATTACCTCTGTATCCTGGGAATTCAGAAATGTTATCAGTGCATGTCTTTTAATTATGCCATTAGTTTCTTGGTGTTCCTTCTTGGTTGAAGTTTTTATGTTTTTTTCATCTTACGGAAATCATTTTCTAATGTACCTGTGATGATTTCATTCCTGTTGTAAAAATATTTTTGATGAGTCTCTCACTTTTCTGCACATTTTGTGAACAGAAACACTGACTGTCCTTTGTTCCATAATATCTTTGACAAGTATTATTATATAACAAACATCCTTGGAATAAAAAGATAGTGTCTCGATTTGGAGCAAAGAGCAAGGTTGTATACATCTTGGAAAGGTAAGGATAGTGTATTTTCCAGTATAAAAGACCTGCATGCTTATTCCTATTATAAATGTTTTGAGTTACTTAACTTCAGGTTTTTATTCTATAATGTCACCTACTGCATAAACAGGCAACCATTTGGGCCCAGCATGTCACCCTGCAACATTTGGGGGAACTGGAACTGATGCAAATATTCTGATGCTCATGGTCCTTTCTGTGCTATAAGTATCAAAGTGTTTTATCTCTGACCTAGTCTTATGTCTCCGGCCAATCTCAATAAAACTATGGCCTGCTAACTTCTTAGCTTGAAAGTAGGGTAAAATCCAAGGTTCACAGTTTTTGTCATTGCCCTCTATTTTTTTTTCTGATATTTTTTTTCTTCTTAAATTCCTGTTAGATGGATACTGTATTTGGTACACATATCTTTCAATTCTAGAAGTCATCTCTCCTATTTGCCAGTGATTCATCTTGTTGCCTTTCATTTTTTGGGACTTAATTGACTTATTTTTCTAAATTACTAATTATCTTCTGATAATTAGTCTTGTTCATTATATTATTCAGCCTTTTGATTAAATGCACTAACAATTTTTAAATTCCCCCCAATATTCTTGTTTTATTTATTCTCTTTTATAACATTCATTTAGGCTCTGATTGACTTCTCTACCAAGACTCAAACCTCAAGCTGGGAGACCTTCCCAGGTAGATCTTGCATTTTTAAAGGATGTAGTAGTTGGGAGTTTAATCCAGAGTAAGAGATTGATGCCAGTCAATCTGAATATGCAGGGAGTGAGATTAAATCAGAAATTGTTGAGAATTACTGATCTGCTGATGGTACCTTTTGTTTTCCCCAAGGATTTTTACACATATATGATTTCTAAATAATCCAATCTATTTTTTAGTGAGAATTTCAAACATAGAAGAAGCAAACAAAAGTGCTCACTCCACAATTCTTGACACCAAGTTATTGGAAACACTTTTGACTCATTTGTCCTTTAACAAATATGGTTTACTGAAATACAAAGAGAATAATAAAATGTGTTCAAAATAAGCTATGAGTCTCAGACTAGTTGTTCTCAATCTCTCTCCCTTTCTCCTATGTTCTTGTTTTACAAGTACATTGAGATTGGTATTGACCAATGTGGACAGCCTGAACCCTTTGTTAAGACCTTACCCCATCCTATTTCTTTGGGTAAAATAAAGTTTATTTTTCTAAAAAGAAGGAAAGAATTAGCAAACTAACCAAATTTTATACTATTACTGAGGCTCTTGGTTTATGATTTGTCTCCAATCACTTCAGCAGACATCTGAGCATGCGCTGACAAACTAGAGAACTCTCTGTGCACTTAGCAGGGATAGACTTCAATTTATGATCCAGATGGAACTGCAGTAGCAAGCCATAATTATTCAAGTGGTTTCATAACTTGTCTACTGTTTTGGAATCAGCTGTACCTCAATTTTCTGTTTTTTGGTCCAATCCAAAAACTTTCCCTTGGTAAGAATCCTGCAAATGGATCTTTTTATTTTAATTTTTTACCTTTCTCTAATAATTCAGTCAGGTTTTACTAGACCAGAAAAGCAGGAGATGAGTTTTCCACAGCCTTTTATTGTTGCCAGGAAATCTCCGGGCTTGGTTACATTTCTGTCTTTTAGTGCTAATTTTGTAGCTTCTGTTTTTTATTTCAACTGGATGAATTCCTTCAATGTCAGGTCTATGACCTCAGTGAGCTCATGGAGCTCCCTCAAATATGACCAGCACACAGGTTTTTAACTTGCTTGGTGCATTGTTTCCAAAATATCCATGTTCAAGCTTCCATGTTCCCCCAAGTGTAAGCCACCTATCATTCATATCCTCAGATTATTTATTAATCCATTTCTGCCCCAATCGATTTACAATTCAGTGGACTTTCTGGGAAATCTGATATTAGAGGCTAAAATGACAAGCTTTAGAGCCAGAGTTCCTGAGTTTGAACCCTGACTCTGTCATTTACTAGCAGAGTGATGCTGGAAAAAATGTTTAATATTTTTCATAGCACTTAATGATTCAAACATCTTTAAGTCTTCGTAAGTCTATCAATAAACATCTAAATACCTTAGTCTGGCTCTCAGAGCCCTCTGAAATATGACCCCAGATAATTCCTCACCAAAATTTGGCTTCCTCCTCTTAATTATATCATCTGTAACTTCCCAAATGTTATTCCTTCTCCATCCACCCATCTAAATACTTCTCATCCTATATCCCAGTACAAATTACACTTCCTTTGTGGAGTCCTCCAAGGCTAATGGATCTCATAATGACATCCCTTTTTCTAAACTCTTGGAGTGTTTATTGTCAGTACTTCATCATGTGACCTAGTACAGAATTTTCTAAATTCCTTTTTTTTTGTTTTAATATACCTATCTAGGAGGGAAAAAATACAGATGATTAAGTAAGCTTAGAAGTACTGGATTAAATATAATTTAAAATGTTACTCAACTCTAATATTCTTTGGAAAATTTTCTTAATGCATAATTTATTTTCAAAGAAAGACTAGAATATATAATATTTCCCAAGATTATTATTAGATAGTACATTTTAAAAAGTGAAACCAGCACTATTGGTTAGTGGAACACTTTTTGTAACATGCTACTCTTGCTTAATTTGATTATTTCCTGAATGTAGTCTCAACTTCTCACTTAAGGTTGTAAATTTCTTGAGGGTTTACATATCTACATAACACTTAGAAAAATGATGAATGACCATTGTTATACAGGTATTAGGAGTATTTTTTAAATACTTGCTGATTCTTTACCTGCCTACTTTTTCTTTCTGTTTCTTTTCCCTTTTTTCTTTTTTTCATTTTGAAATTTTCCTCTTTCAGTTTCTTTATAATTTCTAATAAAATTAATCTCCAGTTCTTCACTTAGTCATTAGCACTGATTCATTTGTAACAGAAGAATTAAATAAGGGTAGCAGAACCCTTCTGAATGATATGGGATAAGGAATTTATTATAGTCATTAGATCGCTCACAAGTTTTGAATATAGTGTTGGCCTGAAGTTGCTATAGGTCAGGGCTAGCGGGAAAGAAACTTGGACATGAAATAGGGAAGAGTGAAGACAAATTGAGCCAGAGGGTTCGAACCAGAAGTTTGTCCAAACAAAAGGACAAATGGGTGCCATTGTCTGTCCATCAAGGCATCCAACCTTGACAGTGAAGAAGCTGGTATCGTTTGTCACAGAGCTGCAAAATTTTAGATTCAAACCTTGAGACCTGAAATAGTAGATCGAGTGAGAGCTGGAGGAGCTGCTGTCTCACACTAACTACAGCTATCCCTATTGCCTAAGCTGACCTTTCAAGTCTCATGTAAATTTCTCTTATGGCCAATCCTGACTTGTAACTATCTACGACAGGGCATTCTAGGAAATGATGCTCCTGCTTAGTTAGGTTGATGCAGTGCAAAGTGTCACACCTATGGAGTCATAAGAATTGGAAAACACATTAGAGCCAATTATCCTAATCTTCCCAAGCTACAGAGGAGGAAATTGTAACTCAGGGAGGTTGTGTCTTGTTCAAGAATCATAATTAGCTAGAGTCAGAGTGGAGAAATGAATCAATACTTCTGATTCCCAGTCCATTCTTCTCTCCTGGTATTCCTCTTGGAAACACAATGGTCTAGAGTATATTTTATGACAAATTAGATCCAAACTCCTACACCCTCTGGGGACTTCATCTAATGGGACACAATTTTATATGGCAAGTTATATCTAAATCTTTCCGTCTGACCATCATCTGCAATACCCTCTTTGACAAACATATGAGCATTCTGAAGGACTCAGGTTTATCCTTTGTTAAGTAAGGATCCCTATCAAAGTTAAATTTCTAGTCTAGGGTTTCTTTATCTGGGCACTCTTGAGATTTGGAGCTGGGTAATGCCTTGTAGTATGTGTGATGGAGGGCAGGGGCTGTTCTGTGCATTGTAGGATATTTAGCAGCACCCTTGGCCTCTACTCACTAAATGCAAGTAGCATGGCCTTAGTCATGATAAAAATGTCTGCTGACACTGTAAATATTCCCTGGTTAAGAATCCCTGGTCTAGCAGCTAATTTATTTAGATTAAACAAACAATTTTCTCTTCTAGCAGTGGGAACATAGTTGTTGGTTTTTTTTCTTTTTTTTTCAAGCTACTAAATATTTCACTTTCTATATCCCAACAAGACCTTCTCCATCTACTTTCCTGTGAAACTATTTTTGTTCTAGCTAAGAACTGAACCTACTCTGCAGTAAGAGTGTTCAAAACAGGCAAAGAAGATATCTACGAAATTATTTTATGCATTGTCTATACTCAATTGTTTATATAGAGGATATCCAGGAAAACTAGTGATGTGGTTAAGAAATAGACCAGGTGACATTCACAGTAAGGACCTGCTTAAAAGATTACCTCTCTCCTACTTTACAAGGTATATCAAAGGCTCTATCAGAGCCTGTACACTTTTGCATGCATAAAGCCACAATTGTTAGCACATCAAACTGCATGACTCTGATGGAGGATCAACTGATACTCTTGATAGAATCTAAGACATTTCTTCTATTTTGCTGTAAAAACATGGCAGTTTTGTATTTTTTTTTCAGTTTTGTATTTTTGGTTGAGATGTACAATAATAAAGAGATGTCATCAAAAATAAATTTGTTTTGTTTTAGCCAAAATGAGGCCATGAATTCAATGTTGCTTATCTTTATCCTCCACAAACAGGAACATGAAGAAGTAATAAGTGAGGATGTAAGATTTCTTTGGTGGTCTCTTAAAATCTTGCCCTTTCGGGTTTCCCTGGTGGCGCAGTGGTTGAGAGTCCGCCTGCCGATGCAGGGGATGCGGGTTCGTCCCCCGGTCCGGGAGGATCCCGCATGCCGCAGAGTGGCTGGGCCCGTGGGCCATGGCCGCTGGGCCTGCACGTCCAGAGCCTGTGCTCCACAGTGGGAGAGGCCACGACAGTGAGAGGCCCGCGTACTGACAAAAAAAAGAAAAAAAAGAAAAAAATTTGCCCTTTCGAAACTCAGTTGGTGTCTTTGAATACAACCCGTTTGTATTTAGAATCCACCAATTACTTTCCATAACTTTTCAAAAACAAAAAAACAAAAACCCAAATTCTATGCCATAGTCTAGGAGAAGATGTTTGATTTGTTCAGCCTATTTCTTGACTTTATTTTCCACCACTCTCCCTTTTTGATAACTATACTTTAGCCAAAATGACATTTATGTTCATCATAAGCTGTCAGTCTTGGAACCTTTGTATCTCTTGTCCATTGTACCTGGAAAGATCTCTCTTCTTCTTAAGACTGGTTTTTCCTCATCCTCAGGTCTGTTGAAAATTAAGACTTCCATGTTCTCAATTCATTAGTCTGAGGTGAAGCATAGAAATTTGCGTTTTCATGAGAAACTGAGGCAATGCTGATGCAGATCATTTACCTATACACATTGAAGAGCCCTAATTTCAAATTCTAAATGATGCAATTGCAATTCCTAGGAGCAATAAAGGAGACTTCTCCCACTTCCATGGAAATAAGCCATGGAGAGACATTATCTTGAGGACTCAGCTTTCCTTGGAAAGAAGTAAAAAACCCACTACAAAATCCCATCAATCACCTATTTCATATTGTGCCTTTGTGACATCAACTTCTTCAATGAAAGATGCCTAACTTACGTTTTGACCAATCTCTCATTTCTTCCTACCAAGCTGATTTGTCATTCTCTAAAGTTTTCTCAAAACTGTATTTGATGCATCTTTGGATTTAAGGAAAATAAAGTAAAAAGATCTTTTTACTGTACTGTGTTGGCTTATCCATTCTCTGTTGGTTCAACTTCTCTATTTTCTGGATACTATGATTAAATATCTCTCTTCAAGGGAGCCTCTTATATCCCTCCCAGGCCAAGTTTGAGACATCTTGGTTCATAGCACTTCATTCAGATCTCTATGAAAATAAATTTAATTTAAATTTAAAATTTTCACTGAAGTTAACATTGTAGTGAGGACTTCGATGTAAACTCTAAAAGAGATCCTCCTGTCCATCTTTATCCCCTTGCCCTAATTTATTAAATATTTCCTTATAGATCATTATATTATATTGTGCTTTATTCCTTTGTTTACAGTCTTTCTTTCCCCATTATAATGTAAATTGCATGCAGGGAGGGACTTTGTCCACTGTTTTCTGCTATATCCCAAGAACAGTGCCTAGAATATAGTATAGGCCCAATAAATATTAAATAAATAGATAAATATTTTTAGAATTTTATTTTGTAATTTTTCTGTTTATATATTTTTTTTCTTCAGAACAATATTAGATTCCATTGGCACCATTAGAATTTAGCATAGTTCCTGGTGTGTAAAATGTATGGAATCATTAAACATTTTATATATATATATATTTCAAACCACTGTTAAGAGATCATTTCATTTGCTAAGTTTCTATAATAAAATGTTGAATTGTCAATATTGCTGAGTTGGTTGAGATGAGGCAGAGGTTCCAGAGGACATTTTGACAAATGTCTCTCTCCAAAGATGTGACCAATAGGATGGCCTGGGTGAAGCTAAGAGATTCATTTTTTAGTTTCAAGTAATTGGACACAAAATTAACCTTGATTACTGGCAACATGGTAGTCAAAAAGAGGCCTTAAGCTATTCATCTCAACTACAGAGGGCTTTTATGTTCAAGGGAAAAATCTAAATTCAAGATTATCTTCAAACTAACAGACCAAGCTGAATAAAACAGGAATTCTAAAAAGAACATCAAGGAGAAATATGTTAATATATGACAGATCTGCCCTATTGTTAAACTTTACCTATAACAGAATTCCTTAAGCTTTTTTGGATAATATACTGGTAGAAAGAGAGGAAAGCTCTTTTTCCCCTTTCTGCTTTCATGCTCACTTATATGAAGCCTTCCTGTACTAGAAATTCCAAAGACAGAGAGGGAATGAGGCGCTGACCCACTCCCACTTCAATCTAGACCTCAAAATCAAGAGAAGTACAAATACAGGGAATCCTGGGAATCTTCCCTGGTTTTTCCTCATGACGGGTGTGGATGATAAAAGAGGGGTAATTTAAGTTTGAAGAGAAATCAGAAATTTGTAAATGTGTGAAACTGGGAGGTATTAAAATGAAGGATCCTTTTTAACCTCCTCTTCACCTATGGTTTCTTCTATGTTAATAGGGATAGAGAAATCAACAGGCAACTTCCCACTCCCCAGTCCTGCAGGTTGACATCCCAGCATAGATCTCCCCATGCTAGGACAAAGCCAGCTGAGTTCTCTATAGGTAAGCCTTGACTCCTCTGAGTGTACCTCTCTGTGAGGGTGTAGTTAACTTGGAACCACTCTGTCATGGCTGACATGTCAGTGTTTACACCTCTTCTGTTCTTTTCCCCGTTCAGACTATGGAACCCAAATCTATAAATGTGTATGTCACACATGCACATCCAGTTAATCACTATATAAGTGAGCTCTAGATCTTAGTCACTTAACTGATGCCAACCTCAGTTTCCTGGTTTTTAGATTGCAGTTTGTTCTAGATTAAATAAAAGAAATACAAATGAATGTGTCTGGCACATAATTGGCTTTTCCCCCATCTATATTATCATCTCTTTTATTGTGAAAATCTCCATATCAATTGCTTATTTAATCTTTTTTTTTCTTTCTAGACTCTTAGGTTGTCATATATGCAAGTGAGGGTGAAAAAGTGTGTAAATCCAAACTAACTCCATTTCCTATAAACTGACATCATACACGCAACACACACACACAGAGACTTCTTTTAAATTCAAGAGTCTTGTTGCCAGTACTCTTTTTCACCTACTATCCCACATAATTCAGTGGCATTTCTAGAATTGAATCCTGTCTGGCAGAATGAAGGCATATCCAAGTGTACCTTCCTAGTTCCCAAATATTCCCACAAAGTAAATTTCTCAATTGGTAAATTAAGATTGTCAAAGCTATGAAAAGAAACTTGAGATTTATGGTTACCCAATTTGGTACATGTGAAATAATTTTTTACTGCTACTGTCATCAAAATCATGAAAGGTTTTGGAATGTGTCTGGGATGGAAACTACTCTTACTCTGGGGAGGAAGTACAGAGTGTACTTTATGTAAAGTCTATTGCTTCAATTCTTGTGCTCTGCTTTCAGCCAGAAAATGAGGTACTTTGCCATTGAGGGGCTTGGGGACCATTGAAATGTGGCAAATGAACTGGGTTCAATAAACAAAAACACAGCAGTGTCTAAGCCTCAATGAGATGCTGAGGACCAATAAAAAAGAAGCGGTAACTAACAATGGTTAAATTTCAAGAGCATTTGCACTCAATTCTAAGATTTTTCTTATTCTTTCTTTACATTTCAATTCTCTAGTGACATGACAGGTAATTTGTATCACATGTCCACCAGTAACTATGAATCTCTGTAATGCTCTCTGGCCAGAATTCAATGCTAAATAATGATGTAATATATATTATGATTTCAATTTTATGATCTCACAGAATGAACACCTGCTTAGTGAGAGAATTAGAAAACTAGCCTATTGAATGTTTTGTTTCCTTGTTTATCTGAAACAGCTTGGTAACTTAATGGAGCATGAAAATGAAGAAATTACAGTATTTCTTAAGTGCCTACCCAGCTAATTTATATATGAGAAGAGTAATTCTTGAATAATCTTTAAATAATAACCAAGGATGGCAGAAAGACTTCTGGCTGAGTACAGTACTCCCAAGATGTCAACACATCAGCAAATTATCCTTGGCATATACTTCAAGATTCACATGATCCTTGCTTAAAAACTTTTGCCTGTAGGAGTCCTGACTCCAGCAATTTTAAAAGGGAACACTTCTATTTATAAATACAATAAATTACAGATTTCTCAATTTGGACAACAACTTGTTCATATTTGTTTAAATCAATGAGAGGATTAGCATGGAGTGTTTTGTAAACACTTTACAAATGCAACAGAGAAGTCGGTACTCTTTCTGGCTAAGTTTTAGTGATGGTCTTTTGTAAACTTGATTCTTTCACTAAATTAAGACTTCCTGGGTATGTGGGTGACTCCACCTAGCCCAAGGTTTTACTTGGCCATTGAGTCCTCTAGCACTTTGGTTGTGAAAAGATTCTTCCCTGTGATGGAAACAGAGTGTGCCAGATCAATGAAAGCATCCTTTCTGGTACACTTTGGCCACCACTCCTCTGTTATGTTAGGGATCAGTGGAATCTGACACACTGTTTCTCAATCTCAGGAGAGTCGTGTTGCCAAACAGTTGAAATGTGTAAAGAACAGCTCTGTGGAAGTAAAGAATGGAGTGGCTGTTTTGTCAAACAGCAAGTCTTAGGTGACAATTCCTGTTGGGCTCCTAAAAGCTGTTTCTCTCCGGCCTTGCTATTGAATGTGAATGTGGGTCATGGAAGCAATGCCATCTTCTATCACACAGCTCCGAGTCAAAGTCCGGTTCCCTGCTGCTCTTCCATATAAACAGGACAAATTGCTTTCTCTGCATGGTGTAATTTCATTGAAACATTATATTCTGTTAGGTAAATGCCTCCTATTTTTCCTTCCTATTCATTGACTAATCACTTCATTTCAGGACCATCTGGTAACAGGTAGTATAGGGGAAATGAACCAAGTAATAAAAATGACTTACCTTTATTGAGAGCTTATTATGGGACAGACATTTTCTAAGCTCTTTACATGTATTAACTCATTTAATATACCTATGAGGTGGGTATATTATTATGCTAATATTAGAGATGAGAAAAATCAGGCACAGAAGGGTTAGCCAGTGGTGAAGCTGGGAGTTGAACCCTAATAATCTCACCTAGATCCTGCACTCTTTAACATACAATGGCTGTTTGCTTTTATTCTAGGGTTTAAGCGCCTATATTAAGAGCATTTCCAGATCTGGCTGCTGGTTACCAGATTGTGTTCTGTTTCTAAGATTAAATGAACTGTACACTCATGATATGTGCACCTGTAAATATAGCTTCAGTGCATGTTATGGACCAAACGTTTGTGTTCCCCCGAATTTTATGTTGACATCCTAATCTGCAATATGTTGATATTAAAGGATAGCACTTTGGGAAAGTATTTCTTCATGAGGATGCAGCCCTCATGAATGAGATTAGTGCCCTTATGAAAGGGACCCAGAGAGATCTCACTTCCTTTCTCCACCATGTGAACATACAAGGAGAAGTGAGCAGTCTGCAATCTGAAAGAGGGCCCTCACCAGAACCTGACCATTTAGGCACCCTTATCTCAGACTTCCAGGTTCCAGAAATGTGAGAAATAAATTTTTGTTGTTTATAAGCCATATAGTCAATGGTACTTTTGTAGCAGCCTGAGATAACTAAATCAGTGCACAATGTAAAACTAAAAAAAGTCACATGAGTAAAGCTATGACAACATAGAACAACCTGTATTCATATATGCTGGGGACAAATCTTTAAGATGAAGGCACTAAAAGCTGTAATCAAGAATGTCTATGGATATGTTCCAGTAAATGCAATCAGTGTTAATTTTTTTTTTATTGTAGTATAGTTGATTTACAAAACTGTGTTAGTTTGAGGTATACAGCATAGTGATTCAGTATTTTTGCATATTATATTCCATTATAGATTATTACAAAATAATGGCTGTGCTATATTGTATATCCTTGTTGCTTACCTATTTTACAAGGTAACAGCTTATATCTATTAATCTCATACCCCTAATTTGTCTCTCCTACTTCACCCCTTTGGTAACCACAAATTTGTTTCCTATATCTGTGAGTCTGTTTCTATTTTGCACATACATTCATTTGCATTATTTTTTTAGCTTCCACATAGAAATATTTGTCTTTCTCTGTCTGACATTTCACTAAACATAATATTCTTTGGGTCCATTCACTTTGCTGCAAATGACAGAATTTCATTCTTTTTGATGAGTAATATCCATTGTGTATATATATGTCAAATCTTCTTAATGTAATTGTCTATTGATGGCCACCTGGGTTGTTTCCATGTCTTGGTTATTGTAAATAGTACTGCTATGAACATTGGGATGCAAGTATCTTTTCAAATGACTGTTTTCTTTTTTTTCCGGATTTATACCCAAGAGTGGAATTGCTGGATCATATGGGAGTTCTACTGATATTTTTAATTTTTTGAGGAAACTTCATACTGTTTTCCATAGTGGCTGTATCAATTTACATTCCCACCAACAACGTACAAGGGTTCCCTTTTCTCCAAATTCTCTCCATCATTTGTTATTTGTAGAGTTTTTGATGATAGCCATTCTGACAGGTATGAGGTGATATCTCACTATGATTTGCATTTCTCTAATAATTTGTAATGCTGAACATCAATTCATATGCCTATTAGTCATCTGTATGTCTTCTTTGGAAAAATGTCTATTCAGGTCTTCTGCTCACATTTTGATTGGGTTGTTTGGTTTTTTTATGTTGTGTTGTATGAGTTGTTTGTATATTTTTGATATTAAACCCTTATTGCTCACATTATTTGCAAATATTTTTTTCCATCCATATGTTGTCTTTTGGTATTGTCAATGGTCTTCTTTGCTGTGTGAACTCATTTAAGTTTAATTAGGTCCTATTTGTTTATTTTTGCTTTTATGTCCTTTGCCTTAGGAGACTGATTCAAGAAAACATTGTTACAATTTATGTCAATGAATGTTCTGCCTATGTACTCTTCTAGGAGTTTTATGGTTTCCATTCTTACACTTAGGTATTTAAACGATTTTGAGTTTGTTTTTGTATATGGTATGAGGGTATGTTATAACCTCATTGTTCTACATGTGGCTGTCCAGTTTTCCCAGCACCACTTGTTGAAGAGAAGATCTTTTTTCCATTGTATATCATTGCCTCCTTTGTCATAGATTAGTTGACCACAAATGTGTGGGTTTATTTCTGGGTTATTTATTCTGTTCCATTGATCTATGTGTCTGTTTTTGTGCCAATACCACACTGTTTTGATTATTGTAGCTTTGTAGTACTGTCTAAAGTGAGGGAATGTGCTGTCTCCAGCTTTGTTCTTTTTCTCAAGATTGCTTTGGTAATTCAGAGTCTTTTGTGGTTCCATATGAATTTTATGATTATTTGTTCTAGTTCTGTGAAAAATGTCATGGACATTTTAATAGGGATTGCATTAAATCTGAAGATTACTTTGGGTAGTATGGCCATTTTAACAATATTAATTCTTCCAACAGGATATTATGGTAAAACCCAAATGACATTTTTGGCCAACCCAATCATTGGCAATGTTGAGCAGCTTTTCATGTGCTTTTATTTTTAAGCAGTATGAGTCAAATCTCCCTCTTGAAATCTGGTTCCTGCAATTCTGCCTTGTTTTCAAGTCCTTTTTGATTACTTACCCCAAGACATTTTTCGAGGGCAGGTGTCATTTACAACCCTGCAGTCCTTGTGAATTTCAATGCCCTTGAGCTCCGGTTTTCAAGATGTTGTTTTGGGAACCAGCCACAAGGCGACAGGATTGCTTCAAGCCCCAATCTGGTTACTGGGGCAACCTGAGCCTTAGGGGAAGTCCTCTTCCTGATTGGAAATTAGAAGGCATGTGCCTGTCCAAACACCCCAGGGATTTTTTTACTTCCTCTTTCTGACATTTCATTATTAGTGTATAGGAACAACAGATTTCTGTATATTGACCTTGTATTATGCAAACTTGCTGAATTAATTTATTAGTTCTAACAGTTTTGGGGTGGAGATTTTAGGGTTCTCTATATGAAGTATCTTGTGACAGTTTTACCTCTTCCCTTCCAATCTGCATATCTTTTACTTCTCTTTCTTTTCCTATTGCTGTAGCTATGTTGAATAGAAGTGGCAGGAGTTGGCATTCTTAACTTGTTCCTGACTTTAGCGGGAGGGTTTTCAGTTTTTCACTATTGAGTATGAGGTTGGCTGTGGGTTTGTCATAAAAGGCATTTATTATGTTCCCTCTATACCCATTTTGATGAGAGTTTTTTTAATCATGAATGAATTTTAAATTTTGTCAAATGCTTTTTCTGCATCTATTGCAATGGTTATGTGATTTTATCCTTCATTTTGTTAAAGTGGTTTATCACATTGATTGAGTTGCTAATGTTGAACCATCCTTGTGACCCTGGAATAAGTCCTATTTAATCATGGTGTATGGTCCTTTTTATGAATTGTTGAATTTGGTTCATCAAAGTTGTTGACCAGTAATTTTCTTTTTTTGTAGTGTCTTTGGTTTTGATATCAGGGTCATGGTGGCTTTGTAGAATGAATTTGGGAGTGTTCACTCTTCTTCAATTTTTTTGAGATAGTTTAAGAAGGATCAGTATTAGGTCCTCTTTATATGTTTTGTAGAATTTCCTTGTGAAGGCATCTGGTCTGGAATTTTGTTTGATGGGAGTTTTTTAAATTACAACTTCAATTTCACTTCCAGTCTGTTCAAATTGTCTGTTTCTTCTTGACTCAGTCTTGGCAGTCTGTATGTTTCAAGAAATTTGTCCATTTCTTCTAGGTTGTCCAATTTGTTGGCATATAACTATTTACAGTATTCTTTTATGATTTTTTTGTATCTCTGTGGTGTCAGTTGTTAATTCTCTTTCATTTCTTATTTTGTTTATTTGGGTCCTCTCTCTTTTCTTCTTGATTACCCTGGCTAAAGGTTTATCAATTTTGTTTATCCTCTCAAAAAAACATGTTTTGTTTATTGATCTTTTCTATTTTTTAATCTCTACTTTATTTCCTCTCTGATCTTTATTATTTCCTTCCTTCTGCTGACTTTTTCTAATTATTTTAGGTTGTAGGTTAGGTTGTTTATTTGAGACTTTTCTTATTTCTTGAGGAAGGCCTGTATTGCTATGAACATTCCTCTAAGAACTGCTTTTGCTGTATCCTATAGATTTTGGAAAGTTGTGTTCCCATTTTTATTTGTCTTGGGGTATTTTCTTATTTCCTCTTTGATTTCATTATTGACCCATTGGTTTTTTAGTAGCATGTTGTTTAGACTCCATGTGTTTGTTCTTTTCCTGTTTTTCCTTCTGTCATTGATTTCTAGTTTCATACAGTTGTGGTTGGAAAAAAATACTGGATAACTTACATCCTCCTAAATTTGTTGAGGCTTGTTTTGTGACCTAGTATGTGATCTATCCTGACGAACATTCCAAGTGCACTTGAAAAGTATTTGTGTTCTGCTGTTTTGGGAAATAATACCCTGTAGGTATCAATTAAGTCCAACTGATCTAATGTGTAATTTAAGACCACTGTTGCCTTATTGATTTTCTGTCTGAATGATCTGTCCATTGGTGTCAGTGGGGTGTTAAACTCCCCTACTATTATTGTATTGTCAACTCCTCACTTTATGTCTGTTAGTATTGTTTTATATACTTAAATGTCCCTGTATTGGATGCTTATGTACTAATGAGCATAATATCCTCTTCTTGTACTGATTCCTTTATCATTATATAATGTCCTCCTTGTTTTTTCATCCAATCAGCCTTCTTGTGTTTTTTTGTTCAGAGCATTTAGTCCATTGACATTTAAAGTGATTATTGATAGGTAGGTACTTACTGTCATTTCATTACTTTTTTTTTTTTTTTTGTAGTCTTCTGTTCATTTCTTCTTTTGGTTTCTCACATTGTAGTTTGATGATTTTCTTTTGTAGTGGCCTTGGGCACCTTTCTTTATGGTTTTCATGTATCTATTGTAGGATTTTGATCTGTGCTTACCAAGGGGTTCCTGTATGTTGACCGATAATTATATCTATTTTATTTAAACTGATAGTCATTTAAGTTCAAACACAATCTAACATATCTACATTTTTTACTCCTCTCCCCCACATTTTGTGTTTTTGATGTCATATTTTACATCTTCATGCTTATCCCTTTACTGTTTATTGTAGTTATAGTTCTATATATTTTTTGTCTTTTAATCTATGTACTGGATTATTTAAGTGATCTTCAATCTTTATTATATATTTGCCTTTCCTATTGGGACTTTTTCCTTTCTTATATATTCTTACTTCTTTTCCATTTAGAAAAAAAAAAAAACAAACCTTCAACATTTCTTTTCGGGTAGGTTTAGTATTGCTGAATTCTTTTAGTTTTTGCTTGTCTGAGAAGTTTTTTAATCTATCCTTCTATTCTAAATGATAATCTTCCTGGGTAGAATATCCTAAGTTACAGGAATTTTCCCTTTCAGGACTTTGAATATATCATGTCATTCCCTTCTGGTTTGCAAAGATTCTGGAGAGAAATCAGCTGATAGTCTTATGGATATTCCCTTGTGTATGACTCTTTGTTTTTCACCTTCTGCCTTTAGAATTCTCTCTTTATTTTTAACTTTTGCCATTTTAATTATGATAAGTTTTGGTGTGGGTCTCTTTAGTTTCATCCTGTTTGGGACCACTGTGCTTCCTGTAACTGGATATCTGCTTCTTTCTTTAGGTTTGAGAAGTTTTCATCTATAATTTCTTCTAATATATTTTTGATACATTTCTCTTTCTCGTCTCCTTCTGGAACCCCTATAATGCAAAAGTTTGCACTTTTGATGTTAACCCAGAGATTTCGTAGGTTGCACCAATTTTTAAACTGGTCTTTCTGTCTGCTGTTCTGATTGGGTGATTTCCATTATTCTATCTTCCAGATCACTTTTTCATTCTTCTGTGTCATTTCTTCTAGAGTACATTGTATCTTAGATATTGAATTATCTATTTTTGATAGGGTCTTCTTTATATTTTCTAGTTCCTTGTTAAAATGATCCGTGTTTAGGGCTTCCCTGGTGGTGTAGTGGTTGAGAGTCCGCCTGCCGATGCAGGGAACACGGGTTTGTGCCCTGGTCCAGGAGGATCCCACATGCCATGGAGCGGCTGAGCCCGTGAGCCATGGCCACTGAGCCTGCACATCCAGATCCTGTGCTCCGCAACAGGAGAGGCCACAACAGTGAGAGGCCTGTGTACTGAAGAAAAAAAAAAAAAGATCTGTGTTTAAATAAATTCTCTTTTCTAATTCAGTTAGCATTTTTATTACCAAAGTTTTGAATTCTCTGTCTGGTTGGTTGTTTATTTCTCTTTCATTGTTTATCTTTTTTAGGGGTTTTAACTTGCTCTTTCAATTGAGAATAGTTTTTCTGCTTTTTTATTTTACTTAACTTTCTCTGTCTTTATGTATTTAAGTAAAACAATTACCTATTCTTGTCCTGAAGAAGTGTTCTCATGAGGGAGCACCCTAGGCAGACTGCATGTGTCCAATGCCTTTGGTGGGAGGGCTGGATTTGATGTGGATGCCAGTCATGCCTTTCCTCAAGGTGTACTGACAGCCATCACCTTGGTAGGGGGTGTGGCTGATGATGGAAGAGATAGAACCTGTGCAGGATGTGAAGTAGGACTTCCTCTCTGCTCAATGGCCATCACTGTCATGTCAGGGGCAGGGTCTGCTCCCAAGTTGCTGAAGCAGAAGCCCTGAGGGTCGGGTTTGCTCAGGCTCTGTTCCCTTTAAGTGTGTCTTATTTCTTCTCCCTGTACTGGCACTGGGACTTTTGCCCCAAAGGAGGGAGTGCCAAAGCAATGGGGTTTGTGCACTTACAGAAGTCAGTTGCTCTGCCTGTGTAGGCATCTGTGACTCCACTTAGATACAGCTCATTGTTACATCTTTTCTCCTATATTGGCTGCCCCAGATCTAGTGCTAGACTGTTGCATGGAGTGGGTGGAGTTGGAGTGTTTGCTAGGCTTGGGCTGGGGTGCACATTAAGGAGGTTATGGGAATTCTAGCAGAGGCAGTGCTGTCAGAAGCCTGGGCTGATTCTGGGGTGTCACTTGAGTAAACACAAGAAACTATTACTGTCCTATTGGGCCATACTCCAGGACCCCAGTTCACATCTGCATCCTTTAATCAAGTCTTTCCCAGGTACTGGTCACCCTAGATCTACTGCCAAGCTGTGGCATGGAGTGAGCTAGCCAGGATATTTGCTCATCTTGGACTCAGGTGCATGGAAAGGTTGTAGTCACTAGGACAGACCTCTCTACATTCTGCGTGGGGGCAAGCCAGCACCCACACACTCTTCATGAGTGAAATCTAGGCTTTTCCAGCCTTTCTATCTGTCTCAGCAGTTCTCCAAGCAGCCAAGGGATCTTGTCTTCTACATGTAGGACCCCAGGACTGGGATGCCAAGTCTGTGGCTTGGCCTTTTCACTCTCCAGGGTGAGTGTCTGCCTGTGTGATCTCCCTCTTCCTCTTAGTCCCCTACCAGAGGCACAGGTCCCGACTTAATGCTTTTCTTCCCATCCTACCTGATTACATGTCTATCTTTCTTACAATCTTGGTTGTATAGGAGTACTTCTGCCAGTTTCCAGTTCGTTTTCCATGGGATTTGTTCCACATGTAGATGTATTGTTGATGTGTTCATGAAGGAAGGGGAGCTCCATGTCCTCACTCTGTCATTTTGATCTCCCTCTATCACTGTTTACCAGCCATGTTTAGAAATCTATCAGTTAGTACATGCATTTCACTATCAAATCCATGATGTCATTTTTGCTAGGAGAATGTACAAATAAGTTTACATTAACCATATATTGAAAAACTAAATCAGGTTATGTGATTCAGGTTTAAAATTTTGAATGGATTCCCATTTCAATCTAGACCTGGGCATCTTTGAAGAGCTCTGTGCTAACTTTTATTTGTAGAAAATATCTTACAGAGGAAACTACAATCACTAAATCTGGGAACCTAAATGCAATGGAGATAATTGGATCCCAGGGTAGTAGGGACCATATAGCAGCACTCAACCACCAAAGACAAGGTGGAAGGGCTTACCATAATGGACAACAGAGTCACAGCAGCAATCAGAAAACTCTGATTTGTGAAGACCTGTGGTGCTGGCTAGTTAATCATGGTGTTCTTAGAAGTGCAAATATTTTGGAAACCTAAAAAGTTCTTACTTGATCTGTATAAGCATAAATTTTTCAGGTAAAGTGAACAAAAGTCTAACTTGAATAATAAAAACAGAGAGTCATGGCTCCTCAATCAATTACCAGACTTTAGCCAGTTTACAGACCCAGAAATTCTTTAATGAAGGGGACACCATGTCCCCTTGAGGAAGGACTCCAGTACACTGCAAAAATTTATATTGTTAGTCTTTCTCCCAGACTCCACTAAAGGGATCTATGGTCTTTTACCAGGGTAACTGTGCATTTGGAAAAAGGAAATATCAGAATTTTCAGAGACTGCTACACACCAGCTCTGAACTAATTTCAGGACACCCAAAACATCACTGTGGTCCACACACCAGTCAGAGTACGGGCTTACAGAAGTCAGGTGATCATTGGAATTTCAACTCAGGTTTGTCTCACAATATGCTCAGAATCCATCCAGTGGTTTATTTCCTTACTTCTGTAATGCATAATTGGAATAGACACAATTAGTGGCTGGTAGAATCTACACATTTGTTCCCTGACCTGTAGAGTGAAAGCAACTATGATGGGAAAGACCAAGTGAAAGCCCCTAGAACTACCTCTATTGAGGAAAATAGAAAACCAAAAACAATACTGCATTTCTAGAAGGAATGAAGAGATTATTGCCACTGTAAGGGGATGATGATACAGGGGTGGTGATTCCACCACATGCCTATTCAATTCACCTTTTGATCTATGCAGAAGAGAGGTAACTTTTGGAGAATGACAATGAGTTATCATATGCTTAAACAGGTGGTGACTACAGTTGCAGCTGTTGAATTATATGTGTGTACAACCTACTTGAGGTAGACCTACATAGCTATAAACTTTTGCTGTGTCTCAGATTTTGGAAAGTTGTGTTTTTATTTTAATTTGGCTCAAAGTATTTTCTGATTTCCTCTTTGATTTCTTTATTGACCCATTTCTTTTAGTAGCATGTTGCTCAGTCTCCACGTGTGTGTTTTTCCCATTTTTCTTCCTGCAATTTATTTATAGTTTCATACTATTGTGATAGGAAAAGATGCTTTATATAATTTCTAGCCTCTTAAATTTGTTGAGACCAGTTTTGTGGCCTAGTGTGTGCTATATCCTGACACATACCTTGTGCACTTGAAAACAATGCGTATTCTGTTGTTTGTGAATGGAACATTCAGTATATAAATATTTATTAAGTCCAACTGGTCTAATGTATCATCTAATGACACTGTTTCCTTGTTGATTTTCAGTCTGGATAATCTGTCCTGTGATGTAGTGGGTTGTTGGAGTCCACTACTATTGTATTACTATCAGTTCCTCCCTTTATGTCTGTTAATATTTGCTTTATATATTTAAGTGCACCCATATTAGGTACATATATGTTTATGAATGTTATATCTGCAACTTGTGTTGATACCTTTATCATTATATAATTCCCTTCTTTGGCTTTTACTATAGCCTTTGTTTTACAGTCATTGTTGGATATGAGTACTGATACTCCAGCTTTCTTTTTGTTTCCATTTCCATGGAATATATTTTTCTATCCCTGTGAGGGTATACTGGATGAGATTAACATTTGGGCCTATAGACTAAGTAATGCAGGTTGCTCTCCCTAATGTGGATGGCCTTCATTCATTCAGTTGTAGGCCTGAATAGAAAAAAAAAGGCTGATACAACCAGGAATTCAATGAAAGTCTTCCTGTTTTACTTCTGAGGTAGGATATTTTTTTTCCTGCTTTCAAACTGGAACTGAAACAACAGCTCTTGGGTCTTGGGACTCTTAGTTTTTATACTGTAACTTATACCATTGGTTCTCTTTTTCTCAGATCTTTGGACTTGGACTGGAGCTATACTGTCAAGTCTCCTGGGTCTCTAGATTGCCAAATGCAATCTTAGGACTTCTCAGTTACATAACTGTATGAGCCAATTTCTTATAATAAATCTATTCCTGATTTTAAAAAACTATATATAGGGCTTCCCTGGTGGCACGGTGATTGAGAGTCCGCCTGCCGATGCAGGGGACGTGGGTTCACGCCCCGGTCCGGGAGGATCCCACATGCCGCGGAGAGGCTGGGCTCGTGAGCCATGGCTGTTAAGCCTGCGCGTCCAGAGCCTGTGCTCCGCAACGGGAGAGGCCACAATGGTGAGAGGCCCGTGTACTGCAAAAAAAAACACAAAAAACAAACAAAAAAAAACAACTATATATAATATAAAACATATAATAAATATATATAGTTATATAGTTGTATAAATAGATTATATCTATATCCCTATCTATCTATCATCTATTTATCTACCTTTCCTATTGGTTCTGTTTCTCTGGAACAGAGAACCAGACTAATTCTCTGACTAATACATTATTATTCCTTCATTATAGAGATGAGTTTCAGAAAATGTAAGTACATTAAGCCACACTAGAGCTAGTAAGTGGCCCTGTTGGTGTTTGCACCTAGGTTTGCCTGCCACTAATGTCCATTCTCATATCTCCTTTGTTACACTTGAGTTGTGCTTACAGACTAGTGAAGATGAATAGACTCAGAAATCCCACTCCTCTTTACCTCCTGCTGATGTTTCACTGCCTGATTGTTTCTGAGTCTTGACTTGTGTTTTAATTATTTTGCTGTATAATAATTATCTAAAATTCAGCAGCATAACATAGCAACTACTTTATTTTGCTCATGATTTTATGGTTCAGCAATTCAGAAAAGGCTTGACTAGCTCACTGTTTCATGGGATCTCTCATGTGGTTGCAGTTAGCTGTCTCCTAAGGCTGCAGTCATCTGATCACTCAAATGAATTGGACACCCGAAGTAGCTCAATGATATGACTGACTGTTGATTCTGGCTATTGGCTTGAAGCTCAGCTATATTGTCAACCAGAGCACCTTTCCAACATGGTAATATCAGAGTCTGACTTATTCACTCAGCGCAGTAACCTCTAAGTCTGACCATGTTGTTGCAAATGGCAAGATTTCATTCTTTTTTATGGCTGAGTATTATTCTATTTTATATGTATATCACATCTTCTTTATTCATCTGTTGATGAAGACTTAGGTTGCTTCCATGTCTTGGCTATACTAAATAACGATGCTGTGAGCATTGAGGTGCATGTATCTTTTTGAATAAGTGACGTTTTCTGGATATATACCCAGGAGTGGAATTGCTGGGTCATATGGTAGTTGTATTTTCAGTTTTTTTAGAAACCTCTATATTGTTTTCCACAATGGCTTCACCAATTTACATTCCCACCAACAGTGCACAACTGTTTCCTTTTCCCCACATCCTCACTAACATTTGTTATTTGTGTTCTTTTTGATGATAGCCATTTTGACAGGTGTGAGTTGATATCTCATTGTGGTTTTGATCTGCATTTCTCTGATGATTAATGATGTTGAGCATCTTTTCATGCACCTATTGACCATCTGTGTGTCCTCTTTGGAAAGATGTCTTCGGGTCTTCTGCTCATTGTGGGCATATTTTAAAAGTATGATGCATTGTGACCACAGGATCCAGGTGTCTCTAGTGATGGTGTAGGGTAAGAACATGGGATTCAAATGAGATCATAATTTGAAATGTCCTCCATCACTTATCTGTATAGTCTTGGAAAAAATATTTAAAGTCCTAGCCAGTGATCTTCTCTGAAAAAGGGAGATGTTAATATCTATTTTGTAGCTAAAGAAAGTACATATACCTTGAGTTCAATTAATGCTAGAATGATGGTTTCATACCTCCTTCACTTCACTCACTAATTTTTATTATTTATTTATGCATGATTTAAAGACATTGGAATCTGATTTACAGTTTGATTTTTCCTTAAGGGACAGTGGATACACCATAAACTCAATCTATGTATTAAGCCAAAAATAAAATTAACCACGGCCCAAAGAATATACATTGCTACATCATGGTAATTATCTAGTATCTCTTTTTTGTCTCTCCCTCATATTCCTTTTCCCTAATGTCATACGGATACTTATAAGTTATAAACAATTGCAGGGTCAGAATTTGTCAGGTCAAATCAGAATCCCTGGATGTTCTATTCTTATGAAACTTAATTTTTCCTCTCTGAGTTTGAGTTATCTGATCAAAAGTTTCATTATTGTATTGGGACCAAGAGGAACCTATAATTTGGAATTCACAGAGTTTAACCAAATGAACAAATTTAATTTAGAGAGCAACAGCATGTAAAAGACAAAAGCCAGGGTCTCACATGGAGTAACACCAAATCCCCCATGTGGAAATCATTTAAACTTAAATTTTTCTCATGGTAGAGATGAAAACATTCTTTTACCACAGAGTTTCATAAAACATACCAGGCTTCTTCTTGCACTAGCATTTTACACATCTGTCAATTGGATAAGTTAACTCCTCTGCTGTTTTGATGAGAGAAAGATAAAAATTGAAGTCCTGGTGATTTTATAGGAGTGCTGGCTGCTTGTGTCTTTGGCTGTCCCTTCCACCTCTTTGGTGTGAAGACATCCCCAATTCAAAACAGATGTGGTCCCCTTGGCATGGCCCTCTGAATACAACATTGCTTGTAGAACTCTGTTGTTCACAAGGTGCCTTCATGGAGCTGGCCATTACCTGTGGCCGGGGGGTGGGGGTGTTTGCGGGAGGGTCGGTAGTTTTTCTGCCTAGCAACAAATATGGACAGACATCTGATGAGTTTTCAAGAGCCTCTCACAACCAGGTGTTTAACTGAATAGACAATAAATAATCACACTTGATCCTTAGAGAGTGTATGTTCTCTACTTTCCTCTCCTACCTCATTGCCCTTTTTTAAAAGGGCAATAAAGAAGTGGTACATATATACAATGGAATATTTTTTTCTCACTTTTTTTTTTTTAAGAAGATGTTGGGGGTAGGAGTTTATTTATTTATTTATTTTTGCTGTTTTGGGTCTTCGTTTCTGTGCGAGGGCTTTCTATAGTTGTGGCAAGTGGGGGCCACTCTTCATCGTGGTGTGGAGGCCTCTCACTATCACGGCCTCTCTTGTTGCGGAGCACAGGCTCCAGACGTGCAGGCTCAGTAGTTGTGGCTCACGGGCCTAGTTGCTCCGTGGCATATGGGATCCTCCCAGACCAGGGCTCGAGCCCGTGTCCCCTGCATTAGCAGGCAGACTCGCAACTACTGCGCCACCAGGGAAGCCCTCCACCCTTCTTTTGAAAACTTAGAAGATAGTTATCTTTGCATAATCTAAATTTCCAGCTTTTAGTTAGCTCTCCTTTAGTTTAATGACAAATAACTGTTTACAAACTTTCTCTGAATGTGCCTTAGAATATTTTCTAAGCAAATGGAATTCTGCCCTGAGAACTGGAAAGCAGTTTTGTTGTTTCCACGTGGAGAGGGGAAGAGGAGAGTTGTCAGTAAAGTAGCATATTTAAGCAAGCAAGTTTTTAGCATAACTTAGGGCTTATTCAGTTTCCATTAAGAATATCTAAGTAATTACCCTAAACTAATTTAATTCCATCCTCTTGAGCTTTATTAGAGCAACAAACTTAACCACATGCATTTTGTTAAATAGACTCTTACACCGTGAAGAGGGGGGAAAAACTTAACGAGACTGATGTGACTTGCATGGGAAAGAAGGAGATAAAAAATAATTGAGCATTTTCTACAGGAACCTCTCCCATTCCATTAGTGGTGAAATATAAGTAGGTGTTTTAATAAATGAGTTCACAGTAAAGAATTTAAGGAAATTAGCTCAGTTTTTATTTTTAACATCTTTATTTGGGTATAATTGCTTTACAATGGTGTGTTAGTTTCTGCTTTATAACAAAGTGAATCAGTTATACATATACATATGTTCCCATATGTCTTCCCTCTTGCATCTCCCTCCCACACTCCCTATCCCACCCTCCAGGCTGTCACAAAGCACCGAGCCAATATCCCTGTGCCATGTGGCTGCTTCCCACTAGCTACCTACCTTACTACGTTTGTTAGTGTGTATATGTCCATGACTCTCTCTCGCCCTGTCACAGCTCACCCTTCCCCCTCCCCATATCCTCAAGTCCGTTCTCCTGTACGTCTGCATCTTTATTCCTGTCTTACCCCTAGGTTCTTCATGACATTTTTTTTTCTTAAATTCCATATATATGTGTTAGCATACGGTATTTGTCTTTTTCTTTCTGACTTACTTCACTCTGTATGACAGACTCTAGGTCTATCCACCTCATTACAAATAGCTCAATTTTGTTTCTTTTTATGGCGAGTAATATTCCATTCTATATATGTGCCACATCTTCTTTCTCCATTCATCCAATGATGGGCACTTAGGTTGTTTCCATCTCTGGGTTACTGTAAATAGAGCTGCAATGAACATTTTGGTACATGACTCTTTTTGAATTTTGGTTTTCTCAGGGTATATGCCCAGTAGTGGGATTGCTGGGTCATATGGTAGTTCTATTTGTAGTTTTTTAAGGAACCTCCATACTGTTCTCCATAGTGGCTGTAACAATTCACATTCCCACCAGCAGTGCAAGAGTGTTCCCTTTTCTCCACACCCTCTCCAGCATTTATTGTTTTTAGATTTTTTGATGATGGCCATTCTGACTGGTGTGAGATGATATCTCACGGTAGTTTTGATTTGCATTTCTCTAATGATTAATGATGTTGAGCATTATTACATGTGTTTGTTGGCAGTCTGTATATCTTCTTTGGAGAAATGTCTATTTAGGTCTTCTGCCCATTTTTGGATTGGGTTGTTTGTTTTTTTGATATTGAGCTGCATGAGCTGCTTGTAAATTTTGGAGATTAATCCTTTGTCAGTTGCTTCATTTGCAAATATTTTCTCCCATTCTGAGGGTTGTCTTTTGGTCTTGTTTATGGTTTCCTTTGCTGTGCAAAAGCTTTGAAGTTTCATTAGGTCCCATTTATTTTTGTTTTTATTTCCATTATTCTAGGAGGTGGGTCAGAAAGGATCTTGCTGTGATTTATGTCATAGAGTGTTCTGCCTAGGTTTTCCTCTAACAGTTTGATAGTTTCTGGTCTTACATTTAGGTCTTTAATCCATTTTGAGCTTATTTTTGTGTATGGTGTTAGGGAGTGATCTAATCTCATACTTTTACATGTACCTGTCCGGTTTTCCCAGCACCAGTTATTGAAGAGGCTGTCCTTTCTCCACTGTATATTCCTGCCTCCTTTATCAAAGATAAGGTGACCATATGTGCATGGGTTTATCTCTGGGCTTTCTATCCTGTTCCATTGATCTATCTTTCTGTTTTCGTGCCAGTACCACACTGTCTTGATTACTGTAGCTTTGTAGTATAGTCTGAAGTCAGGGAGCCTGATTCCTCCAGCTCCATTTTTCGTCATCAAGATTGCTTTGGCTATTCAGGGTCTTTTGTGTTTCCATACAAATTGCGAGATTTTTTTGTTCTAGTTCTGTGAAAAATGCCAGTGGTAGTTTGATAGTGATTGCATTGAATCTATAGATTGCTTTGGGTAGTAGAATCATTTTCACAATGTTGATTCTTCCAATCCAAGAACATGGTATATCTCTCCATCTATTTGTATCATCTTTAATTTCTTTCATCAGTGTCTTGTAATTTTCTGTATACAGGTCTTTTGTCTCCTTAGGTAGGTTTATTCCTAGATATTTTATTCTTTTTGTTGCAATGGTAAATGGGAGTGTTTTCTTGATTTCACTTTCAGATTTTTCATCATTAGTATATAGGAATGCCAGAGATTTCTGTGCATTAATTTTGTATCCTGCTACTTTACCAAATTCATTGATTAGCACTAGTAGTTTTCTGGTAGCATCTTTAGGATTCTCTATGTATAGTATCATGTCATCTGCAAACAGTGACAGCTTTACTTCTTCTTTTCTGATTTGGATTCCTTTTATTTCCTTTTCTTCTCTGATTGCTGTGGCTAAAACTTCCAAAACTATGTTGAATAATAGTGGTGAGAGTGGGCAACCTTGTCTTGTTCCTGATCTTAGTGGAAATGCTTTCAGTTTTTCACCATTGAGGATGATGTTTGCTGTGGGCTTGTCATATATGGCCTTTATTATGTCGAGGAAAGTTCCTTCTATGCCTACTTTCTACAGGGTTTTTATCATAAATGGGTGTTGCATTTTGTCAAAAGCTTTGTCTGCATCTATTGAGATGATCATGTGGTTTTTCTCCTTCAGTTTGTTAATATGGTTTATCACATTGATAGATTTGCGTATATTGAAGAATCCTTGCATTCCTGGAATAAACCCCACTTGATCATGGTGTATGATCCTTTTAATGTGCCGTTGGATTCTGTTTGCTAGTATTTTGTTGAGGATTTTTGCATCTATGTTCATCAGTGATATTGGCCTGTAGTTTTCTTTCTTTGTGACATCCTTGTCTGGTTTTGGTATCAAGGTGATGGTGGCCTCGTAGAAGGAGTTAGGGAGTGTTCCTCCCTCTGCTATATTTTGGAAGAGTTTGAGAAGGATAGGTGTTAGCTCTTCTCTAAATGTTTGATAGAATTCGCCTGTGAAGCCATCTGGTCCTGGGCTTTTGTTTGTTGGAAGATTTTTAATCACAGTTTCAATTTAAGTGCTTGTGTTTGGTCTGTTCATATTTTCTATTTCTTCCTGATTCAGTCTTGGCAGGTTGTGCATTTCTAAGAATTTGTCCATTTCTTCCAGATTGTCCATTTTATTGGCATAGAGTTGCTTGTAGTAATCTCTCATGACCTTTTTTATTTCTGCAGTGTCAGTTTTTACTTCTCCTTTTTCATTTCTTATTCTATTGATTTGAGTCTTCTCCGTTTTATTCTTGATGAGTCTGGCTAGTGGTTTATCTATTTTGTTTATCTTCTCAAAGAACCAGCTTTTAGTTTAATTGATCTTTGCTATTGTTTCCTTCATTTCCTTTTCATTTATTTCTGATCTGATTTTTATGATTTCTTTCCTTCTGCTAGCTTTGGGTTTTTTTTGTTCTTCTTTCTCTAATTGCTTGAGGTGCAAGGTTAGGTTGTTTATTCAAGATGTTTCCTGCTTCTTAAGGTGGGCTTGTATTGCTATAAACTTCCCCCTTAGAACTGCTTTTGCTGCATCCCATAGGTTTTGGGTCATTGTGTCTCCATTGTCATTTGTTTCTAGGTATTTTTTTGTTTCCTCTTTGATTTCTTCAGTGATCACTTCATTATTAAGTAGTGTATTGTTTAGCTTCCATGTGTTTGTATTTTTTACAGATCTTTTCCTGTAATTAATATCTAGTCTCATGGTGTTGTGGTCAGAAAATATACTTGATACAATTTCAATTTTCTTAAATTTACCAAGGTTTGATTTGTGACCCAAGATATGATCTATCCTGGCGAATGTTCCATGAGCACTTGAGAAAAATGTGTATTCTATTGTTTTTGGATGGAATGTCCTATAAATATCAATTAAGTCCATCTTGTTTAATGTATCATTTAAAGCTTGTGTTTCCTTATTTATTTTCATTTTGGATGACCTGTCCATGGGTGAAAGTGGGGTGTTAAAGTCCCTTACTATGAATGTGTTACTGTCGATTTCCCCTTTTATGGCTGTTAGTATTTGCCTTATGTATAGAGGTGCTCCTATGTTGGGTGCATAAATATTTACAATTGTTATATCTTCTTCTTGGATCGATCCCTTGATCATTATGTAGTGTCCTTCTTTGTCTCTTTTAATAGTCCTTATTTTAAAGTCTATTTTGTCTGATATGAGAATTGCTACTCCAGCTTTCTTTTGGTTTCCATTTGCATGAAATACCTTTTTCCATCCCCTTACTTTCAGTCTGTATGTGTCTCTAGGTCTGAAGTGGGTCTCTTGTAGACAGCATATATAAGGGTCTTGTTTTTGTATCCATTCAGCTAATCTGTGTCTTTTGGTGGGAGCATTTAGTCCATTTACATTTAAGGTCATTATCGATATGTATGTTCCTATTCCCATTTTCTAAATTGTTTTGGGTTCATTATTATAGGTCTTTTCCTTCTCTTGTGTTTCTTGCCTAGAGAAGTTCCTTTAGCATTTGTTGTAAAGCTGGTTTGGTGCTGCTGAATTCTCTCAGCTTTTGCTTGTCTGTAAAGGTTTTAATTTCTCCATCAAATCTGAATGAGATCCTTGCTGGGTAGAGTAGTCTTGGTTGCAGGTCTTTCTCCTTCTTCACTTTCAGTATGTCCTGCCACTCCCTTCTGGCTTGTAGGGTTTCTGCTGAGAGATTAGCTGTTAACCTTATGGGGATTCCCTTGTGTGTTATTTGTTGTTGTTCCCTTGCTTCTTTTAATATGCTTTCTTTGTATTTAATTTTTGACAGTTTGATTAACATGTGTCTTGGTGTATTTCTCCTTGGATTTATCATGTATGGGACTCTCTGTGCTTCCTGGACTTGACTAACTATTTCCTTTCCCATATTAGGGAAGTTTTCAACTATAATCTCTTCAAATATTTTCTCAGTCCCTTTCTTTTTCTCTTCTTCTTCTGGAACCCCTATAATTCGAATATTGGTGCATTTAATGTTGTCCCAGAGGTCTCTGAGACTGTCCTCAGTTCTTTTCATTCTATTTTCTTTATTCTGCTCTGCAGTAGTTATTTCCACTATTTTATATTCCAGGTCACTTACCCATTCTTCTGCCTCAGTTATTCTGCTATTGTTCCCATCTAGAATACTTTTAATTTCATTTATTTTGTTGTTCATCATTGCTTGTTTCATCTTTAGTTCTTCTAGGTCCTTGTTAACTGTTTCTTGCATTTTGTCCATTCTATTTCCAAGATTTTGGATCATCCTTACTATCATTATTCTGAATTCTTTTTCAGGTAGACTGCCTATTTCCTCTTCATTTGTTAGGTCTGGTGCATTTTTATCTTGCTCCTTTATCTGCTGTGTGTTTTTCTGTCTTCTCATTTTGCTTATCTTACTGTGTTTGGGGTCTCCTTTTTGCAGGCTGCAGGTTCATAGTTCCCGCTGTTTTTGATGTCTATCTCCAGTGGCTAAGGTTGGTTCAGTGGGTTGTATAGGCTTCCTGGTGGAGGAAACTAGTGCCTGTGTTCTGGTGGATGAGGCTGGATCTCGTCTCTCTAGTGGGCAGGTTCACGTCTGGTGGTGTGTTTTGGGGTGTCTGTGGCATTATTATGATTTTAGGCAGCCTCTCTGCTAATGAGTGGGGTTATGTTCCTGTTTTGCTAGTTGTTTGGCATAGGTTGTCCAGCACTGTAGCTTGCTGGTTGTTGAGTGAAGCTGGGTGCTGGTGTTAAGATGGAGGTCTCTGGGAGATTTTCGCCATTTGATATTATGTGGAGCTGGGAGGTCTCTTGTGGACCAGTGTCCTGAAGTTGGCTCTCCTACCTCAGAGGCAGAGCCCTGACTCCTGGCTGGAGCACCAAGAGCTTTTCATCCACATGGCTCAGAATAAAAGGAGAAAAAGTAGACAGAATTAGTAGAAGTATGAGGAAAGAAAGAAGGAAAGGAGGGAAGGAAGGAAGGAAGGAAGGAAGGAAGGAAGGAAGGAAGGAAGGAAGGAAGGAAGGAAGAAAGAAAGAAAGAAGGAAAGAAAGAAGCAAAGAAGGAAAGAAGGAAAGAAAGGAGGGAGGGAAGGAGGGAGGGAGGAAGGAAGGAAGGAGGGAAAGAAGGAAAAAAGACAAAAAGAAAGAAGATACAGTAAAAATAAAATAAAGTATAATAAAGTTATTGAATTAAAAAATACTTATTTAGAAAAAAAAAAAAAGGGACGGATAGAACCTTAGGACAAATGTTGGAAGCAAAGCTATACAGACAAAATCTTACACAGAAGTATACACATACACCCTCACAAAAAGAGGTAAAGGGGGAAAAATCATAAATCTTGCTCTCAGAGACCACCTCCTCAATTTGGGATGATTCGTTGCCTAAAGGACGGAAGGAAGGAAGGAAAGAAAGAAAGAACAAAGGTAAAGTATAATGAAGTTATTAAAATTAATTATTAAGAAAAAAAATTAAAAAAAAAAACATGGACGGATAGAACCCCAGGACAAATGGTGGAAGCAAGACTATACAGACAAGATCTCACACGGAAGCATACACATACACATTCACAAAAAGAGGAAAAGGGGAAAAAAATCATAGATCTTGCTCCTAAAGTTCACCTCCTCAATTTGGGATATTCGTTGTCTATTCATGTATTCCACAGATGCAGGTACATCAAGTTGATTGTGGAGCTTTAATCTGCTGCTCCTGAGGCTGCTGGGAGAGATTTCCCTTTCTCTTCTTTGTTCTCACAGCTCACAGGGGCTCAGCTTTGGATTTGGCCCTGACTCTGCGTGTAGGTCGCTGGAGGGCGTCTGTTTTTTGCTCATACAGGACGGGGTTAAAGGAGCTGCTGATTCGGGGGCTCTGGCGCACTCAGGCTGGTGGGGGAGGGAGGGGCATTGTGTGCGGGGCGGGCCTGCGGCGGCAGAGGCCACCGTGACGTTGCACCAGCCTGAGGCCCGCCATGCGTTCTCCGGGGGAAGTTGTCCCTGGATCCCGGGAACCTGGCAGTGGTGGGCTGCACAGTCTCCGCAGTAGAGGGGTGTGGAGAGTGACCTGTGGTCGCACACAGGCCCCTTGGTGGCGGCAGCAGCAGCCTTAGTGTCTCCCACCCGTCTCTGGGGTCTGTGCTTTTAGCCGCGGCTCGCGCCCGTCTCTGGGGTCCAAGCTTTTCCCCGGACTCCCGCCCAGCTAGCCGTGGTGCACTAACCCCTTCAGGCTATGTTCAAGCCGCCAACCCCAGTCCTCACCCTGTGCTCCGTCGGAAACCAAAACCGAGCCTCAGCTCGCAGCCCCGCCCTCCCCAGCGGGTGAGCGGACAAGCCTCTCGGGCTGGTGAGTGCCAGTCGGCACCGATCCTCTGTGCTTGAATATTCCCGCTTTGCCCTCCACACCCGTTGCTGTGCACTCCTCGGTGGCTTCGAAGCTCCCGCTCCGCCTCCCGCAGTCTCCGCCCGCGAAGGGGCTTCCTAGTGTGTGGAAACTCTTCCTCCTTCACAGCTCCCTCCCACTGGTGCAGGTGCCGTCCCTATTCTTTTGTCTCTGTTTTTTCTTTTTTTCTTTTGCCCTACCCAGGTACGTGGGGAGTTTCTTGCCTTTTGGGAGGTCTGAGGTCTTCTGCCAGCCTTCAGTAGGTGTTCTGTAGGAGTTGTTCCAGGTGTAGATGTATTTCTGGTGTATCTGTGGGGAGGAAGTTGATCTCCGCGTCTTACTCTTCTGCCATCTTCAAGGGCCCCCCCAGCTCAGTTTTAATAGATGATCCCTGCCCTATTTGAGAATATGCCAGAAATGGGCAGTTTGTGTTAGTATTAGGCTAAATTTTAAATATATTAGAAATTAAATTATTAAGGTTAAATGCTGATGACTGACTGAAATAATAAGAATTGACATTAACTTTTAAAAATATTCTTAATAAGAAGAATTGAAAGTATTTTTTTCAGAAGTGTTTGAAGAGGTAAATTATTTTTCTCCGAAGATGAAAAGTAAATTATATAATTTTAGAGTGGTTATTCTTCAAACCACATTTAGCACTTAAAAAAAAAAAGCAAAGAGCTTCATTGTTTTTCTGTATATAAAAGTAATATACTTTTTAAAGAAGATGTTGGGGATAGGGGTTTATTAATTAATTTATTTATTTTTGTTGTGTTGAGTCTTTGTTTCTGTGTGAGGGCTTTCTCTAGTTGTGGCAAGCGGGGGCCACTCTTCATCGCAGTGCGCGGGCCTCTCACTATTGCGGCCTCTCTTGTTGTGGAGCACAGGCTCCAGATGCGCAGGCTCAGTAGTTGTGGCTCACAGGCCTAGTTGCTCCGTGGCATGTGGGATCCTCCCAGACCAGGGCTCGAACCCTTTCCCCTGCATTAGCAGGCAGACTCTCAACCACTGTGCCACCAGGGAAGCCCAAAAGTAATATATTTTAATATAAAATCAACATGAAACAAAGTTATAAAAAAGATAGAAATTTTCAATAAATTTATAGATCAACTATTAACATGTTGATATATTTCTTTGCAGATGCTTTTTCCATACATAATGATTATCTTTGAGTAATTATTATTTAAGCATAATATCATAGAGAAAGTGAACAAATAATTATTCTAGAGTCAGAACATTTTTGAAACCCCAGAAATTCTCTCATCAACACCCATCTCTACCAAGAGTAAACTTCCCCATCTCTTCACATCATTGATAAGTTTTTCCTGTTTCTGTATTTTATTTATATACTCTTTCATGTTGGCTTAATTTGTACATTTGTTTCTAAGATATATTCATATTATAACTTGTTGTAATTTGCTTATTCTCATTGATGTATATAACATAATATATATGGAGCACGTTTTATTTAACCATTTTGCCATTTGATTGTTTCAAGTTTGTGACTATGAAGTTCTAGGTCATGCCTTGTGGGGGAACTTACAGACATGTTTCTGTTTAGTCTATACCTAGGAACAAAATTTCTCATTAGTTCCTAGCAGTATGCATCTATTAAGGTTTTTGTTTGTTTGTTTTTAACAAACACTGGCAAAGATTTTCAAATGACTATAATAATTTACTTTTTCACTGGCAATATATGAGAGTCCTAGCTGCTCTCTCTCTTTACCAACACTTGATATCAAAGAATTGTTCTTAAATAAAATAAAATAGTTTTCCATATGTACTTTCTAACCTGCATTTCCTGCTTAACCATATATCTTGGACATCTTTTCACATCAATAAATAAAGAGATTATCACCATTACATATTGCTGTGTAATAATCTTTTGTACTGTGTATCTGAATAATCAATTCCTTGTTGATGAATATTTCTACAGATTTTAGTCTTTTATTTTATTTACAAAGCTGATTAAATAATCCTCTGTGCACGTAGTCCATAATTCAATGTAATTCTTGCCAACAAAGTAAATCATTCTGTATTCTTTTTAAAAATTAATTAATTTATTTAATGTTTGAATTTTATTTTATTTATTTTTTTATACAGCAGGTTCTTATTAGTCATCAATTTTATACACATCAGTGTATACATGTCAATCCCAATCGCCCAATTCAGCACACCACCATCCCCACACCCCCGCGGTTTTCCCCTATTGATGTCCATACGTTTGTTCTCTACATCTGTGTCTCAACTTCTGCCCTGAAAACTGGTTCATCTGTACCATTTTTCTAGGTTCCACATACATGCATTAATATACGATATTTGTTTTTCTCTTTCTGACATACATCACTCTGTATGACAGTCTCTAGATACATCCATGTCTCAACAAATGACTCAATTTCGTTCCTTTTTATGGCTGAGTAATATTCCATTGTATATATATGTACTACTTCTTTATCCATTCGTCTGTTGATGGGCATTTAGGTTGCTTCCATGACCTGGCTATTGTAAATAGTGCTGCAATGAACACTGGGGTGCATGTGTCTTTTTGAATTATGGTTTTCTCAGGGTATATGCCCAGTAGTGGGATTGCTGGATCATATGGTAATTCTACTTTCAGTTTTTTAAGGAACGTCCATACTGTTCTCCACAGTGGCTGTATCAATTTACACTCCCACCAACAGTGCAAGAGGGTTCCTTTTTCTGCACACCCTCTCCAGCATTTGTTGTTTGTAGATTTTCTGATGATGGTCATTTTAACTGGTGTGAGGTGATACCTCATTGTAGTTTTGATTTGCATTTCTCTAATAATTAGTGATGTTGAGCAGCTTTCCATGTGCTTCTTGACCATCTGTATGCCTTCTTTGGAGAAATATCTATTTAGGTCTTCTGCCCATTTTTGGATTGGTTTGTTTGTTTCTTTAATATTGAGCTGCATGTGCTGTTTATATATTTTGGAGATTAATCCTTTGTCCATTGATTCATTTGCAAATATTTCTCACATTCTGAGGGTTGTCTTTTTGTCTTGTTTATGGTTTCATTGCTGTGCAAAAGCTTTTAAGTTTCATTAGGTCCCATTTGTTTATTTTTGTTTTTATTTCCATTACTCTAGGAGGTGGATCAAAAAAGATCTTGCTGTGATTTATGTCAAAGAGTGTTCTTCCTGTGTTTTCCTCTAAGAGTTTTATAGTGTCTGGTCTTACATTTATGGACCTCTGTATTCTTTATCACACTCAAGTGCCGGAAATCCATCATGCTTTACCCAAATATTATCTTATTTCTGTTCCTTCTTGATTGTAGATGAAATGTGCTAGTGAAAAAAATCACTACAGGAAAATTGTCTCACAAAATATTCATGATCAATTACATCACATAGACTCTTAAGTTTTTCTGTTTGGCAAAATTTCTCCACTCTACACATTGATTACTTTAAAACCTCACCTCCTTGGGCCACCAAATCTTTTTCATGTCTCCCCAGACTCTCAGGAGATGACTAATCCTTACAATTTATAGAGAATGCAATAGCTGTTAGAAGGTAATTCTCTCAAAGTGATTTCCACTGCCAAGCAAAATATTACACACACACACACACACACACACACACACACAGGCACACAGGCACACCTGGCCTATCTTCCTTTGCTTCTCTGAAAATAAATAAGTTGCCTTTGTCCCCCTTCCTCCCAAGTTCTTCCATTTCTCCATTTAAGATCGACTCTGGCAATAGGACTTTGGATCTCATTACTCCATCTCTTTTCTGGCTACTAATTTTCTCTCTTTCCTTTACTGACTATTTCTGCTGGCCAAACTCCAAATGTATTAATTCCTCCTGGGCCTTAAACACTTACTCTTTAATTTTCTCTTCTGTTCTCCTTTTCTTCTTTACACTTTTTCTTCTCTCACTGTCTCTCATGCTCATTATTCTTGTCTTTGTTTTGCTTCTCTTTGCTTCTCAAAATTTCCCTTCACTTTTCTGTCTTTATATTTTCCTTAGGTTTTCTTAGTGTTATGGTTTCAAACACTGTCTCTATGCTAGCATAGACCAGATTTATAAAACCAGCCTAGTTTTTACTTCTTAGCTTTATACTCTTAGATAAATGAGTATTTGTCAACTTGTATTAAGTGTCTCAGAGACAGTACAAAATTGACATATCTAAAAACGAACCTTTGATATTCCTTCTTCCACTAACACCTGTCTTCCTATTCAGTAAATTGCCTACCATTCACCTAGTTGTAAGTTGAAATCATAAAGTTATCTAGGATTCCTACTTTTTCTTTACTTGCACCATTGAATCCATTGTTAAGCTCATTGTATGATGCTTCAAAATATATTTCAAATCTACACACTGGTCTTCATCTCAATAGTCATCTCCTACCCAAACAAAAATCACTCCAAAATAGTTGTGGAAACCATTAGGGTCAAGGCCTTAACTGTCTTATTTATCATTTTAGCCCTGGTGGTTGACATAGTGCCTGACACTTAATAGGTTATCAAAAAAGTAGATCTAGTCACTGCCATCTCTTGCTTGGACTTCTAAGGCTATCTATCACATGATATGAAGTTTAAAATAATTTCTTTTTGAAAGTCTTTCCTGACATCTAAGGTAGATCAAACCCCTAATTATAGACTCATAGTACCATGTATCAATGTAGTTCTCTTTTCTATTTTCCAGATATAATTTTACATTATTTTCTATGACAAATGATTAACTCTCTGACCACTCAAACATTAAACTTGTAGGGGAAGGGAACTTCTTGTTTTTGCTCTCCATTCTGCCCACATTGCATCTTAATGAATGAATAAAAAATTAATTTTAAGAAGAAGTTTTCTGCATTGAATGGCATATTCCTTTTAAAGATTTTTATGCATATTTCCATGTATCCCTACTTTAAACTACTATTTATATTTCTCCTCTCAGTTAAAGATACTGCTCAATCCTTAGTTTTGACTACTTTATGTATGCATTTCTTTTGAATCTTGACAATGTAAATATTTTGTGTAATTATTGTTTGACTTTGTATGTTTAATTACGGATAATTTAATTTTCTTCCATTTTCAGACTACATGTGTTTATTTCCTATTTGTATATTGGTCTTTGCCTTAGAGATTTGCAGAATCTCTTCAATAATAGTGAGAATAATCTCTTCCCCATCATTTATATATTTTTCTGTCTGTCATCTGTATTTGTTTATATAATTTTTGCAATTGCACATTTATTCATTCATTAAGGAGATATTTATTAGGTTCCCACTATTTTTCTAACCCATTCAAAGATTGGAAACAAAGCAATAATTAAAACAGATAAAAATTACTGCCTTCATGGAGTTTACTTTGCAGTTATGGGGAAGGGTGTGTAGACTAACAATAAATGCTATAAAATAAGTAATATAAGTAGAATATTGGCTGGTTATTAGTCTTATTAACATGAAAGGGTTGAAAAAGCATCAGCAGGTAAGAGTTGCAATTTTATAATAAATTACCCAAAACGGTTTCTTAGAGACTGTGATCTTAGATTAAAGTTCTAAACAAGGTGAGGAACTGACCCTTGTATGTACCTGCAGAAGCAGACTTCAAGGTAGAAGAAACATCAAATGAGGAAAAAACACACCTGGAAGAACAGGTAAATATCTAGTGGAGGATGAACAGATTTATAAGGAAGAACCTAATAGAATATGAGGCCTGAGGTACAATAGGTTGCAGGGAAACCTCAACATGTAGGGCATTGCTGGTCATTCTAAGAACTGAATGAAATGAGAGAATATGACTTTGGAGATTTTTAAGCAGAAGATGTGATCTGACTACACTTCAGCTGTAAAACTCTGGTATGCTCTTTTGAAAATAGCACTTAGGGAGTCAAGACCTGAAGCAAGGAGGGCAGTTAGAAAACTGCAATAATTCCAGCATGAGATGGGAGTGAATCGGACCAATAGATGGTAAATATCACCAATGTGTTAGCAGTGGAGATGATGATAGTAGTCAGGTTATGTGTGTATTTTGAAGGTAAAGTCAATATTTGAAGTTGAATTAGATGTGGCATATGAGAGTAAATGAGAAATTTAGGTTATTAAGAGTTTTTGGTTTGGTTTGGGGCCTGAGAAACTGGATAGAGTTACCGTTAAGTGAGATGGGGAAGACTATGACTAGAGTGGGTATTGAGGGAAAGATCAAGATCAAAACCATTCAGTTTGAGATTTTTGTTAGATATCTAGATGGAGCTTTTGAGTAGGTTGTTGGATTTATGGTTTGGTTGTCCTGGAGAGATAGGAACTTGGGTGTCGTTGGTATATAGATAATATTTATTGCCATGAGACTGAATGATAACACCAAGAGAGTGATTATAAATAAAAAAGAGAAATGTTCAAGGACTGAATCACAAAGGATTACAAATTTCAAAGACCAGGCAGATGAAGAAAACCTAATAATGACACTAAGAAGAATCTGCCACTGCGTGACACTTAGGAGAGGGTGGAGTCTTGCAATTCATGTTAAAAGAGTGACTCAAGTATCAGTGAACAATCAACTGATATGATGATGAAAACTAAAATGAGGGTAGGCTGAAGGTAAGAAATGATGTAGCTAAGAGAGTTTTGTTTAAGTGAAATGGTAGAAAATCTGACTGAATGAATTCATAAAAGAAAGGAGAGAAATTGGAGACATTTCTTTTGAGAAACTTTGTTGTAAGGAGAAGAGAAATGAGGATGTGAGCTCAAAGGATGTTTGTATCTTAAAATGGGAGAAATGACAGCATTTTGTATTGATGGAAAAAAATCTAGTAGAGAGAATAATTTATGCTTAAAGGAGAGAGAAAGAAACATTAGTTTGAGGCAGAGAAGATGGAATCTAGTGCATGAGCAGAAGGCTTGGACTTTGTCAGGAGTGTGGATAGTGTGTCCATGGAAATGGAAGAGAAGGCAGAAAGTATGAGTGCACGTGCAGGGAGGAAATAGGTCTTGGGGAAGTTTGATTCAAAATGTGTATTTTCTCTGTTCAGTAACAAGAAAAAATACCACCTAAGAGTGTAGATCAGTTTTAGAAATTAGAAGAGAAAAAAGAAGGTATGAAATCATCATCTAGGGAATTGAGAATGACTGGAGCTGGAAAAGAACTCAGTATACTGTTCACTCACATGTACTTCTGGTACTGATCTCTGCTCCCTTAATAGTGCTAGAATTGTGATCGTAAAACAACAATCAGATTATGCCACTTTTGTCCTAGGGAAGTGCTTTTTGGATCCTTATTATTTATAGTAAAGGACAGGATAGAACTCAAACTCCATTGCATGTGAAACAGTGTCCTATAATCTGCCTCAAACCTACCTTAAAAATTCATCTCTGACAGTTCCCACGACTCCACACAATTCAAGTTCCAGGTGAACCTTACTTCTCAGATTTGTTCTAACACCATATTCACATTCACAACACCTTGCCTTTGCCTGGGTAGCTCCCTTCCCTGGAATGCCTTTTCTTCCTTTGCTATGCTTCATAAAAAGTAGCTTATGCTCCACCCATCCCCCATCTCTTCCCAACGTAGAGCTGATTATTTTCTCTATGTTCCCCTTAACCTTTGAGCTTAACTTAGTATTTCTCTTTGCTATAGTAAATTATTGCTAGTATGTCTCTCTCCCATCCTAGACCAGATGTTTTTCAAGCATAGTGATAATATGCTAATAATTGCAATAAAGCAAGTCACAGAAATTTTTTGGTTTCCCAGTGCACATAAGTTATGTTTATACTATACTGTAGTCTAAGTGTGCAATAACATTATGTCTAAAAAAAACAATGTATATACATTAAAATATTTTATTGCTAAAAAATGCTAACCATGACCTGAGTTTTCAGCAAGTTGTTAATCTTTTGCTAGTGGATGGTCTTGTCTCATTGTTAATGGCTGCTGACTGATCAAAGTAGTGTGTGCTGAAGGTTGAAATGGCTGTAGCAGCTTCTTAAAATAAGCCAACAGTGAAGTTTGCTCCATTGATTGACTTCCTTTCATGAAAAATTTCTTTCTGTATGCAATGTTGTTTGATAGCGTTTTACCCATAGTAGAACTTCTTTCAAAATTGGGATCAGTCCTCTCAAACCCTGCCACTGCTTTATCAACTAAGTTTATGGACTATTCCAAAACCTTTGTTGCCATTTCAACGGTCTTCACAGCATCTTCATCAGGATTAGGTTTCTTCTCAAAAAATCATGTTCTTTGCTCATCTATAGATGAGCTTATAAGAAGTAACTTCTCATCCATTCAAATTTTATCATGAGATTACACCAACTCAGTCCCATCTTCAGGCTCCATTTCTAATTCTATTTCTTTTGCATTTTCCACATCTGCAGTGACTTCCTCCACTCAAGTCTCAAACCCCTCAAAGTCATCAGTGAGGGTTGGAATCAACTTCTTCCAAATTCCTGCTAATGTTGATATTTTGATCTCTTCCCATGAATCCTGAATGTTCTTAATGACATCTAGATTGGTGAATCCTTTCCAGAAGGTTTACAATTGACTTTGCCTGGACCCATCAGAGGAATCACTATCTATGGCAGCTATAGCCTTATAAAATGTATTTCTTAAGTAATAAGCCTTGAAGGTTGAAATTACTCCTGATCCATGGGCTCCAGAATGGATGTTGTGTTAGCAAGCATGAAAACAACATGAATGCCATTGTGTATCTCCATTGTCAATGAATAGTAATATTTTGAGAAGAATCTTTTTTTTTTTCTGAGCAGTAGTTCTTAACAATGGACTTAAAATATCCAGTCAAATATGTCATAAACAAACGTGCTATCATTTGTTGTCCCATGTATAGAGCAAAAGAAGATTAGATTTATCATCATTCTTAAGGGCACTATGATTTTCAGAATGGTAAATGAGCATTAGCTTCAACTTGAAGTCACCAGTTGCAGTAGTCCCTAACAAGAGAGTCAGTCTGTCTTCTGAAGATTTGAAGCCAGACATTGACTTCTTCTCTCTAGCTATGAATATCTTAGATGGCATCTTCTTCCAATAGAAGGCTGTTTTGTCTACACTGACAATCTGTTGTGTAGCCACCTTCATTAATTATCTTAGCTAGATTTTCTAGACAACTTGCTTCAGGTTCTACATAAGCCCTTGCAGCTTCACCTTGCACTTTTATGTTATGAAGACAGCTTCTTTTCTTAAACCTCAAGAACCAATTTCTGCTAGCTTCAGACTTTTCTTCTGAAGCTTTCTCACTGCTTTCAGCCTTCATAGAATTGAAGAGAGTTAGGGCTTTCCTCTGGATTAGATTTTGGCATAAGGAAATGTTGTGGCTTATTTGATCTTATATCCAGGCCACTAAAGCTTTCTCTGTGTCAGCCATAAAGACATTTAACTTTCTTATCATTTGTGTGTTCACTAGAGTATCACTTTTAATTTCCTTCAAGAACTTTTCCTTTGCATTCACAAGTTGGCTAACTGTTTGGCACAAGAGGTCTAATTTTTGGCATGTCTCAGCTTTCAACATGCCTTCCTCACAGGTTAATCATTTCTAGCTTTTTTCAAATGCATTTTAAAAATTTTAGATTTATTTTTTTATTGAGATAACATTGGTTTATGACATTATATGTTTAATATGTACACCATTATATTTCTACTTCTGTATACAGTACAGAATGTTCACACCAAAAATTTCCATCTGGCAAAATATAGTTGATCTCCTTTGCCCATTTTGCCCTCCCCCCTGCCCCTTCCCCTATGGTAACCACCACTCTGTTCTCTGGACTTATATTTGCTTTTGTTTAGTTTGTTCATTTATTTTATTTTTGTTTGTTTGCTTGTTTTTGATACTTCACAGGAGTAAAATCAAACAACATTTGTTATTCTCCATCTGATTTATGATTTTAAGTGAAAGATGTGAAAATCTTCCTTTCACTTGAATACTTAGAGGCCATTGTAGGGTTATTAATTGGCTTAATTTCAATATTTTATCTCAGCAAATAAGGATGCCTGAGGAGAGGGAGAGAGACAGCAGAAAGGTTAGTGGAACAGTCAGAACATACACATTTATTGATTATGTTCTCCATCTTATATGGTCACAGTTTGTGGTTCCCCCAAACCATTACAATAGTAACATCAAAGATCACTGATCACAGATCATCATAACGAATATAATAATAATGAAAAAGTTTGAAATATTGTGAGAATTACCAAAATGTAACACAGAGGACAGAAGTGAGCAAATGCTATTGGAAAAGTGATGCTGATCAACTTGCTTCATGCAGAGTAGCCACAAAACTTCAGTTTGTAAGAAACAAAACATGTTTGTTTGTGAAGTGCAATAAGGCAAAGCACAATAAAGCCAGGTATGCCTGTATTTTAATCTTCTATTCTCATCTAATTCCAATTTTTTAGAAGACAAGAAAGTTTTAAGCTCTGACTAGACAGTAGAAATGCATGAGAATAAACAGTGTGGGAGAATTACTGTGTGCATGAACACAATTAATTTTGCAAGTTTGGCTTTCATTTTGTAACATACTCTCATCTTCAGAACATCAGTTTCTGTGTTTTTAATTTAACCAAAAAAAAAAAAAAATCCCGTAGCATTGAATTTCAACAATAATGTTAGATACCAAATTATAATTAGATGAAGAATATGTAATACATATTGGACACAGTTCAGCATTTCTCTCAAATTGGAATATTAAATGGAAAATTAAGTAAATAAAGATACTGACCTACACGTGTAGAATATTAAGCTTCAAAGATATTGTTTTTATTTTAATTTGGTTTATCCCTGGTGAGAGTGTCTTTACTTATCTTTGTGTCTCTAATTTAGCTGACTCTTGCCTGAAAATGAGCAAGAAATTCAAGATAAAATAATCAAATACCTCACTCTGAGAATAAAAGATGTACAACAGGAACACATAATTAGTAAATTCACTCCTTTTAATATTGTTTTCTCAGAAGTAATTTCTTTTTCTACTCTCTAGTGGGCAGAAAAAATATTTCCTTGGAAGATCCACAGACTTTGGTGTTTTGCTATTGAAACTTCAAGGAGAAGAATCATTTGACCAAATGAAGTCAATTTTAGTTGATCAGCAACAGATTAAGGAGGTAGGGCAAGGAGGTGTGGGAAATACATTTGGATAGGAAGGGTAGGACCTGCTTATGGCAAGTGTTGAAGGCACTTTTTGTTGCTGTGGAACACAACATCTCAGGTCTTGGTGACAAAATAATAATTGATTTTTATCTTTTAAATTTCTGTGGTTACCTGAGTTCACCTGGGAAGTTCTATCACAGGGTCTCTCATGTAGTCTAATCAGGTGTCAGCAGGGACTGCATTCATCTGAAGGCTCAACTGGACAAAGCAGTTAGGATGGCTGGCAGTTGTTGCCAACTGTCACTCAGGATTTCAGCTGAGACTCTCACGGAGGGTGCCAATGAGACATGTCCATGGGGATTTGGATTCTGACAGTAAGGTGTGGGCTCTGAGAGGGAATGTGTTAAGGACAAGCATTCCAAAAGACTCAGGCAGAAGCCACAAACATTCTTATGACCTAATCTTGAAGACCATGAAGCCAGTTCTGTCATATTCTGTTGATCAAGTAGATCAGTAAATCCATCACTGATTCAGCTGGAGGGAAAAGAGACTTTGCCTCTTGATGAGGGAAGAAGACTCCATTGTGGAAGAACATGAAGCATGGGACATATGGCCGCAGCCATCTGTGGAAAATATAAACTGCCACAAAGGACGTAAAGAAATGTTTCAAAACAATAGGATCTCAACTAAGAGGTCTAGTTTCACTGCTGCCATTATTCTTGTCCAGATTTCCACCATGTTTTACTTGAACTATTGAAGCAATTGTTTAGTTTGTTTGACTTCAGTCTATCCTCACCTTTAATCCAATTTTTCATCAATAGCCAGAATCCTGTTGACTTTAAACACTGAACATGTCACTCTCACACTTAAAGCCCATAAATATCTTCTCATTACACCTAGAATAACTCAGTTCCAGATCTTTTCTCCAGGTTTGTCTCTATCCATTACCACACCAGGGATCTCCTTTCAACTTCTTAAATTTATGATGTTTGTTATTGCTTTAGACCCTTCCCAGATTCTCTTTTCTTAGACTGAAACACTCTTCGGAACCTCCTTTCTTGGCTATTGACTATTTATATTTTAAGTCTTATTTTGATTGTCATTAGGTCTATAAAGTTTATATTCTTTGTGTTTTCATAATACATCTATCAAAATATTTTTCACACTGAAATATAATTGCCTTATTTCTTAGTACTGTCCTCAAATAGATGATGAGATCCATAAATCTTCCTTCTTGCCCTAAATTACTTTTAATGGTATATTATAGTCTTCATTATCAGCTTCTATATATTGTAACAGATTATAAACTACTATTTATTGGCATATTATATCTTCTATTGTCTTCTACTACATATGTCTGTGTGTATATCTAATAGGCATTTATAGAATATTTCATGTGCCAACAGCATGATATACATCAGATTCTTCTCAAGCTCACATAGAACATTCTCTAAGGTAGACCACATCCTGGGCCATAAGACACACCTCAAGAAATTTAAAAGAATAGATATCAAATAAAGTATGCTTTCAGACCACAGCGGAAATAAACTAGAAGTCGATGAGAGAAAGATAGCTAGAAAATCCTACGGTACCTAGAGATTACATAACACACTTCCAAATAACACATAGGTGAAAGAAAAAGTCTCAGGAAAACCAAAAAATGTTTTTAACTAAGTAAAAATGAAAATGCAACAGATCAAATTTGGGAATACAGTGAAAGCATTGCTAAGAGGAAATTTTATAATATTGAGTAAATTTATTAGAAAAGAAAGATCTGAAATCAATAATCTAAGTTTCCAGTTTAAGAAACTAAAAGAAAGAAAGAAAGAAAGAAAAGCAATATAAAGCAAGAAGAAAACAAAAAAAAATTGTAAATTAAATTGAAAATAAGAAAATTAACAAAATCAAAGACTTATTATCTGAAAAGATAAATAAAAGTAAAAAACTGTTAGCCAGGCTAACCAAGAAAAAAATAGAAAAGACAAAATTTTCTAATATCTGAAATGAAAGAGGGGCCATCACTACTGATCCCACAGATATAAAAAGAATAATAAAGAAATACTATGAACACCCTTATGCTCACAAATTCGATAACCTAGACAAAATGCACCAATTCTTTGAAAAACACAATCTGCCAAAACTCACACAAAATGATAATCTGAATAGATCTAGTTCTATTTTAAAATTTCAATCAATAATTAATAACCTTCCAAAACAGAAAGCACCAGGCCCACATGAGCTCACTGGTGAATTCTACCAGACATTCAAGTAAGAAATTATACCAATGTTCTACAGTCTTCCAGAAAATAAAAGAATGAATACTTCCTAACTCATACTATGAGGCCAGCATTGACCTAATACCAGATAAAGACATTATAAGCAAAGAAAAATATACTAATATCTATAAGGAACATAGACATAAAAATTATCAACAAATATTGGCAAATTGAATCCAACAATGGATAAAAAATAATTATATGCCATAACCAAGTGAGATTTATCTCAGTTATGCAAGACTGGTTCAACATTAGAAGATTAATATAATCCACTGCATCTGCAAGGTAAAGAAGGACAATCTATAATCATATCAATAGATATATAAAAAGCATTTGACAAAATCCAACACATATTCATAATAAAGCTCTTAACAAACCAGTAATAAGAAGGAACCCCTGCACCTTGATAAAAAGCCTACCACTAACATAGTACTTACTGAGGAGAAACTGGTACCTTTATATCTATGATGATTAATTTCATGTGTCAACTGGACTGGACCTGGGGAGCCCAGATTAAAAATTATTTCTGAAGGTGTTCTGGATGAGATTAGCATACTAACTGTTTAACTTATTAAAGTAGATTAAGAAAGTATTTGTCTCTCTATCTATCTAACATGTCAGTTCTTCCCAACTTGATCTAAGGATTTAATATAATCTCAATCAAAATCTCAGAAATTACTTTGTGAATATTGACAAACTTATTCGTTTTTTTCCCCCAGTCCACTGTGTGTGCTTTTTTGTTTGTTTGTGTTTTTTAAATTGAAGTATAGTTGATTTACAATGTTCTGTTTATTTCAGGTGTACAGTGAAGTGATTCAGTTATATATATATATATTCTATTTCAGATGACAGACTTATTCTAAGGTTTACTGGAAGGTAAAAGGCCTAGAATAGCAAACAAAATAATGACAAAGATCAAAGTCAGAGGACTGTCAGTACCCAGCTTAAAGACTTACTATAGGGCTTCCCTGGTGGTGCAGTGGTTGAGAGTCACCTGCCGATGCAGGGGACATGGGTTTGTGCCCCGGTCCGGGAAGATCCCACATGCCGCAGAGTGGCTGTGTCCGTGAGTCATGGCTGCTGAGCCTGCGCATCCAGAGCCTGAGCTCCGCAACGGGAGAGGCCACAACATTGAGAGGCCCATGTACCGCAAAAAAAAAAAAAAAAAAAAAAAAAGACGTACTATAAAGATATAATTATAACAGTGGTGTTGGTCAAAGAAGACACAAGAAGATAAATGGAACAGAATACAGACTACAGAAATAGACTCCACTAATACAGTCAATTAACATTTGACGTTTGACAAAGGTGATTCAATGGAGAAAGAATAGTCTATTTAAAAAATGTACTGGAATAACTGAACATCCACACTTGGAAAAAAATTAACTAGACATAGGCTTTACACCTTTACATTAACTGAAAGTGGATCCTAGACCTAAGTGTAAAATGCTTAACTGTAAAACCTCTGAAAGATAGCATAGGATAAAATTTGTGTGACCTTGGGTTTGATGTTGTGTTTTAGATACAACACCAATAGCATAATACATGAAGGAAAAAATTGATAAGTTGGACATCATAAAAGTTAAAAAAAAAAAAGCCAACAAGATCCTTTTGCTCTGTAAAATATACCATTGTGAGAATGAAAAGACATGCCACAGACTGGTAGGCAATGTTTGTGAAATATATACCTGATAAAGGACTTGTATCCAAAATATACAAAGAACTTTTAAAACTCAACTCTAAGAAAATAAACAACCCAATTTTTAAAAAGTACAAAAGATATGAATGAAAAACTCACCAAAGAATATATACAGATGGCAAATAACATATGAAAACATGATCAACATCATATGTCATTAGAGCATTGCAAATTAAAAAAACAATAAGATATTACTGTACACCTAAAAACCAAAAAAACGAATAACACAAAATGCCAGCAAGGATGTGGATGACAAGAGCTCTCATTCATTTCTAGTGAGAATGCAAAATGCTACAGCCACTTTGAGAAACAATTTGACAAGTTTTTAGGAAGTCTTACCATATCATCTAGCAATTGTGCTCCTTGTTATTTATTCAAGTGAGTTGTAAATTTACCTCCATAAAACTTGCACATGGAAATTTATAGCAGCTTCACTTATAAAGCCTCCAAAAATTGGAAGCAACCATGTCCTTCAGTAGGTGAATAGATAAGTAAACTCTACTACATCCGTACAATGGAATATTATTTAGCACTAAAAAGAAATGAGCTATCAAGCCATAAAAAGACATGAAGGAAACTTAAATGCATATTACTAAGTGAAAAAAGACAATTGATTCCAATTGATTCCGGTATGACATTCTGAAACTGGCAAAACTATAGACAGTAAAAAGATCAATGGTTGCCAGGGATTGAGGGAAGGGAGAGATGAATAGGCAGAGTACGAAGTTTTTATGGCAGTAAAAATAATCTGTATGAAAATATAATGGTGGATTGACATCATTACATATTTTTCAAAAACCATAGAGTATTCAACACCAAGAGTGAACAGTAATGTAAACTATGGAATATGAGCAATAACAATGTATCAATGTAGGTTTATCAATTATAACAAATATACAACTCTTGCAGGGAGTACTGATAATGGGGGAGATTATGCATATATGAGGTCAGCAGAAAGTATATGGAAACTCTCTATACTTTCTGCTCAGTTTTGATGTGAACCTAAAACTGCTCTCTCAAACTGCTCTTTTTTTTTGTCTATTAAAAAAAAAATCAGTTCCTAACATATAGAAACTTGATGTAATGATTCCAAAATAATCTGGAAGAGCAAAAAAGTGAGAATATAAGAAAAAAAATAACAAATATTCATTTTTTAAAAAACCTTTCCCTACCAAATACTAAAACTTCTTTTAGTAAATGCTAACAAAATGATGATGTACTTGTGTAATAATGGTAAGTCAGATCAACAAAGTCAAATGCACACTCATAAAAAAAGACCTGTAATACACACATGCATAGCACATAAAATGTCACCAAGGACAAGTCACAAATTAATATATTAATCAATGAATAATGAAAGAAAAACTTTGCTCTTTTAAAATGCCCTCAATTTACATTCCCACCAACAGTACAAGAGGGTTCCCTTTTCTCCACACCCTCTCCAGCATTTATTCTTTGTAGATTTTTTGATGATGGTCATTCTGACTGGTGTGAGGTGATACTTCATTGTCATTTTACTTTGCATTTCTCTAATGATTAGTGATGATGAGCATCCTTTCATATGTTTGTTGAAAATTTGTATTTCTTCCTTGGAGAAATGTCTATTCAGGTCTTTTTCCCATTTTTGGATTGGGTTTTTTTTTTTTTGATATTGAGCTGCATGAGCTGCTTGTAAATTTTGGAGATTAATCCTTTGTCACTTGCTTCATTTGCAAATATTTTCTTCCATTCTGAGGGTTGTCTTTTCACCTTGTTTATGTTTTCCTTTGCTGTGCAAAAGCTTTGAAGTTTCATTAGGTCCCATTTGTTTATTTTTGTTTTTATTTCCATTTCTCTAGGAGGTGGGTCGAAAGGATCTTGCTGTGATGTATGTCATAGAGTGTTCTGCCTATGTTTTCCTCTAAGAGTTTGATAGTGTCTGGCCTTACATTTAGGTCTTTAATCCATTTTGAGTTTATTTTTGTGTATGGTGTTAGGGAGTGTTCTAATTTCATTCTTTTACATGGAGCTGTCCAGTTTCCTCAGCACCACTTATTGAAGAGGCTGTCTTTTCTCCATTGTATATTCTTGCCTCCTTTGGAGAACAGTATGGAGGTTCTTTAAAAAACTACAAATAGAACTACCATGTGACCCAGCAATATCACTACTGGGCATATACCCTGAGAAAACCATAATTCAAAAAGAGTCATGTACCAAAATGTTCATTGCAGCTCTATTTACAATAGCCAGGGCATGGAAGCAACCTAAGTGTCCATCGACAGACAAATGGATAAGGAAGATGTGGTACATATATACAATGGAATATTACTCAGCCATAAAAAGAAATGAAATTGAGTTATTTGTAGTGAGGTGGATGGATGTAGAGTCTGTCATATAGGGTGAAGTAAGTCAGAAAGAGAAAAACAAATACCTTATGCTAACACATATATATGGAATCTAAAAAAAAAGGTTCTGAAGAACCTAGGGGCAGGACAGGAATAAAAAGGCAGATGTAGAGAATGGACTTGAGGACACAGAGATGGGAAAGGGAAAGCTGGGACAAAGTGAGAGAGTGACATGGACTTATATATACTACCAAATGTAAAATAGATAGCTAGTGGGAAGCAGCCGCATAACACAGGGAGATCAGTTTGGTGATTTGTGACCACCTAGAGGGGTGGGATAGAGAGGATGGGAGGGAGATGCAAGAGGTAAGATATGTGGAGATATATGTATATGTATATGTATATGTATGTATAGCTGATTCACTTTGTTATAAAGCAGAAACTAACATACCATTGTAAAGCAATTATATTCCAGTAAAGATGTTAAAAAAAATAAAAAGCCCTCAAAATATAAACCATAATAAATTCTAAATGTCTGAATATTTTCTTTGAAAAAAACAAAGGAGAAGAATATAAAAATAGAATAAAGTAAAATAGTTTGTACTCTTACCAAATCATTCCACTTCAAGGAATCTAGATACAAGACATAAACAGGGATATGGAAAAATTTTTATGTATAATATTGTCTATGGGCAACATAGGCAATTGGGAATAATTGAAAACAGCCTAATTCTTGCAATAAGAGAATGATTAAATAAATTTTGACACATCTTTAGTATGTACTGCTGTGCAGTCATTAAAAATATGAATACACATACATAAGAGTTAAAGAAAATATAATATAGTCTGTGTTTTGTTTCTTGATTCTGGAGAATGAATAGGATAGATATATATATATATATATATATATATATATATATATATAGCCTCATTTCTGTGTTTTCCATATGTTCTAGAAAGCATATGCAAAGCATATGCATTATTTTCCCAATCTGATTACAATAATCAATATTATTATTATATTAATTTTTAGGAGATAACGAATGCCCAAATTATAGCAGTGGCAGAGAAAACAAAATAGAGAAAAATTTTGTGCATGTTAATACAGACTAGAATTTTGGGATTATGAGGTCCCAAGATTGGACTGAGGACCAAGAAAATAAAGAAGTAAAAATAACTTTAACATTCTTAGCCTGAGTAATTGAAAGTTGTTGACATCTTAAATACACATTTAAACACACACATGTTATTTTATTTTTAGAAGTAATGAATAATGTGTTTGCAGTAAGGATTTTTAAAAAACATTTATTGGAGTATAGTTGATTTACAATGTTGTTTTAGTTTCTGCTATGCAGCAAAGCAAATCAGTTATACATATACATATAACTACTCTTTTTTAGATTATTTTCCTGTATAGATCATTACAGAATATTGAGTAGAGGTGGGGATTTTTAATTCTGTTTCAAACTTGAGTTTGCAAAGTTGGTGGCATATTCAGGAGAACTATTGCCCAGGACTTTAAGAATTCTATTTAAAATTCCATTATTATGCATAACATAAGACATATAACAAAACCTTTCTGTAATGTGATATCTATAAAGAATTAAAAAATAAAACTATGTCATATTTTGCCCACCAGGATATTATAGAAACTTTGACTACCATTTTATGTCATGTGTGTTGATTTCATTCTGGCTAAAAGACCCTCTAACTTTTCAGATATTTGAGAGAGGGATCTCCCTTGAAATCCTGAAGATGAGAACCCACAAAATCTATTCCTCTTACCCCCGCCAGCATTTCAGATATGTACCTCCAAAGAAGTAATTCTTCACAGCAATTTTAAGGTTTCAAAACCTCTCATAGAATTCAAAACATGAACGAGATACGAGTAACATTCAGAAATGTGTTTCAAATTAAAATACATATTTGAAAAGCCTCAAGTCAAGTTGAAATGAGTAACTAGAGGACTTCATTTTGAATGCAGAAAGAAGCTCTGCTTCAGCTACTGTCAATGGAAGATACATAGTTAAATTAGAGCATTTCTTTTTCCCTAATGGAGGCACATCTTTTGATAACTGAAACAGTGCCTCTGGGATCTAATCCAAAAAAAGCAGCCATTATGCAGCAAATCTGAGGGGAACAGAAATCCCTGAGAAATCTTGACGCAGCTGCTGCTTTTGAAGAAATTGCCTCAGAGATCTCAACGTGGTCCAGAGATGCCAATCAAAGGTTCATTGCAAATGAAGACAACTTATTATTCCATGTAAAATGAGGGACTATTTTTCCCCTAGGGGAAGAAAAAATTGTGGATAATTTCATAGGTTTTGGCTTTCTGAGGGATCTGGAGCCAGAGTGAACATTGCAGCAAATAAAAAGAGGTCTTACTTTGGGGTAGCATCTCAACAGAATATTTAAAGTTAGGTAATGGGATGAGCAAAACCTTGTGTCTTCAGGTAGCAAAATATTCTTATTTCTTAAGCTACAAACAGAATTTAAAAGAACTCTCCTTCTGCCAATAACCTGAATCAATTTTAATGGAATTTTGTCAAGATAGTTTGTAACAAAGAGCATGTTTTGAAAAATATTCCAAATGACTCACTTGAAAAGACGTGTGGTCTAATAGCTGCTTAAGAGTTATCCACATCCACAAGGCATCTAGCCTTGGCATCTACTCTAGATTGTTATTCAGTGGTTCTTTTTATTTCAGTCAATTAGCAAATAATAAAAATAATAACAATAATTAATTTTTAGTGTCTATCACATATTTGGTAACAAGAACAATAGGTTTCTTAAGAAATGTAGGATTTAATTTCTGCCAAGTAGGTGTATATTCATGTGTTTGGTAAGAATACATGCCATGTATAAAAATGCATGCATAATACATGTACACACAAAATACTATACCACGTGAGGGGTACAATATGCTTTTAGAAACATTTGAAGGAGAGAGAGACAGTCCTTCTTGAAAGAGGTCACAGGTGAACACTGAAAATTGAAGAGAATCATTGGACTTAAAGAATATGGGAGGCATATTCTAGAGACAGATGTAAAATGGGTGCTTGGTAGCCATGGTGCACCAGCATGATAAAAACAAATGGTTAATTTAGGAAATGGCAAGAAATGCATCATAAAAGTCAACTGAGGTTATATTGCCAAAGATTTTGGGAGTCAGAATCAGAAGTTTGGGCTTCTGAAGTCTATAAAAACTGTCTGAATTTAGAAGAAATTCTTGAATTAGTAGAATTTTGGCATGATGAAAATGAGTCCTTCCTTTACTCAACCTGTATATTTTTATTAAAGTTACATGCAAATATGACTAAAGTGGACTCTTCTTCCACGATTCCTCAAATTTTCCCTTCATAATGTGTTCATACTTGTGTCTGTCAATTTGTCTTATTAATTGTTGTACCCCAGCGTTCTCCAGTGTCTGACATTTAACAGGCACTTAGTTGATTTGTTAAAAGAGCAGATCAAATCAACCCACAGTATATTTCAAGTCTATGCTTTGTGAGTGTAGACAGCTCTCAAACAGTCTTTAGGCCCCATGTATCTTCAATGAGAATTTTAGAATATTTTTCAAAGTGTAATTGCTTTTGCAGGGTAGGGCCTAAGCAAGAATTTTAATTCTAGGAGTCCATACGAGTTTGGGAATAGGTCAAATAATTTATAACAGTACTTAGGGTTCAGGATTTGGGGTATGTCTTTGATTTTTCAAACAGGGTTTAACCTTATAATAAAACTTGGTAACTCTAGAGACATTTTCATCGTTGTCAGTGACCAGCTGGTGTCCCTTAGATCTTTCAGTGAGCTTCCACTGGTTTCCAGCTTCCAGCATCTGCATCTCTTTGTAATTGTTTTCCTCTTCAGGAACTGTAAATGTTGTTTCACTTGTGTGAGTGGCAGAATCAAAGTGCCAAAAAAATTAACATCCATGTGAGTAAAGAATCAATGACTAAAAGTTGATATATAAACACCCCATTTCCCTCACTTCTTAGTGAAAAGAGAGACGGTTTCCTTGTGATTTAATCTTGAGTCACCACTCTAATGGGTGACTTAATAATACATCTTTTACTAACTGTCTTCTTGTATCACTTCCCTACTTTCCTAACCATGTGTCACTGCGCCTCAGAATTAATTGATTTGTACTCAAATATTTGTTTGAAGGTCTTATCCTTTGTAAGACCAAATTAATTCAGCAACAAATTGTGAAGCCCTTGATCAAGTTTTCCCTCCTAGGCTAGTCCAGGAGATTCACATCTAAATCATGAACTGAAAACACAATACCATTGGAAACTCATGACCCTCTGGATTCCACTTCAACTCTCTCTGCTAGATGAAACCTTTGTTTTGGTCTCTTGTTTGTATGAATATATTATGTCTTTTCCTTCATCAAAATGAGGACTTTGACAAATTCCAAATTACTACTTCACGGAAAAAGCATTAAAATTAACATAGGAATATGATCTTCAGATATTATATGAAATTGAAATTTTGTGACGTTATATGAATATTTACTCTATTATGAGGAATATGCCACATTGATGACAATGTATTTTTTTTTCTCATTTTTCAGTGGTGCCAAGTGGTAATGAGCAATGGGGAAAGGATGATGAGCACCAATCTAAAATGAGCTGGAAAACAGAAATCATAAGAAAATAACTTGCTGTAGTTAGGTACGATTTTTAGAAGTTAATCTTCCCACACCTAACAGGAATTTGAGTATTGAATTTTGCATATTTTTTCTGTAACTAAAAAGTTTTTGGATTTAGTGTCCAGAGGTTAGAGTTGTTCAGAATAAAGACATTGCGGCACAATTTATAAATTCTTTGTCATGAAATCTGAAAGCATTAGGATGGTTCAAGATAGTTCAGAGTGCTTGTTAATATCTCCAAATCCCATTGAAATTACAGATTAGAAATATTCAAAATGGAACAAATCCATAGAATTGAAAAACTAATCAGGAGTAAAGACTAACAGTGAACCCAATATATTGATGGATTCTGTTCTATTTCACTGGCTAAGACCTCCAGCACTATGTTGAATAAGAGTCATGAAAGCAGATACCCTTGACTTTTTCCCAAATGGAGGATTCCCCTCTATTGTTATATTTTCTGATAATTTTTATTATGAATGGTTGTTGAATTTTTTCAAATTATTTTTACTTAGCAATTGATATAATCATATGATTCTTCTTTATTAGTTCATTAATATGATGGATTACACTGATTGATTTTTGAATACTGAGCCAGCCTTTCAGCCCTGGAGTGAACTTAATTTTGTCATGGTGTATAATTCTTTTCATATATCACTTAGTTCTTTTGACTTCTTTTTGTTAAGGACAAATGAATATATATCCATCTATATTCATGGAGGATATTGATCTATATTTTTATTTGTTTATTTTTTATTTTGTACTGTCTTTGTCTGGTTTTGATATCAGGATAATACTAACATCACAAAATGAGTTAAAAGTGTTTTCTCCTCTTCTATATTCCAGAAGAGATTGTGTAAAATCTGTGTTAGTTCTTCTTGAAATGCTTGGTAGATTTATCCAAAGAGATCATATGGGCCTAGAGATTTCTTTTTTTGAGAGTTTAAATTACAAATTCAATTTTCTTAATAGCTATAGGGAATTCAAGGTATCTATTTCATATTGGGTGGGTTTTGGTTTTCAAGGAATTAGTCTACCTTGTCTAAATTGTCAAATTTATTTGTGTATAGATATTCCTAGTATTATATTATTATCCCTTTAATGTCTACAGGATCTGTAGTGCTATCTCCTGCTTCATTCCTGATATTGGTATTTGTGTCTTCTCTCTTTTCCTCTGTTATTCTTGCTATATTTTTTGTCAATTTCATCAAATTTTCCAAAGAAAAGAACTTTGCTTCATTGATTTTTCTATATTGTTTTTCTGTTTTCAATTTGATTTTCTTATTTCTTTTCTTCTTGATGTTTTGGATTTAGTTTGTTCCTTTTTGTTCCTTGAGATGGGAGCTTAAATGACTGTTTTGAGTCTTTTTCTCTTTTTTAATGCATGAATTTGGTGCAACAAATTTCCCTCTCAGTACTGCTTTAGCTTTTTGATTTGATATTCTATGTTTTGACATGTTGTGTTTTGATTTTCATTTAGTTTTATGTATTTTTAAAAATTCTCCTGTGACGTCCTATTTGACTAATGGCATAATTTGTAGTTTTGATTTAGTTTCCAAGTGTTTGTAATTTTTTGTGTTATCTTTTTGATATCCACTTCTAATTTGGTTCCACTGTGGTTAGAGAACACTATATTATTTCAGATTTATTAAAATTTTGAAGTTTGTTTTTTGATCAAAGAAATGGTTTATCTAGGTATATGTCTGTGAGCACTTGACAAGAAAGTGTATTCTACTGTTGTTGAGTGGGGTGTTCTATAAATATAATATCTATTAGACACTGTTGATTGATGATGTTGTTGAGTTTTTCTATATCCTTTCTGATTTCCTGTGTAGTTTTTTAAATTAATTTTTAAGAAAGGGGTATTGAACATTCCAACTCTAAATATGGATTTGTCTACTTATATTTTCAGTTCTATTGGCTTTTGCTTCACCTATTTTACAATTATGTTATGTTGTTGGTGCATATGTATTTAGGATTGATAAGTTTTCTTGGAAGATTGGCCTTTGTATTATTATATAAATCCCTCTTTACCTCTGATAATTTTCTCCACTCTAAAGTCTAATTTAACCAATATTAATATAATCTCTCATGCTTTCTTTTAATTGGTGCTTTCTTGACATACCTGTTTCCATCCTTTTACTTTCAATCCCTATATAATGTTATATGCAAAGTGAGTTTCTTTTACACAGCATATAACTAGGTCATGTTTTTTAACCCATTCTGACAGCCTGCCTTTTAGTTTTAATGTTCCCTCTATTTTACTGTTGAGCTTACTCACAGAGCTTCTTTTCTTTGTTTTTTATTTTGTTCGGTTTCCATTTGGTTCTTCTTTATGCTTCTATTTCATCTCTGAGACTTTTAATTTTTTTTCGTTTGTTTCAAGTGGCTTATAATTGCTCCTTGAAGCATTTTTTTTTTATCATGGCTACTTTAAAATCTATGTCAGATAATTATAATATCTCTGTCATCTTGTGTTAATTGTCTTTCCATCCAGTTTGAAGATCTTCTTTGTTCTTGGTGTGATGAATAATTTTCAACTGAAATCTTGACTTTATGTTATGAGACTCTGGATATTATTTAAACTTTTAATTTTAGTTGGCTTGTTCTGATACAACTTTGATATGGGAAGAAGAGGCACCACTTCATTACAGCCAGGTGGAAGTAATGAAGTCTGGGTCTCCACTGATAACTCCACCCCTCATTGTTTCTTGGTGGGGTAGGAATTTTGGCTTCCTCTTTGGCCTCTACTGATATGTGCCTGGTTGGAGGGAGTAGTGAATGCATCAGTACTACTCTCCATGTGGCCTCACAGACACCATAGTGGAGGGATAGGTATATTTTTGATGGCAGTGAAAGTCCTGACTCTCTACTGGGTCTCCTTCTCACATCACCCCAGCAGGGACAGTTGAGGCACTTAGTTAGTGCTGGTGGGGATGGAAGTCCTGGCTCTCCAATTGTCCATCACAGCCATTTTGGGGGAAGAGGAAGCTTGTTATCATTGCGAAGGATGAATATTTTGCCTACTACTTAGTCTTCTCTGACTAAAACCCAAGAAAAGTTTTGAGATGCCTTGTTACAGCCAGTGAGGTTGGATATCTCAGCTCACCACTCAGTCTTTGCCAGTATGGGTTGGGGTGGGATAACAGGTTTTGTTTTGTTTTGTTTTTTAATATGGTAGAGTAGACCTGTCATTAACTTAGAGTTTTTTTTTTTTTTTTTTGGTCTTGCTAGGTTGCCCCTTTCTTTGGCTAGAAAGAGAAGAGTTTCGTTGTGGCTCTTTTTTCTGCAATGATTGACCTTTCTGGACAGATTCATCAGCTCCAAATTTGGGATATATGAAGTAAAAAGAAAACAGGGAACTCATCATCATGTAGCTTCTTGTGTCCTGAGTTCCCTATTTTCTACAGTTTTCAGATGTGTGTGTGTGTGTGTGCTGTGTGTGTGTGTCTGAAAGAGAGAGAGACAGACAGAGAAAGAGAGAGAGAGAAAGTAATGTGTCCAGACTTTAAAATTATACTTAGTGGGGGGAATGGGGAAAAGTATGTCTACTCTATTTTCCCAGAAACTGCAGTCCAAATTAGATTTTTAGGAAAAAGTTGTAGGACTTAAAATCCAGGTGTGCTGTTTATTCTCTTTTTGCCCCTCTTAAATTTTTTTTTCTGTACTAATCTTTACCCCAGAAAACTATCTTCTACAAATTGCAACATTTGTGTTTTCATGCCCTCTGGCTTCCTACTGGGTTTAGGCATGGAATACATTTACAAAAGACTGGAAGTTCTTTAGAAAGAACCAGGAGAAAGATGTTAGGGTAATTATTTTCTTTCCTCACTCCCTGCCAGGCCATAGTCCTAGCAGTGACTCCATTCCTCTAGGCATGGTCATAGTAACGCCTTGCACTGCTCTTGCTGGGGGAGTAACAAGCCTACGGCTCACAAGATCTCCTCAGTGTTGTTCCTGGTGCTTTCACATCTTTTGTTGGTTTCCTCAACCCAATACTGACCTGTGTACTCACAATTGACCTTTAAAAAAATGTGGGGGTTAGGAGCACTGACACCCAACAACACCACCACCCCAGCCCTGCAGTTGAAAATCTGTGTATAACTTTCCTGTCGACCCTCCATAGCGTGGTAACCACATTCAAAGATTCAACTAAGTACAGACTGTGTAATACAGTATATATATATATAAAATACAGTATAAATACATACAGTAGTATGTGTTTACTGAAAAAATTCATGATAAGTGAAACCACACAGTTCAAACCAGTGTTGTTCAAGGGTCATCTGTACTTCCTTCATAAAACTCTCTTCAAATATTTGTTTCCTGCTGGGAATCTGATTGAAATTATTATTATTATTTTTTAACTCTGCCTCTCTTTGGGGTAATTGGACGTAATGTCCCACAGCTTAAGTTGGTGTTGATTACATGCAAATAGGAAGTGAGGAAAAACATATTATTTAATATCTCCTAATAATCTGTCACTATATAACAAGTGTCAGCCTCTTTTTTGAGGTTCAGCTGGTTCTCATGTGATCATTAACTGACTCAATCATGTGAAGATCACATGGATCATGGGAGAAATATTACTAAACCATTCCCAGTTAAACCTTGGGGAAGACTTATTTAAATTAACCTTGTTGAAACTGCCTTAGTTTTGATAAGTAGAAAGACAAATATAGAGTTACCAGTACAGAATGATGTAGATATATATAAATAAATATATTTATTATCTATTAAAAAGCTGAATTTTTGCTTTTGTCTAAACTCTCCACATATTTCAAAAAATTTCTCTATCCATTCTTCCATTTTCCTGATGAAGAGAATTGGTCCTTCCCTTGATAAGATTCATTTTCAAAACCATTTATAGATTTGTCACTTTCCTAGTTCTCTCTTCTGTAGAATTCATTTGATCATCAACATTTCCGATTCTTCTGTCAAGTCTCTTCCCTTTTATTCCCAGAAATGAAGCTGCTTTGCTGAATAAGGTGATGGGCAACTTGTAAGGAGATTTTAACCTATACTGTTAAGAAGGAGACAACAGGCCCAAAACAGAGTCACTTGTGCTAAGTCCACATCATGAAATGGAGACAATACCTAACTTAACTGCAGTTTCAACCTCCTCCAGGAATGTAATCTTAATTGGTCAGTTTGGCACTTTCTGGTCAGTCCTAGTGAGGTAATCTACCTGATAGACCCCTTTTGTCCCCTAAAAGAAGATGACCTTGCCTGAAACAATCTGCGCTTTCCTTATACCTCTCCTATTTCTGCCTATAAAAGTATTCCATTTTGTACAGCTCCTCCAAGTGCCTTTCTATTTGCTAGATGGGATGCTGCCCAATTTATGAATCACTGAATAAAACCAATTAGGTCTTTAACTTTACCAGTTGAATTTTGTTTTTTAGCAGATTTTTGGCATTTGTTCATATAAATGGTCTGCTGAAAATATGCACTATGTGTCCAGCTGATTTTCATCTTAAGTAACAATGGGATTTTCATCTTTGGTAACTATGGGAACTAAACCGTAGTGGCAGATTAAAGTACAAGACTGGTGCTAAGAACTTTGGCCAAAACAGCAAAACTAGTGATATCTCCATTCATTTGAAATCTGTCTGTGTGCATAACCTCATTTTAAATAGAGGACATTGGTGAGGTACCAACTGACACATAGTGAGAATGATCTGGTTGCCACATAACCACTGGGTTTCAAAAGGATACTGTGAGTCTAATTCTGTAAAAGAAGAATTTATGAAAGTAAGTTTGAAAGGTTGGGGAGAATAGACAGAAAGCCCTAAAAGCCTTGGATTTTTACTTTAGTTAGAAACAAACTTGATTTTGGTTAAGTCTCTTAACCTTTTAATCTTAGATCCTTTCTCTTAAAAGCACTCCTTCCTTATACCCATCTCAACTTTCTATAAAGAAAAATTCCAACAGCAAATGTATAATCATCCTAATTTTAGCCCAAAAGATAGAGTGATGTTGTTTATATTACAACTTTGCATTTTATGGAATTTTGAGACTTCTTATATACATACAACAGAAGAAATCCACAATATTATCCATTCATTTGTGTCATTTGGCAAATATAAATGTATTCTAAATATTTAAATAATGTGATAGAGTGATTATGGATATAGAGATATATAAGAAAAAAAGTTATTTCTGAAAGTTTACAGCCTTATGTTTGTCATAAGCTTTTATATATACATAAAAGTAAGTGGGAAACATGGCAAATGAGTGTAACTAATATTAATTGTTCCTGAGACTGGAGTTGCTCAGGAAGAATTCCTAGGAAATAAGGCTACAGCCTTATTTTAACATGGGAAGACATTTGAATAGAGAAAAAAAGTAAGGGAAGATATTTCAGGCCTGGGGCTATTTGAAGAACTGTAAGGAGGGCAATTTAGAGGAGATAAGCACTGACTATAAAGCTGAAAGGGAACACTGAGTCTTGCTGTGGGGTTCTGCATACCCTGAGGTGATGAAATTCCAAAAAAAAGTCCATGAATGGAAGTCAGAACCAGTTCTAGGCCTGGATCCCTCAATAACTAACTGTGTGACCTGAATAATTCACTTAGTTTCTCTGGGAATTTGTTTCTCCTTTTTGTCAAAGGGACAGATGGTTGGATTAAATATATATTTAGATCTCTTTTAGGACTAAAAATGTATTATTAATGACATTCTCTAATGACCAATAGAGAAGAAATTAAGAGTTTTGAATGGGGAAGTAATGAGATGAAAACAGCGTTTCAAGAAAGTTAATCTTGTTTTACTTGGCTGGGTGTGAACAAGGAAACCCTGGTGCAAAGGAGCTAAGACTCAGGGCTCAACAATTCTTCCAGCCTTACTTACTGTTTTAACTATTGGTGAAGAGAAAATAAAAATATTTCCTCTCAGGTCACTTCTCACCACGTTTTGAAATAGCCAATACCAAAGTATTCCTGCCTCTTTCATGAGTTTATTTTTCCTTGATATTTGGTTTTCAAATGAGGGCCATTTTATTTTAAATGAGAGATGAAGCCCTACTAACACACAAAAAAGTATTGACATTTAAGAAAATTTGTTTCTGTGGATGTTCAATGAAACATCAATATATTTCAACATATTGTCTCACTAAGTGTAGCTCCCCAAGTGTTGCAAGGACCTGGTGGAAATCTGAAGCTGACTAGGAAACTCTAATCAGCAATATAGATATATAAATATCAGCAATGGAACATTAAGGTATGATGCAAACTTTTTAGTCTCGTCACTTCGTGTCCTGAAAGTCTTTCTCTTTCTGACAACTCTACCAACTCTTTGTATTTCTAACACTTTTTTTTTCCCCCAGAACAGTTGCTGCCTTGATTCAGACACCGAGTGGATTGGAAGAATGTAAACCCAGGGCCTCAGACTCATCTACTATATCTAAGAGAGTCACAACGTGATATTTCTTGATTCTCTGTTCCTTCATACTGTTTTCTTTTTTGCTATAAGTGACATAAATAGATGACCATGTGTGATGACCATGAACCACTGACAGAATTTGAAATTGTCCTTTCTATTGCCACCATTTCTTGAAATAAATTGTCACCAAATTTTGTGGTAATTCAACTCTTAGTCCTGTTTTTACACTCCTGGTATGTGATTTTGAAATCCTTAGCTCTGGGAAAACAGAAGTTAGAAATGTAATGTAGGACTGACTTCAAAAATAAAAGGTTTTACCTGATATCCATTTTCACAGAGAGATAGGATAAGCAGTTGCCATGGCTGCAGGGAGCAAGGTGTTTCTGGCCTTCTTTCCAACAGGGCTGTACCCTCTTCTGTTTGCTTCTGCTATGTCAGCCCAGCATGGCTGGCTGATTTACTTCCCTTTGTGTTCAGACTCAAGACTCCTGACTCTGAGCCAATTGCAGGGAAGACACAGCCCCCATCACCAGACATGGTCTAGGTGAGTCTTGCTGTTCAAGATCTGATAGCTTGCAGTGTGAAATGATCCCAGGATACCATTTTTCCAACCCGTGTGTTGGTTCTTGCCACAATTTCTCAATTTGATGCTTCCATGCTACACTAGAAATACAGAAATGGTGTGAGCAAATTCACTGATATGTATCCTTACTCTTCATATCCTTCTTGAGTAGGGTGAGGGTCCTTTCTTCATTGTTCCACTCAGGGCTGTACTTTTCTTACTAAGTTGATTGATTATTAGGAATTCAGTGGCTTATCTGTTCAGATATCTGCTCACTTCAGAAAACCTTCCCTACTAACCAGGTCAAATTTTCACCAGTCCAAGTCAAGACCAATTTTATATGCTCTTCTTGTAAAATAAGAATTAGAGCCCATTGACAACAGGGAGGGCTTCCCCTTCCAAAAGTCCCCATTAGAACTTCTTTTTCATATCTCCTGTTCTGCTGCTGAGGTCATTTTCTCTCTTCCTTGTAGATTTTTTTTCTCATTTTTTAACACCCTAATCAAGCATTTGTGACCACAAAAACACTTTGTGGTTGTGGTTTATAATTTCAAAACTTTCCATGATCTTTCTGGGGAAAATCAGAAAAGAATTGAGTGTTTGACTAGAATGGTTATTGAATTATATAGTTATTGTATTAAATGTCTGTCAATATGACCCCCTTGGTGAATAAAGTACTCCTTATAGACATAACAGCTTTAATTCTTGATCCCCTAATTTCAGTCCTCAGACCCTGATTTGATATCTGAATCAAAATGCACTCTCATCAACAAATAGTGCTGGGACAACTGGATATCCACTTGCAAATAATGACATTGGACTCTTACCTCATGTCATATACAAAAATTAATTCAAAGTGGATCAGCAACTATCTATATGAGCCCAAATCATAAAACTCTTAGAAGAAAACATAGGCATAAGTCTTCATGACCTTTAATTTGACAATGGATTCTTACATATGATCCTAAAAGCACAAAAAAGAAAAATAGATAGATTGGACCTCATCAAAATTTTAAAGAACTGTGCATTAAAAGATATTATCAAGAAAAAAGAGTATATAAATAAAAGGAGAAAATATTTGCAAATCATATATTTGAGAAAGGTTTAATACCCAGAATATATATATATATATATATATATATATATATATATATATATATATATACCCTACAACTCAACCAAAAGACAAGCAAATCAATTTTTTTAAATGGAGAAAGGGCTTTGAATAGACGTTTCTCCAAGAAGGTAAACAAATTCCCAGCAAGCATATGAGAAGATACTCAACATCATTAGTTATCAGAGAAATGCAAGTCAAAACCTCAGTGAGGGGCTTCCCTGGTGGAGCAGTGGTTGAGAGTCTGCCTGCCAATGCAGGGGACATGGGTTCGAGCCCTGGTCCAGGAACATTCCACATGCCGTGGAGCAGCTAAGCCCGTGCGCCACAACTACTGAGCCTGCGCTCTAGAGCCCGTGAGCCACAACTACTGATCCTGTGAGCCACAACTACTGAAGCCCGTGTGCCTAGAGCCTGTGCTATGCAACAAGAAAAGCCACCGCAATGAGAAGCCCAAGCACCGCAACATAGAGTAGCCCCGCTCGCTGAAACTAGAGAAAAGCCTGCGCACAGCAACGAAGATAATGCAGCCAAAGATAAATAAATTTAAAACAAAACAAAAACCAAAAAACAAGAAACCTCAGTGAGATATCACTTCCACCTACTAGGAAGCCTATGATAATTTTTTAAAAGGGAAATACATTGTACATTGATGGTGGGAAGGTAAAATGGTACAGCTGCAGTGGAAAACAGTTCGGCAGTTTCTCAAAAAGTTAAATATAGAATTGCCATAAACCCCAGCAATTCTACTCCTAGGTATATATCCACGAGAATTGAAAACAGAGACTGAAAGAAATACCTAGGCCAATTTTCACTACAGCATTATTCACAGTAGACAAAAAGTGAAACGCCTAATTGTCCATCAGTAGATGAATGGATAAGCAAAATGTGATATATCCATACAATGGAATATTATTCAGACATAAGAAGGAATGAAATTCTGATTCATGGTACAACTTGGGTGAACTAAGCTAAGTGAAATAAACAAGACCAAAAAAAATCATTTCATTGATATGAAATATATAGAATAGCCAAATTCACAGAGACAGAAAGTAGTTTAGAGGGTACTAAGTGTTGGAAGGAGGGGGAAATGGGGAGTTATTGTTTAATGGGTACAGAGTTTCTGTTTGGGATGGTGGAAAAGTTTTAGAAAGAGTAGTGATAGTTGTATAACATTGTGAATGTAATTAATGCTGTTGAATTGCATACTTAAAATAGCTAAAATGGCATAAAACTGGCTTTTATGTTACACGTATTTTATTACAATAAAATTAGAAAATGCATTCTTGGCACAAACTTAGATGTGTCCTGCAGCATTTCACCCAGAAAAGTTAGAACCCAAGCACTATGATATACAAATATACTGTATAGAGAGAGCAAGGTTGAAGTTTCTAGATAATTTAGAGTCATGATAAACTGCACTAATAGAAATATCTGAAGCCAAAACTGAGAAGCAGTGTAGTGTAGAAAGTCAGAATAGTAAGAATGTGGATGTGGAGTCAAAGAGATCAGGATAGTGTTGGAACTTCCATGGAACTGACTCTTTTATCTATTTGCTGCATGATTTTGGACAAGAAGCTTAAGTGAAGTTAAGCTTCAGTTTCATCATTTGTAAAGTCCATAATAATATCTCCTCCATGGGGCTTTGAGAAGACAGTATGCTAGAAATGTAAATCCATTAACCCTGGTGTCAATTATGTGATAAGTGGCCAATGAATTGCATTTATAACGCACTAGATTTGGCTTCTCCATTTATTTTCTCTCCACTCACCACCCCTTAGGCAATACACTAAACTTTCTTTGGGACGGATCAATCATTTATTTTTGCAGTTTTCCGACAGTGTTCTTACTTCTCATTTCATCTCTGTAGTAATAAAAGAAAAAAATCATAAAGATTCAGAGAAAAATGTCTGACTTGTCTTTGGTGCCTGGGGAAGAATCATAGACCTGCCTTTCCCCTTTTTCCTCACTCTTGCCTCATGCTGTACCCCTAGCCCTTTTCATTTCTCCTTTAATGGATTCCCACAGAACACAAACAAAGATGTTTGGCCCTGAGCTGGGCATCTGAGGAACTGGCAGAAGGGAGGATGCTAAAGCGGGAGAGTCAAAATGATCTTCTTGAGTTATTACTCAGCTCCAGTCTCCTGGAGTTCAGCTGGTACCTGAGTTCTAGTCTTCACTCAACCCTAAGAAGAGAGATTTTTAAAAAATAATGCAAGGAAACTGGAGTTAGGTCCCTCTTGTATTTAAACAAAATTAAGTACTGTTTGCTTTAGTATATGAGGGGCTGAAAGGGGATGGTTGGAGAGTGTAGATATTCTGTTGAAATCTTAGCAGTGACACATGATGGGAACTTAGACTTTTTACACTGTACTACAGCCTTCTAATACTGTGCCATCTTGGCACATTAGTGGAGGTTGAGGCTGAGATGCAGTATAAATGCTGAATTAATTAATTATAATCAGCGATATTGCAATGGATTCCATATGACACCGAGATCGCTGGCAGAATCTTGTTTGTGTGCAAGGTTTTCACAGCCCTTTTAGATTAATTATCAAACAACATAGCTTATTTGTGCTGTGCCCTAGAATCCCACTCTTGTGGTTCCCAACATTTCCAAAAGGGGGATTTTAGAGCAATAATGCACCTAAAAGGAACTTGAACTAATAGAGGCTGAGATACAAAGGGTTATTATTTTTCTGCACCCTGTCTCTATCCAAAAATCTCACCTCAAGTAAGACAGTACATGTGAGGCCTTGCACAAACTCATCTAAACCCCAAAGGTAAAAACTTTCCTGATAGAACAAGAGGCTTTCAGAAGGAGTCAGCCCTCTTGCTGCACCTTGGACAGACTTCCTACTCTCTGGTCTACAGTTTGCCTTGTCCGGGAGATCATCGGTTCATGCCCCAAGATGCTAGACAAATGACAAGCAGATATGTTTGCATAATTCTCATTACGTTTACCGTAGTTCAATGTAATTTCCCCAAATGTTTCACTTATTTTATTTCAGAGACTGTTACAGTTAGGATTTTGAAGTACAAGCCTGCATCTGTAATCCATTTATGAACTCGCTCTAGTGCAATTGTGAAGAGAGAGAGAAAAAAAAGTTGTGGGGAGGAATTATTTGGAGTAAAAAAAGAAAAAAAAAACGCATTGAAAAACAAGGAGAGGGGAGTGAGAGCACATCTGTTTTTGTAAGAAATCATGGAACCTGGCCCTTTTTCAGTGGGGTATTTTACTACCACATGGCTTTAATCCTACATCTGGGGCTGTTGTTTTATGAAATATTTCCCACAGACGATGTCAATTATAATTTTTGTCCTGGTCGTCAATTTACAGACTTTTGGAAGAAGACAAAATGAAACAACCAGAAAAAGAACAACTTATGTGGTCTACTCTCTGACAAAATTATAGCTGTGTGATACACATCTAAAATCAATAACTTCACTAACGATTAGCAGAGCACATTGCTTGGTTTATGAGAAGAGATGAGGCCCACCCCATGCACATGTTTGGCACTGGATTGCATTTTTTGTTTGCTGTGTATTTACCAGCAGATGTTCAGCCATTTATTTAACTTCTTCTGTGAGCCAGTAGTAGGCCTGTGTCTGTGCGACATTTATAAGTCATCTGCCAGCAATACAGGTGGAATGCTTTCATGAAACCTTTTTTAGTTCCTTCTGCAGTGATGATCTACCAGAGAAATCAAGGGTAATTCTTTATAGAGTTATATGGCTATTAAGAAGTGGAGCTCTGATCTTGTGTGTAAAGTTGAAGAAATTTGGATTCCAGCATATGGAATCAAAATCGCTTTTCAGAATCACTTTGAAAGAATCATCCATGGTATTCAACTTTAGCAGCTGGTTTGAGAGTGAAAGGTTTTGCCGAGAAACAAAGCAACTCCATTAGTCCTGAGTGGACCCAGAGTTTTGACAGGAATGTTTCCTTTCTTTACTTACAGGGATTCTTTCAATGCAAAGAGATAAACCAACTTCTTTGAAAATTATTTCATAACTACAAGATTTTAGAAGAAACAAGAAACCAGGTAATTGGCTGTTTTAAAATTCTTAGAAGGAAAAATTGTGTTGAGGACATTCTGCTTCATCTGCTAACACCAGGCTTAGCCTTACAGGCATAACCAGTGTTCTAGCTATTAACAGTTTTTAAAATAAAAGAGAAAAAAAGAAAAGGAGAAAGAGTTCCAAAATATTCTAAATCCTCATGATTTCTTTATTATGCATATGTGGTATATCTTTATATAATTATCTGAATTTAATTTTAGAAACACAATATTTAGTTTTAAGTCCAAAGATTAATGAGCATTGAATAGCATTTAATATTGACGAATGAGTTTATAAACATAAATGATTTCATTTCTTACTATGATACCCCTATTTTCTCATGAATTTACAGTTGACTAAGTTCTTCTTATGGTTCCTGCTCTTCCAGCTTCTCTCCTAGGATTCTTCACTTTGTCCACAACTGTCCTAAGTCTGAGTTTTAGAAATGGAGGAATCTGAGATTGAGACTAAGATTCCTGTGATTTATTAAAAGATGTCCTCAGATGAAAGGGAAGGAGGGAAGCAGGATGGGTCAGGAAAGGGAGCTGAGCAAAAGTAGGTCTAATGTGCAGTCTAGCCTCAGCCCAGTACCACAGGGAACCCTTCTGCGTCAACTGTACCACTGCATTGGTCCCACCGTGAGACAAGGGAGTGGAACAGGCATGATAAAATATCCCCAGCAAAGTGGGTCCTGCTCAGGTGAGGGTGCTTCTCCTGAGAACAGGGGAGCCATGAGCCTTTAGCAGCTGATTAGACAGCCTCTGGAGGAAGGGTGCAGGAGGACATCTAAAGAGTATCTGGGTGGTCAGACAGAGAAAAACATCACATGATATCACTCATATGTGGAGAGTAATTTAAAATATATATATATATAAATGAACTTATTTACAGAAGAGAAACAGACTCACAGATTTTGAAAACAAACTTTCTGTTACCAAAGGGGAAATGTGGGGAAGAGGGATAAGTTAGTAGCTTGGGATTAACATGCACACACTACTATATATAAAATAGATAATGAACAAGGACATACTGTATAACACTGGGAACTCTACTCAATATTCTGTAATAACTTATATGGAAAAAGAATCTGAAAAAGAATGAATATATGTACATGTATAACTGAATCACTATGTTGTACACCTGAAACTAACATAACATTGAAAATCAACTATACTCCAATAAAATTAAAAAAAAAAAAAAAGAAGAGTATCTGGGTGGCATACCAGGGCAGGACACCAATCACACCGACTTCAATGACTCACTGTATTTCAAAGGAGAGAAATGGCAGTCCAAAAACAAATCCATTGAGAGAAACTTTTCCCTCATTGCCCAAGCCCAGAGGCATTTGATTAGAATAGTACAGATGTTACCATTTGATCATATAGTAAGTGTTAAATTCTGTTTCTCCTAGTCTGTCTTCTTTCTGAGTATTTCCCCAGCACTAACAACTGTGAAATGACCTAACATGATGTCAGACCCAGGACACATAGAAGGAGTTGTCCCAAGACTTAAGAAGATAACCCACATTACAAACAAATGTACTTACTGCTACAGAACATTAAATTGTTCTGGCTTATAGCATGTGTTCTCTTAAACTATCAATACTTCTTCATATAAAACCAGGCTAGGGTTTGTGGTATACTGGAGAAGGTGGACATAAAATGATGCCTCACATAATTCTTCACAAAGACATTACCAAGTATAGCTCACTCAGAATTATCTGCTTAACATGATTTCAAGGAAAGTGTGAGATGGACCTCTCTCTGCAAAGTTATCTTGTCTGCTGTGTTAGAATTTGCAACACTCCAGATTTCTTTCTATGATTTAAGGCTTTGTTCCTCTCTCTCAATATGCAGCAGAGCTGAGTTCTTATGACACAGATCTTCTGGCTCACAAAGGCAAAAGTATTTACTATTTGGCCCTTTAAAGAGAAAAGTTTGTTGACTCCTGCACTAGAGTGATTTTGTTGTGGAGATACCAAATCTCAGCTTCTGCAATAGCTGTTGACATGAGGCTCTAGTGTAAGGATTGAGGGGAGGTGCCAGATTTGGGAGGTAGTTGTGTAATGGAATAAAATCCCTGTTGATTTGTTGAATGTGGGGAGTGAGGAAAGGAGGCTAAGTGTGATTTCCAGATTTCAACTTGCACAATGACTTGGGAGTTGGTTGTGATTGTAAATGCATAAAAAGGAACAAATAGGTGCAATGGAGGGAGAAAAATAGTAAGTATAATTTTGGAAATGTTGAGAGTGAAGTGTGGATGAAATACCCAAGTGTTGCTCTCTAGTTGACAATTAGAAGAATGAATAAGAAGGATACGGAGATAGATTTTCTTGAGTTTCTTTGTTATGTGAATGCTCTCTGCCTGAGCAATGCTCTCTATTCTTCTACAATATTACTGTAGCTTTGTTGTATTTTGTCATAATTACCTGTTTGGAAGCTATTTTTCCAACTTGATTATCAACTCATAGTGCTAACACAGTGCTTGTCAAATGAATATAGAGAGAATATTCTACCATCTCACACTTACAGTCTCACCATATATCCTTATCCAGGTCCTCAGCTTCAATTACAGTAACAACTTCAACAATTCACAAATAGGTATCTCCAGTTAGACTTTATCTCTCTATGGCATCTGTCATTTTTTAATGTCCTAAACCTGTGGACACCTCTTCCCCTTTCTGTTATGATTATTCTTCCTTTTGTCAATCCTGCCTTCCTGAGGTAGAATTCCAAACCAAAATTTCCCATATGTCCATGCTGCTAGTTTATATAGATGTGTGGTTGGCTCCCTCCAAGCAGATCCTCTCTCCTGGTATTGGGAGGTGTGTGGGAATAGAGCAAGGTTGTACAGTTCTTTTGTTAAACAAGGTGATGGACCAGCTATAATGGAGATCCTGATATTCAGCCTCTGGCTGAGTGAATGTTAAGCAATTGGTGATGGAAACCAAGAGATTTTTTTCCTGAAATTTCCCCTGTCTGGATTTCTCTTAACTGTGGGGCATTCAAGCTCAGCTCCCTGACTTCTGGAAATTCTGGCAACTAATAAGTGCCTTTTCTTTAAACTAGCTAGAGTGGTTTCTATTACCAGTAACTGCATCTTCATTGATATAAGCCCCTAATTTCTTCTCTAGCTTTTTAATGTCACAGTCTACCTCACTCTTTGTGTTCCAACTGTATTTAACTTCTTACAGTTCCTCAAACTCCTCATTTTGACTACAACAGGGCCTTTGTGCTTGCTCTTCCCTCTGTCTGTAATACTTTTCTTTACTCTCACCTCCCATTCCAAACCCAAGGTATTGTTTAAGTTTGCTATTGTTATATAACTCACCCCAGTTATTACTTGTTCTGAGATTTATCTGGTCTCCCTGACTACAACAAATTTCCCTATGAATGTCTGTCATATACTGATGTTACTTATCCCAATTGTAATTTACATTGATGTGTGGTTGTGGGATTAATGTTTTTCAGTCTTCTACACTGTCAGCTCTATGGAAGCAATGCTTACGAATTTATCCCCAGAATTTAAAATAATACTTGGCACATATAGTTGCTTCATAAGTATTGGTTGTTTTGATGATTGGTAAAGATGTCTAAGCAGTTCAAGCAATTGCCATAACTCTAACTTGCCATTACTTTATTCTTTGGAGAACATTTAAGAAACCCATATTCTTATTTTATGAATAAGTATATATATGCGTGTGTGGGTGTATACATATATATACATGTATACATACATATATATATATACACTTGTATGTGAATGTGTGTGTATATATATACATACACACACATTCACATATATGTATGTATATGTATATGAACTTAGTAAATCTGTTGTTCAATTTTTAGCAGTTTAGAAGCTTTAGTATTTTTCTGTACCCCAGAAATTCACATCTTTCATCCCATCTCTGGTTAATATTATCAGGCTATAAAATTTGAAATCACAGGGAGTCAAGAAAGAAAGCTTTATAGTAGATATCTTCCTTCTCCAAGCCTGTGCTTCAGAAAGATATACCTTGATGTGGTATGCAGGATGAATAAAGAAGAAGTAGCCATGGTAACCCACTATAGCCTGAAGGAAGGGGAGGATGTAAATTCAAAAAAGAAGTTAATGATTGAAGTCTAGGTCATTGGCCAATAGAAATATTGGAGAATAAACATCAATCAGCAGGAGGATGACATTTGTGTTTCACTTTTTAGGCTGTAGTTATTGCTTCTGTATTTTATTTTTCAGAAGTAGGAAATGAGAGTCAGAGAAGTCATACCTTGCCCAAGGGTGCCCAGTAAAAATGATCAGTCAGGACAAAAGCTCATTGCTCTGACCCCAAATTCTAGGTCTTTTCCACTATCCCATGCACCTTAGAAGAAGAGAATGATTTGGAAGGAAAGAAGTAGTACTGATGTGAAGGCAAATATAGGGATTTCATTTTAGAAATGATGAGTTTGAAGTGAGACAACAATGAACATAAAAACCATCAGCATTTTCTCTAAAATACTTAAGAAATGTATCATTTATAAAATAAATTTGGAGTAAACTCATGTAGGTTGATTCAATTACTAAAGCAAAACTATTTCAGTACAAATAATCACCCTCCAATTTATCTGCTTGACAATGACCATAGACTAGCCCTGAGGACATATGTATTTGTTCATTTGTTCTGCACCTTCTGTATTTTGCTCATTTATTATTTAGAGTTTACTAGAACTCTTCTATAAAACCAATAAGGCATGATGCCTTTATTAGTAAATAATAATTGATTATATTTTAATTCTTCATATGGTTATTAATGTATCAATACTTTCTATATCTCCTAAAGACAGCTTTGCCTTTTATATTTTCCCAGAAAAAAATCATTGAGCACTTATTTGGTGTTAATCAGCTAACAGGAATCCTGTGTACCAGCACCCTAAATCAGTAGGCGATGTTAAAACTATATTTTTAAGAATGTGCTATTCTGTATGTATAGGATCTTCTTAATTCCAATTGTTAAAAATTTTGAAGTCAGTCTCAAAACCAACTTTCTGTGTTCCTAGATTGTATACTCTTAGAAAAGAAACAAAACAAAGAACAATTTCCTGTTTCTAAGAAAAATGGCTTTAAAAGACATCTTGCATATCAAATAGCCCTTACCAAACATTTTGATGAGTTAAGTGTAAACGATTCTAAAGCATATGGATTAAATTTCCCTAGAAATCACTTAGGTTTAAAAATTGAGGGAAAAACACTCAACAAAACTAGGTTTTGGGTTTGCCAACTCGAAGGCAGTTGATAAATAGTTCAAGACAAATGACAAATCCCAATTATGGTCAAATTTGCCCTCCCTTAATAAAAGGATATGTGTGACCCCCTTTACAAGTTTCACTCTGCCTTGTCTCCTATTGTAATATACACAAGCATCCCAAACTTCTCTAACTTCTGCATGTTTTTGATAGAATTATCTGGCTCTGAAATATATTGTTAATGACAATAAAGATTAACTAAATATAATTTATACAAGTAATTCTTATTAATTTTTATAGAACAGTGTTGAGAGTCACCTTCTCTAACCAAGAGTTCTACCACCATATTTCTTGAGTATAATTAAATGTTCCTGTCTGAACTTTCACCAATTTCAGTGAGATGCACTGCATACCACTCAATCTCTTGGGACAGTTCTAAAGTTGATGGAAAAGTCTTTTTTTTTTTTTTTTTTTTTTGCCACTTAGATCTATATTCCATTGACCTGAGCATCTCTCCAGCTTCAAACCTGAGTCACTCATTTGGATACTTTTCATTATACTTAAGTAAGATAAACTTGATCTCCTCCCAGAGAGTAAATGATGTCTCTTCCATCTGCCCAGACTTTTCCAGACTGAGATATTATTGGTGGAACTCAAGACATAAAATATATACATGACAATATTTTCAGGATATTTTTGGAAAGTAATGCAGTGTAAGAGGTGGGACTCTATGAGTTAAGATAGCATTATATTAATTAGTTTTTATTTTAAGAGGTATAAGGGTGGAACTGTAACATAATAAAATGCAGATGTCCTCAGGACTAGTCTATGATCATCCCCAAGCAGATAAATTGGAGGATGATTATTTGTATTAAAATAGTTTTTCTTTAGTAATTTGATCAACCTATGTGAGTTTCCTCCAAATTTATTTTATAAATGATACATTCCTTAAGTATTTTAAAGAAAATGTTAGTGGCTTTTATGTTTATTGTTTCCTCACTTCAAACTCATCATTTCTAAAATGAAATCCTTAGATTTGCCTCCAAATCAGTACCACTTTTTTCCTCTTCCAAGGTACATGGGGCAATGGAAAGGACATAGAATATGGGGTCAGAGCAATGGGCTTGTGTCCTGACTGACCATTTTTACTGGGCACCCTTGGGCAAGGGACGACTTCTCTGACTCTCATTTCCCACTTCTGAAAAATAAAATACAGAAGCAATAACTACAGCATATAAAGTGAAACACAAATGTCACTCTCATGCTCATGTTTACTCTCCAATTCTGGTAATAACACTCTTATTCTCCAATGGCCTAGACTTCAAGCAATTTACAGAAGAATTATAAATGGCTAGTATGCATATGAAAAATTGTTCAACTGTACTAATAATTTTTTTGCATATTTTTGACAATTGCCTGGGGAAATTGAAAGCATTATACAATGGTGGTGTGGCTATAAGTTGAAGAAATCTTCAGCATTATTATTATTTTTTTTATTCCTATGTTTCTTTGTACCAAATATTACTTCTACTTTAAATATATTTTTTTAACATCTTTATTGGAGTATAATTGCTTTACAATGCTGTGTTAGTTTCTGCTTTAAAACAAAATGAATCAGTTATATATATACATATGTTCCCATATCTCTTCCCTCTTGCGTCTCCCTCCCTCCCACCCTCCCTATCCCACCTCTCCAGGCGATCACAAAGCACCAAGATGATCTCCCTGTGCTATGTGGCTGCTTCCCACTAGCTATCTACCTTACATTTGGTAGTGTATATATGTCCATGCCTCTCTCTCACTTTGTCACAGCTTACCCTTCCCCCTCCCCATATCCTCAAGTCCATTCTCTAGTAGGTCTGTGTCTTTATTCCTGTCTTACCCCTAGGCACTTCATGACATTTTTTTTTCCTTAAATTCCATATATATGTATTAGCATACAGTATTTGTCTCTCTCTTTCTGAATTACTTCACTCTGTATGATAGACTTTAGGTCTATCCACCTCATTATAAATAGTTCAATTTCGTTTCTTTTTATGGCTGAGTAATATTCCATTGTATATATGTGCCATATATACTTTATCCATTCATCTGTCAATGGACGACTTAGGTTGCTTCCATGTCCTGGCTATTGTAAATAGAGCTGCAATGAACATTTTGCTACATGACTCTTTTTGAATTATGGTTTTCTCAGGGTATATGCCCAGTAGTGGGATTACTGGGTCATATGGTAGTTCTATTTGTAGTTTTTTTAAGGAACCTCCATACTGTTCTCCACAGTGGCTGTATCAATTTACATTCCCACCAACAGTGCAAGAGTGTTCCCTTTTCTCCACACCCTCTCCAGCATTTATTGTTTCTAGATTTTGATGATAGCCATTCTGACTGGTGTGAGATGATATCTCACGGTAGTTTTGATTTGCATTTCTCTAATGATTAGTGATGTTGAGCATTCTTTCATGTGTTTGTTGGCAGTCCATATATCTTTTTCGGAGAAATGTCTATTTAGGTCATCTGCCCATTTTTGGATTGGGTTGTTTATTTTTGGTTCTTGAGCTGCATGAGCTGCTTATAAATTTTGGAGATTAATCCTTTGTCAGTTGCTTCATTTGCAAATATTTTCTCCCATTCTGAGGGTTGTCTTTTGGTCTTGTTTATGGTTTCCTTTGCTGTGCAAAAGCTTTGAAGTTTCATTAGGTCCCATTTGTTTATTTTTCTTTTTATTTCCATTTCTCTAGGAGGTGGGTCAAAAAGGATCTTGCTGTGATTTATGTCATAGAGTGTTCTGCCTATGTTTTCCTCTAAGAGTTTGATAGTTTCTGGCCTTACATTTAGGTCTTTAATCCATTTTGAGCTTATTTTTGTGTATGGTGTTAGGGAGTGATCTAATTTCATACTTTTACATGTACCTGTCTGGTTTTCCCGCACCACTTATTGAAGAGGCTGTCCTTTCTCCACTGTATATTCCTGCCTCCTTTATCAAAGATAAGGTGACCATACGTGCGTGGGTTTATCTCTGGCTTTTCTATCCTGTTCCATTGATCTATCTTTCTGTTTTGTGCCAGTACCATACTGTCTTGATTACTGTCGCTTTGTAGTATAGTCCGAAGTCAGGGAGCCTGATTCCTCCAGCTCTGTTTTTCGTTCTCAAGATTGCTTTGGCTATTCGGGGTCTTTTGTGTTTCCATACAAATTGTGAAATTGTTTGTTCTAGTTCTGTGAAAAATCCAGTGGTAGTTTGATAGGGATTGCATTGAATCTATAGATTGCTTTTGGGTAGTAGAGTTATTTTCACAATGTTGATTCTTCCAATCCAAGAACATGGTATATCTCTCCATCAATTCATATCATCTTTAATTTCTTTCATCAGTGTCTTATAATTTTCTGCATGCAGGTCTTTTGTCTCCTTAGGTAGGTTTATTCCTAGATATGTTATTCTTTTTGTTGCCGTGGTAAATGGGAGTGTTTTCTTGATTTCACTTTCAGATTTTTTATCATTAGTGTATAGGAATGCCAGAGATTCCTGTGTATTAATTTTGTATCCTGCTACTTTACCAAATTCATTGATGAGCACTAGTAGTTTTCTGGTAGCATCTTTAGGATTCTCTATGTATAGTATCATGTCATCTGCAAACAGTGACAGCTTTACTTCTTCTTTTCCAATTTGGATTCCTTTTATTTCATTTTCTTCTCTGATTGCTGTGGTAAAACTTCCAAAACTATGTAGAATAAGAGTGGTGAGAGTGGGCAACCTTGTCTTGTTCCTGATCTTAGTGGAAATGCTATCAGTTTTTCACCATTGATTACGATGTTGTCTGTGGATTTGTCATATATGGCCTTTATTATGTTGAGGAAAGTTACCTCTATGTCTACTTTCTGCAGGGTTTTTATCATAAATGGGTTTTGAATTTTGTCAAAAGTTTTCTCTGCATCTATTGAGGTGATCATATGGTTTTTCTCCATCAGTTTGTTAATATGGTGTATCACATTGATTGATTTGTGTATATTGAAGAATCCTTGCATTCCTGGAATAAGTACCACTTGATCATGGTGTATGATCCATTTAATATGCTGTTGGGTTCTGTTTGCTTGTATTTTGTTGAGCATTTTTGCATCTATGTTCATCAGTGATATTGGCCTGTAGTTTTCTTGCTTTGTGACATCTTTGTCTGGTTTTGGTATCAGGGTGATGGTGATCTAGTAGAATGAGTTTGGGAGTATTTATCCCTCTGATATATTTTGGAAGAGTTTGAGAAGGACAAGTGCTAGCTCTTCTCTAAATGTTTGATAGAATTCATCTGTGAAGCCATCTGGTCCTGGGCTTTTGTTTGTTGGAAGAGTTTTAATAACAGTTTCAATTTCAGTGCTTGTGATTGGTCTGTTCATATTTTCTATTTCTTCCTGAATCAGTCTTGCTAGGTTGTGCATTTCTAAGAATTTGTCCATTTCTTCCAGGTTGTCCATTTTATTGGCATAGAGTTGCTTGTAGTAATCTCTCATGATATTTTGTATTTCTGCAGTGTCAGTTGTTACTTCTCGTTTTTCATTTCTAATTCTATTGATTTGAGTCTTCTCCCTTTTTTTCTTGATGAGTCTGGCTAATGGTTTATCAATTTTGTTTATCTTCTCAAAGAACCAGCTTTTAGTTTTATTGATCTTTGCTATCATTTCCTTCATTTCTTTTTCATTTATTTCTGATCTGATTTTTATGATTTCTTTCCTTCTGCTAACTTAGGGTTTTTTTTGTCCTTCTTCCTCTAATTGCTTTAGGTGCAAGGTTAGGCTATTTATTCAAGATGTTTCTTGTTTCTTAAGGTAGGCTTGTATTGCTATAAACTTCCCTCTTAGAACTGCTTTTGCTGCATCCCATAGGTTTTGGGTCATCGTGCCTCCATTGTCATTTGTTTCTAGGTATATTTTAATTTCCTCTTTGATTTCTTCAGTAATCATTTCCTTATTAAGTAGTGTATTGTTTAGCCTCCATGTGTATGTATTTTTTACAGATCTTTTCCTGTAATTGGTATCTAGTCTCATAGTGTTGTGGTCAGAAAAGATACTTGATACAACTTCGATTTTCTTAAATTTACCAAGGCTTGATTTGTCACCCAAGATATGATCTATCCTGGAGAATGTTCCATGAGCACTTGAGAAAAATGTGTATTCTGTTGGTTTTGGATGGAATGTCCTATAAGTATCATTTAAGTCCATCTTGTTTAATGTATCATTTAAAGCTTATGTGTCCTTATTTATTTTCATTTTGGATGATCTGTCCATTGGTGAAAGTGGGGTGTTAAAGTCCCCTACTATGAATGTGTTACTATCTATTTCCTCTTTTATGGCTGTTAGTATTTGCCTTATATATTGAGGTGCTCCTATGTTGGGTGCATAAATATTTACAATTGTTATATCTTCTTCTTGGATCAATCCCTTGATGATTATGTAGTGTCCTTCTTTGTCTCTTCTAATAGTCTTTATTTTCAAGTCTATTTTTTCTGATATGAGAATTGCTACTCCAGTTTTCTTTTGGTTTCCATTTGCATGGAATATCTTTTTCCATCCGCTTACTTTCAGTCTGTATGTGTCTCTAGGTTTGAAGTGGGTGTCTTGTAGACAGCAACTATATGGGTCTTGTTTTTGTATCCATTCAGCCAATCTGTGTCTTTTGGTGGGAGCATTTAGTCTATTTACATTTACGGTAATTATTGATATGTATGTTCCTATTCCCATTTTCTTAATTGTATTGGGTTCATTATTGTAGGTCTTTTCCTTCTCTTGTGTTTCATGCCTAGAGAAGTTCCTTTATCAGTTGTAGAGCTGGTTTGTTGGTGCTGAACTCTCTCAGCTTTTGCTTGTCTGTAAAGGTTTTAATTTCTCCATCAAATCTGAATGAGATCCTTGCTGGGTAGAGTAATCTTTGTTGCAGGTTTTTCTCCTACATCACTTTAAATATGTCCTGCCAGTCCCTTCTGGCTTGCAGAGTTTCTGCTGAAAGATCAGCTGTTAACACTATGGGGATTCCCTTGTGTGTTATTTGTTGTTTTTCCCTTGCTGCTTTTAATATGTTTTCTTTGTATTTAATTTTTGACAGTTCGATTAATATGTGTCTTGGCATATTTCTCCTTAGATTTATCCTATATGGAGCATTATTAAATTAAGAAAAGCAATGTGCAAGCTCTGTGATCCATTGATTTCACCCCTGGCTGCCCAAACAAGAGTAAAATTTCTACAAGTTCAAAAATGCATTCCCAAAAATATACATTACAACATCTTTTAACACAGTGAAATGATGTATCTTTGTAATAAACTTGTCATAAAGACAGTAGAAGAAAAATTATTTAAGAGATCAAACCAGTAGGGGTCTAAAAAATGAGGACAGCAGGGAATTCTGGAAGGAATTTGTCATGGAAATGCTGAATATCAGCAGAGTTTTTTTTTTGTTTTTCTTGTGTTTTTAGGGACAATACTTTCCATGTAAAAGTTTGAGATTGCACTAAGTTGCGAACATCAGAAAAAATTCTGCCCCCTTCAGAGGTTCTGTTAGGGTCATTTGGCACACTGTGATCACAAGCAGGGGTCCTGTGATTCCATGCAGGTGTTGGGGTGCTTCTTGTCTTTTAGATAGTGGCTTACTCATTAGAAAAAGTGTTTTACTCTCTCCTGAAGCTCAGGCAGATTCCTCTCAGACAAATGAATAACAGAAGTCATAATCTCTAGGAAAGGCACCACTTCTTAACATTCCCTGGATTTGAAACCTTGTACTTTGAGCATCAGCCACCTGCAAATGTACTGGCAATGCTTTGGATCAATGGCCACTGAAGCTTTCACTTACCTCTTTCTACCATCAAGATTTAAAATATGGTCAAGAATCAACCATTTATAGATCTTTTCCTGGGAACAGAAACCTGGTTGATGACTAAGAATAAGCATCTGATTATATAGCTTCAAGACAGTGGAAGAGTAAGACATAGAGATCAACTTCCTCTGCAAAAGTACATCTACATGTGGAACAGCTCCTACAGAACACCTACTGAATGCTGGCAGAAGACCATAGACTTTATAAAAGCTGGGTGGCTGACAGTCTTGGTGCTCCAGCTGGATATTAGGCCTGAGTCTCTGAGGTGGGACAGCCGAGTTCAGGACATTGGTACATCAGAGACCTCCTGGCCCCATGTAATATCAAACGGTGAAAGCTCTCTCAGAGATCTCCATCTCAACGACAACACACAGCTCCACTCAAAGACCAGCAAGCTAGACCCTATGCCAAACAACTAGCAAGACAGAAACACAAACCCATCCATTGGCAGAGAGGCTGCCTAAAATCATAATATGGTCACAGACACCCAAAAACACACCACAGGATGTGGTCCTGCCCACCAGACAGAGAAGATCCAGCCTCATCCACCAGAACACAAGCACCAGTCCTCTCCACCAGGAAGCCTACAAAACCCACTGGGGGCAGACGCCAAAAAAATGGGAAGTATGAACCTGCAGCCTGCAGAAAGGAGACCCCAAACACAGTAAGTTAAGCAAAATGAGAAGACAGAGAAATACACAGCAGATGAAAGAGCAAGCAAGGTAAAAACCCATGAGAACAAACAAATGAAGAGGAAAAAGCCATCTACCTGAAAAAGAATTCAGAGTACTGATAGTAAGGATATCCAAAATCTTGGTTATAGAATGGAGAAAATACAAGAAACGTTTAACAAGGACCTAGAAGAACTAAAGAGCAGAAAAACAATGATGAACAACACAATAAATGAAACTGAATATGCTCTGGAAGGAATCAATAGCAGAAAAGCTGAGGCAGAAGAACAGATAAGTAACGTGGAAGATAAAATAGTAGAAATAACTACTGCAGAGCAGAATAAAGAAAAAAGAATGAAAAGAATTGAAGACAGTCTCAGAGACCTCTGGGACAAAATAACTTGCCCAACATTTGAAATATAAGGGTTCCAGAAGAAGAAGAGAAAAAGAAAGGCACTGAGAAAATATTTGAAGAGATTATAGTTGAAAATTTCCTTAATATGGGAAAAGAATAGTCAATAAATTCCAGGAAATGCAGAGTCTCCCATACAGGAGATTTCCAAGGAGAAACACACCAAGACACATATTAATCAAACTATCAAAAATTAAATATAAAGAAAAAATACTAAAAGGAACAAAGGAAAAGCAACAAATAACATACAAGGGAAACCCCATAAGCTTAACAGCTGACCTTTCAGCAGAAACTCTGTAAGCCAGAAGGTTGTGTCAGGACATATTTAAAGTGATGGAAGAGAGGAACCTACAACCATGATTACTATACCCAGGAAGGATCTAATTCAGATTCGCCGGAGAAACTAAAATAATTATAGATAAGCAAAAGCTGAGAGTGTTCAGCACCACCAAAGCAGCTTTACAACAAATGCTAAAGGAACTTCTCTAGGCAGTAAACACAAAAGAAGGAAAAGATCTACAATAACAAACCCAAAACAATTAAGAAAATGGGAATAGGACACAGATATTGATAACTACCTTAAATGTAAATGGATTAAATGCTCCAACCAAAAGACATAGACTGGCTGAATGGATAAGAAAACAAGACCCATATATATGCTGTCTAAAAGAGACCCACTTCAGACCTAGGGACACATACAAACTGAATGTGAGGGGATGGAAAAAGATATTCCATGCAAATGGAAACCAAAAGAAAGCTGGAGTAGCAATTCTCATATCAGACAAAATAGACTTTAAAATAAAGACTATCAGAAGAGAAAAAGAAGGACACTACATAATGATCAAGGGATTGATCCAAGAAGAAGATATAACAATTGTAAATATTTATGCACCAAACATAGAAGCACCTCAATATATAAGGCGAATACTAACAGCCATAAAAGGGGAAATCGAGAGCAACACAATCATTGTACGGGATTTTAACACCCCACTTTCACCCACAGACAGATCATCCAAAATGAAAATAAATAAATAAACACAAGCTTTAAATAATACATTAAACAAGATGAACTTAATTGATATTTACAGAACATTCTATCCAAAAACAACAGAATACACTTTTTTTTCAAGTGCTCATGGAACATTCTCCAGGATAGATCATATCTTGGGTCACAAATCAAGCCTTAATAAATTTAAGAAAATTGAAATCACATTAAGTATCTTTTCGACCACAATGCTATGAGACTAAATATAAATTACAGGAAAAAAATCTGTAAAAAATACAAACACATGGAGGCTAAACAATACACTACTAAATAACCAAGAGATCACTGAAGAAATCAAAGAGGAAATCAAAAAATACCTAGAAACAAATGCCAATTAAAACATGACAACCGGGCTTCCCTGGTGGCGCAGTGGTTGAGAGTCCGCCTGCCGATGCAGGGGACATGGGTTCGTGCCCCGGTCCGGGAAGATCCCACATGCCATGGAGCGGCTGGGCCCGTGAGCCATGGCCGCTGAGCCTGCGCGTCCGGAGCCTGTGCTCCGCAACAGGAGAGGCCACAACAGTGAGAGGCCCGTGTACCGCAAAAAAAAAAAA